>NC_139628.1:39091632-39111632 GCF_964638095.1 Poromitra crassiceps
GCTATGCTTGCTTACCCCAGAACTAGCAAACCAATCAATCATCACTCAATCAATCAGTTTATTTTCTAATTGATTATTTGCTGTCCACACCACTTCAGGTCTGCCATGTCACTGCAGGCCTTCATCTTCCCTGAGGCGGAGACTCGATTCCTCAAAGCCGGCAGTTACGTCTACAAGTTCAAGATCAGAGGAGGCAGCAGCTACAGGCAAGAAGACAGAAGCTGTACCTACTTCTTCACAGTCTTTATATCCTTCCTTCCTCCCTTTAGGTCGGAGCAAAAGTATCTCTATTTCAAAGATGAGTGAAACTGCTGCTTTTCACTCGTGAAAGATCCTTCTTCATCGCCAAATGTTCCAAATCACAAGCATTTACAGGCAAGAGAAGGAGTATTGATCCATCCTCCCTTCCCTTTCTCCTTGATATGACATGATAACATTTTAAGAGGAGAAATAAACGAAAAGATCCAAGGCCCCACAAGATCCGTCAGCCATTATCCTCTGATAACCTTCTGGAATAACATCTCTTAACTCATCCTGGAATGCCTCAGCCCAAGCCATATCCCCTCCTGACTAAAGAAGACCATTTTTACCTAAACCTCATCTGGTCCTACAGTTCCAGGTCCTATCTATCTCACAGTTTGGCATTTGTGCTCTACAGTAAAACCATTTGACTGCTTGTACTGCAGCACAGAAAGACATTCACTGATACATACAAAACTTAATAAGTGAATGCTGCGGTGATGTGGAAGACATGTAGTTTGGATACATGTAGTTTGGATAGATACATGGCATTAGACTCCAGTCACTAATATTGTATAAGAATATCCTCTCCAGATATGACTGTGTTGTGAACGTATTATGATGTACATTATGTATCTCACCAGTGAAGAGGAGATGCTAGGAGAAAACTTCATCAACCAGGAGCTGGAGGTAACGATGGACACTGCTCTGTCAGTCAGTCAGTCAGTCAGGCGTGTTGACTGATTTGCGTTGTGACATTCACTCTTCATTCACATTTCTTCATCAAATCAATTGTCATTCATTCATTTATTGATTCGTTCATCAAACCATCTTCTTATCTGTCTCCGTTTGTCTGTCTGTCTTTTTCAGGATATTATCAGAACAGTTCTTGCCAACCTGGACAGTCTCCAGCCGTTCTCCAGTTCCCACTTCAATGTCTTCCCCTGTATCCTTCTACCACACTGACACTGACTCCATTCATGTATTCCTCTATCCATGTATTTCTCTATCCATCCATGCATCTATCGTCCAGTTATTTGTCTACCCACCCCTCTATTCAACCACCTGTTCCCCACTTCAACCCAACCTACCAGTGCCACTGACTTCAACATTTCCTCTGTATCTTTCCACAACACTACACAGTCCTTGTGGTCGTGATACATGGGAAAGGATTTGAGGTCATGCAGACAGCTCATTTTGCCATCAATTACGAAGTCATCCAAATACACAAATATCCCACATGTCAATCCCAGTATTCTTCATATTGCCCATAGGTCATCAATCTCACACATTTTTCTTTAGGCCATTTAGGCATTTCTGCATGTTTAGATAGTGTGCTGTGGAGAGTGATGGGAAAGTAGGAGAGAGAGGATGACATGGGGCAGATACTATTATAAGATAGTCAAGCCACCAAGTGGCAAGTATTTTTAGATCATTTTTTGACCTCACCACCTTCAGCGCACGTTTTAGTGGACGATACCAGATGGCTTGTTTACATCATCTCAAAACCACCAGTGCTAAATACAGATCACACAGAGGTCAGACTACTACTACTATACTGTACCAGTCCTCTACTTGCACCGCAGCAAGTGGACCAAACAGCATTATTTACTAGGAAGTCTGTGTATTTTGTTAACTGTAGCTACCAGATAAGAAGCAGTGGGAGGGAGTGTTCAAGCTGACGTTTAAGCATGGCGAGAAGAAGCTGCCAGCCTATCCGTTCATTATTACTCTGTACCTGGAGAATAAAACATTGACTGGTGAGTAAAGACACAGTCAAACACACAGCTTATCTAGTCTGTGTGATCCAGCTGGAGAGCAACACACACACACACACACACACACACACACACACACACACACACACACACACACACACACATAGACACACACACACACACACACACACACACACACACACACACACACACACACACACACACACACACACACACACACACACACACACACACACAGCATAATGTGTTCATAAACATACCGTACCTGAAAAGCAATAGATTGCCAAAGTCACATCCTCTTCCGGGTTCGGCATGGGGCATAAGAGATTTCATTCCCCATTAATGTTTCCAAAGACCTTACGTAAAAAGCTTTTTTTTCTTTATTTTTCTTTTTTTTTTTACTTGTTCAAGGTAACCAAGCGATTTACCTATATTCAGAATCATGAGAGACCAGACCATTTCACTCGGACCCCACAAAAAAGAGAGAACGTGGGGGTGAAACACCTTTTTTATTTATTTATTTATTTATTTATTTGTTTGTTTGTTTGTTTATTTATTTATTTATTTATTTATTTATTTATTTATTTATTTAATCACTCGGCAAAATAAGAAACCTACTCTTCTTTCAAACAAGATTCATCCTACATATTAAGGACGCTGCTCTCCCTGAGACACTCCTGACAATAATAGCCACCACAATCAGGGCAAAAGCATCAAGCATTTGTGCGTAATTATTCGAAAGCATCAATTTATCGTCGGAGATGTTCATTCCAGGCCGATGCCGATGTCTCATTTTAAAGCCTTTATCGGCCGATACCGATTGATGACCTACCGATATCATCATTCGTCCCTAATACACACAGTGGCCCTCAGTGTAGGACACAAACATACACACACCACACTATGCAGGTGATGGACTCCATTCAGTCTCACATGCATTCATCCTCTTCCAGGGAAGCAAGCAGAGAACAACAAGACACCAGTGAGTTGTTGTATTATTTTTTATTTATATAACGTTGCAAAATGAGAATATAGGCAGGGGTATTGAACTTTTTCTCTCTAAAATTATTGATATATACCCAGTGTCATTGAAAGAATATGTATGTGTGTTTTTTAGGAGAAAGAAGTCCCATGCCCCTTCCCCTCTAGTTCTGAGCCGCTGCCAAAGCGCAGGAAGACAGATTCTCCACTAGAGGACGCCATAATAAAGGAGTTAATGGATTTAGCGACCTATGATGAAACCAAGGCTGGGTGAGTCTGTTACTACTGCAGAAGAAATCTGTAGCCTTTAAGTATCTTTTCTGGATGAGTGGTTCTCAGGTTCCACCAACAGTCATTCGCCCACATTACATGTTCCATGTAGTTAACTGTTTTAGGTTTGTATTGTTACTTGGAGATGGCATAGTGGTTATCAGCTTTGAATGCAGACTGTCAGCTTCAATTTCAGCATAGTTCCTGTCATATTGAATGACAGTAATTTGACCTCATCAGCATAAAAAGAGATATTCACTCACATTCGTTGAAATAATCACTTTCACTTTTCAGCTTCTATCAAATATTCCTAAAAGTAATAACTGTGCTACCTACATGGATTTTGGACTGCATAAGCCTGAGGTGGGAAGGAATATGTGTTTTTACATGTAACCCTCCTTCTACTTTCAACCAGTCTACCAGGCTGTTGTATAAATCATGTAAATATGAATGTGTTAAATATGGATTACAAAAAGTTGACTGTGTATCATTGCAATTTTAATAAGACTATAGGACTATATAGGATGATTTTGAGGCAATGGAGATGAGCGTGATTGACCTGAGCGAGGATGGCAGTTGTGAATTTTGCCCAAATCTTTTTTGATAAGACAGTGATTTGTTGAAAAAGAATTGCATTGGAAAGTTAAGGTTGTGTTAGCATTGTTTGATAAAAAATGTCCATCTCCATGTTTTTAAATGTTGCCATGGTTACCTTTAAATGCTGCTTATTTCCTCCTTTCTCCTTCAGTGTGAATACATTAATTTGCTTTGAGAAGAGTAATGTGAATTCATGCTGAGGAGGATGAGAGCCGTGGGACAGAGAGCAGCTTGTTAACACTGGCATCATTTTGCACACACACACGCGCGCACGCACACGCACACACACACACACACACACACACACACACACACACACACACACACGTGTGCACTCCCCTCAATACGGGAATTAAAACAAGTGTTCTTATTCATAAAACAGTGACACATCCGTTCTCACACACACACACTCCAGTGATTCCTGTAGCTATGAGACAGACAAAGGGGCGAACGGGCGCCACCTCAATCACTCTGACAGTCAGCTCAGTGGGGCGAGAATGATGATTTAAAATGCACACACCAAAAGAAAAACAAGCTCTTGTCCTCTCCCGATCTCTTGAGTCTGCATTTAACTTGTATAAACAGAATTGGCCCACTTTTTTGTGTTAACATCCTACATGCAGCCATGCCTCCAGCATCATTAGTGTTAACATCCTACATGCAGCCATGCCTCCAGCATCAATAGTGTGTTAACATCCTACATGCAGCCATGCCTCCAGCATCATTAGTGTGTTAACATCCTACATGCAGCCATGTCTCCAGCATCATTAGTGTTAACATCCTACATGCAGCCATGCCTCCAGCATCATTAGTGTGTTAACATCCTACATGCAGCCATGTCTCCAGCATCATTAGTGTTAACATCCTACATGCAGCCATGCCTCCAGCATCATTAGTGTGTTAACATCCTACATGCAGCCATGCCTCCAGCATCATTAGTGTTAACATCCTACATGCAGCCATGCCTCCAGCATCATTAGTGTGTTAACATCCTACATGCAGCCATGCCTCCAGCATCATTAGTGTTAACATCCTACATGCAGCCATGTCTCCAGCATCATTAGTGTGTTAACATCCTACATGCAGCCATGTCTCCAGCATCATTAGTGTTAACATCCTACATGCAGCCATGTCTCCAGCATCATTAGTGTGTTAACATCCTACATGCAGCCATACCTCCAGCATCATTAGTGTGTTAACATCCTACATGCAGCCATGCCTCCAGCATCATTAGTGTTAACATCCTACATGCAGCCATGCCTCCAGCATCATTAGTGTGTTAACATCCTACATGCAGCCATGCCTCCAGCATCATTAGTGTGTTAACATCCTACATGCAGCCATGCCTCCAGCATCATTAGTGTTAACATCCTACATGCAGCCATACCTCCAGCATCATTAGTGTGTTAACATCCTACATGCAGCCATACCTCCAGTATCATTAGTGTGTTAACATCCTACATGCAGCCATGCCTCCAGCATCATTAGTGTTAACATCCTACATGCAGACATGCCTCCAGCATCATTAGTGTTAACATCCTACATGCAGCCATGCCTCCAGCATCATTAGTGTGTTAACATCCTACATGCAGCCATGCCTCCAGCATCATTAGTGTTAACATCCTACATGCAGCCATGCCTCCAGCATCATTAGTGTTAACATCCTACATGCAGCCATGCCTCCAGCATCATTAGTGTGTTAACATCCTACATGCAGCCATGCCTCCAGCATCATTAGTGTGTTAACATCCTACATGCAGCCATGCCTCCAGCATCATTAGTGTTAACATCCTACATGCAGCCATACCTCCAGCATCATTAGTGTGTTAACATCCTACATGCAGCCATACCTCCAGTATCATTAGTGTGTTAACATCCTACATGCAGCCATGCCTCCAGCATCATTAGTGTTAACATCCTACATGCAGCCATGCCTCCAGCATCATTAGTGTTAACATCCTACATGCAGCCATGCCTCCAGCATCATTAGTGTGTTAACATCCTACATGCAGCCATGCCTCCAGCATCATTAGTGTTAACATCCTACATGCAGCCATACCTCCAGTATCATTAGTGTGTTAACATCCTACATGCAGCCATGCCTCCAGTATCATTAGTGTTAACATCCTACATGCAGCCATGCCTCCAGCATCATTAGTGTTAACATCCTACATGCAGCCATGCCTCCAGCATCATTAGTGTGTTAACATCCTACATGCAGCCATGCCTCCAGCATCATTAGCAGTTCACAGGAAAATCCATTTCAATGAGCAATTGTCTTTGTTTTCATTTACAAAGGCACTACACACACACCCAAACAGACATACACTAAGTACACACTGTTCAAATCCAAGTATAGCGCACACACACACCTTCTCACAATTATCTATTCTCTGAGATGTTCCCCACTTACTGCTGCACCACTGACTGTACTCGTGTGTGTGTGTGTGTGTGTGTGTGTGTGTGTGTGTGTGTGTGTGTGTGTGCGTGCGTGCGTGCATGTGTGTGTACGTGATGCCCTGGAGTGACAGACGGTGTGTTTTTGTGTTAAATCTGCTGTAAAGAAGGGGGCAAAAAAAGAACTAGTGTCTAGGAACAAGTGTGGACCTACAACCACTGCCTACAACAGACACAAAACACCCTCTCTCGCTCGCTCTCTCTCTCTCTCTCTCTCTCTCTCTCTCTCTCTCTCTCTCTCTCTCTCTCTCTGGCCTCTTACCTTTCTTTCTTTCCTTCTTTCTATTATGTTCTCTTCTTATTACTTTCCATCTTCTCTCAATGTTTCTTACAGACTTTACATCCATGACTCAGTCAGCTAACTAGGTGCGTCATATGGGTATGTCAGGCTAGCGTATCCCTGAATCCATACCTCAAATAGCCAGAATGAGTGGTGCAGCCTGCAAAATGACTCATCTCCAGGTCAGATACGGCCTCAGACCCTAGTCATAGGAACCCCCCCACTAAAAAAAAACATGCCAAAAAAAAATGAATTTACCAAGATTTCTGTCGGTATAAAAAGGTTATTCTGCAAATGAAAAGCTGGGTAAACCGAATGTACGTAGGTATAGGTGTAGCCTATTTTTAGGTTTTTGGGATGAAGCATCATCCTGTCTCTTATACCTCGTGTCATTCTTTACCATATTGTTGTGGAGAGAATTTAGAAGTTGTAATACCTCCCCCCTAGACTTAGGGGGCGCTATCTGCATCAAGCTGCTCTCTGTCATAGGACTTCATGTGGAAGGTTATAAAAGGATGTGAGTGGGGGGAGTTTGGGGTCAATCCCCAGGGACAGGAGATGAGGGGGGTTGAACCTGAGCTCTGTGTGACTTTGCTGTTTTGTAAATTAATCATTTTATTATCATTTTTAATCAAACCCTAGTTTATTGCTTTTATTATGTTAGAATTGTAATCTTACCACACTGTCCAACAAAGCCAACAGCAGCAAAATGTTGCCAGTGCCACTACTGCTCCTGAAAGAACGGGTGTCAAACGATCCATTCTGACATGCTGCACACCTCATAGTTCAGTCACCATAAATCAATTTAAATTAAACATAATGGCTGAGTTTCCCAACAAAGAAGCTTCTTAAGAGTTAAGAAGCTTCTTAAGGCGTTAAGAAGCTTCTTAAGGAGTTAAGAAGGCTCCAAAGAAGTGTTTCCCAAACGCCTTCTTAACAGAAGAGAAAAATAAAAAAAATAGAAGGCTCTTAAGAAGCATCTTAACTGGAGCTGTCCACCATCTCGATGTGAGAGGTCCTCTGCGGCCCACTTGATGGCACTCTGAGCCCACCAGTGGGCCACGACCCAATGGTTGAGAAACACTGTTGTAGAATAACCTAATCATGGTCATGTTAAACTTTATTAAACATTATTTATTTCAGACATGGACTGCAGTTCAAATTGCTTTATATACACAGCATACAACAAAACAGAGAAACACTACAGAATTTAAGCAACCTTGGGTTCTGTGAAAGGTGCTATATAAATCCACAACATTATAAAAGGAATCCATTCTGATTAGAGGAATATAGCCTACGGTAAAACATTTAAAACACAAGTAACCATACATAGAGGGGAGATTTTCAAGTGTTCCCCAATTTTAAACACGAAAGGGTGCATGAAAGAAAGGAAAAAGGGAAAAACACAAGAGGAACAGTGGACACAAGTATCTCCTTTTGCCTGACGCGGCTGGATCTGCCAGTGTTTTGTCATTAAGAAGGTGTTAAGAATGCCCCAGACCCTTCTTACAAAACCTTCTTAACGAAAGATCATCTTAGCGCTAAGAAGCTTTTGGGAAACGCAGCCTTCTTAACGGAAGATAATTGGAAGATAATTTTAGGCTAAGAAGCAATCGGGAAACACGTTGGCTTCGTTGGCTTCTTACGGGAGCCTTAAGAAGGGTCAAAGAAGCTTCTTAGCGCTAAGAAGCTTTTGGGAAACGCATGCCTTCGTAAAGAAGCAATTGGGAAACGCATTTGCTTCTTAAGGAGGCCTTAAGAAGGGTTAAATTAGCTTCTTAGCGCAAAGAAGCTTTTGGGAAACCCAGCCAATGCCATTTTACATTAAATTGGGACGGAGTTGCCCAAACCTTGTACTCCTATTCTTAGAGGTTACTTCATTTGACTGATTTGTATGTGGCAAACATGCCTTTCCATTTGACCAGGCCCCCAGATTACTCAACCATTTTAATAGAAAAATAGATTTGTCCTTTCAGTGTGTCAATAAACTTTCTTGTTTCCTAGGACATCTGTGAACAATCCACATGTAGAGGAAGAGGAGGAGGAGGAAGATGCAGGCGATGACGAGCAGGTGATACTCTCTTCATTCATTATGTATTTTCTCTCGCTCTCTCTCTCCATCTCACTCTCGTCTCCCCCCTTCCTTTGTTGTCATCTTGCCCTATTCCTCTCCACCCCACATCAAAACCAACCCAATCGCCAGAATTGTACGTTTATGCAATCCACAGATATGTACAATCTCAAAGAAAAAAATCAACAAAACGCCGGTCTTTTACCTTCCTAAAACGTAGCATTTTACGTTTCTGCAAACCTACAATCTCAACGTAAATTTGGAACAAGACAGCGGTTATTTGGAAAACCTTGCTGCCTTTCCAACAGCTTTAACAACTTTGGTTATGTTTAGGCAAGGAAAACAACGTTAGTTACGTTTAGGCTAGTAAAACAACGTGGTTAAGTTGATGGTTTTGGTTTGGGTTAGGCTTAAATAACAAAAACATGAAATGTGACTCACAGTTGAAATGTAGACTTTGGAAACGCTGTGATCATTTACTGGGGATCGAACACGGCCTTCCGCTGTGAAAGGTGAGTGTTTACGCCCTCCATCCACCGTGACCACAACACCCTTACTGGCCACCGTGCTATTTCAATAGCAGACACTATGATGTGTATAACGTCGATATACACGTATCTGTGATAGTCAATGTATTTTAGGTTCAGAAACGTGATGTTCTACGTATCCGTGGATTGCAGAAATGTACAATGTCAACATTTTATCCTGCCGACCAGGCTGATGAGAACACACACACACACACAGTGTCTCCTTCTTTATTGCCACCCCAGGCTAACATTAGCGCAGACAGGTAGGATAACGAGTGTGATTAAGGTTAATAATAGAATTACATCAGACTGAGAGTGTGCATGTGTGTCCGTGTGTTTGTGTGTGTGTCCGTGTGTTTGTGTGTGTGTCCGTGTGTTTGTGTGTGTGTCCGTGTGTTTGTGTGTGTGTGTGTGTGTGTGTGTGTGTGTGTGTGTGTGTGTGTGTGTGTTTCTGGCGATACGCTTAATTTTGATTAGCAACAGAATCCCACATTCACCCTCCCCCTCCTCTTATCGTCTAAGGCAGTGGTTCCTGACCTTAGGGTCGCGACCCTAAGTGGGGTCGCCTGAAATTCAAATAGGGTTGCATGAAATGTCCACACACACACAAAACT
Organism: Poromitra crassiceps; assembly: GCF_964638095.1. Taxonomy (NCBI): domain Eukaryota; kingdom Metazoa; phylum Chordata; class Actinopteri; order Beryciformes; family Melamphaidae; genus Poromitra; species Poromitra crassiceps. Next base: position 39,101,409 of record NC_139628.1, read on the forward strand.
TTTTTTCTTTTCTTTTTTTTTACACCACACACAATCTAAAACTAGCCAAGATGATTACGCTCACTTGGGTTTTTTGTGTCTGATTTTAGTTCTGAGTGATAATTTATAAGATTTCAGTTTTGTTCTGTTGGGTGACACATAATGGCGATGAGTGGTAATTGCAGGTGAGATCCAAACCGGGTCAATGGGCTCACTATCAGATAGGACTTTTTTTATGAAAATGTTTGAGATTATAACTTTAAATCAGGATTCTGAGAATAAAGGCGGAATTCTGAAAATAAAGTCAGAATTTTGAGGGGGAAAAAAAGCATACATGTGACATCACTGACAATGGCTGAGTTTCCCAACAAAGAAGCTTCTTAAGAGTTAAGAAGCTTCTTAAGGGGTTAAGAAGCTTCTTAAGGAGTTAAGAAGGCTCCAAAGAAGTGTTTCCCAAACGCCTTCTTAACAGTCGAGAAAAATGAAAAAAAATAGAAGGCTCTTAAGAAGCATCTTAACTGGAGCGGCTCACTTGATGGCACTCTGAGCCCAGCAGTGGGCCACGACTCAGTGGTTGAGAAACACTGTTAACACCTAATCATGGTCATGTTAAACTTTATTAAACATTATTTATTTCAGACATGGACTGCAGTTCAAATTGCTTTATATACACAGCATACAACAAAACAGAGAAACACTACAGAATTTAAGCGACCTTGGGTTCTGTGAAAGGTGCTATATAAATCCACAACATTATAAAAGTAATCCATTCTGATTAGAGGAATATAGCCTACGGTAAAACATTTAAAACACAAGTAACCATACATACAGGGGAGATTTTCAAGTGTTCCCTAATTTTAAACACTAAAGGGTACATGAAAGAAAGGAAAAAGGGAAAAACACAAGAGGAACAGTGGACACAAGTATCTCCTTTTGCCTGACGCGGCTGGATCTGCCAGTGTTTTGTCATTAAGAAGGTGTTAAGAAGGCTCCAGACCCTTCTTACAAAACCTTCTTAACGAAAGATCATCTTAGCGCTAAGAAGCTTTTGGGAAACGCAGCCTTCTTAACGGAGGATAATTGGAAGTTAATTTTAGGCTAAGAAGCAATCGGGAAACGCGTTGGCTTCGTTGGCTTCTTACGGGAGCCTTAAGAAGGGTCAAAGAAGCTTCTTAGCGCTAAGAAGCTTTTGGGAAACGCAATTGCCTTCGTAAAGAAGCAATTGGGAAACGCGTTTGCTTCTTAAGGGGGCCTTAAGAAGGGTTGAATTAGCTTCTTAGCGCAAAGAAGCTTTTGGGAAACCCAGCCAATGTCACTGATGATATTATCGACGGTGTACTAGAATTTGAATGTCTCTAGCGTCCCTAGATTTTTGTGACGTCAAAATCGGGTCACGAGCCAAAAAAGGTTGGGAACCCCTGGTCTATGGCCTTCCCTCTCATCCGATCCTCTTTTTTTACTTGTCCACTGCCTATTTCTCCTTCTTTCTTCTTGCCTTTGCACTTTCCTCTCCATGTTTGTTTCAAGCGTTGGGGTGGGGTGGGGGGGGGGGGGGGGGGGGGGGGAACGACACATTAGCTTTAGACTTAGTATCTTTTCACATAATTTGTGATGTTAGAATCAGAATCACTTTTATTGCCACAATATGCAAATTACATACGAGGAATTTGTCTTAGTGTCTGTACGCAGCGTAGTGCTCATGTCAATATACAGAGATATAATAAAGAAGTAGGAAAGATAACTAAAAGACAATCACAATGTTACAAGTACAATCAAATATATATACAACATGAGTGGAGTGTTCAGTGGACATTAAATATGAATTTACATTGAATTTACATAAAATCTACAGTCTGAGTTAAATAGGTGATAGGCTGTGAATTTACATGAATTTGTAGTCCGAGTTAAATTGGCATTAAATTAAATATGAGTTACAGTCTGAGGGGTCATCCATGATGTAGTTAACAAGAGTAAGCTCATGGTGTAAAGTTCTGGTAGGGAAAACGGCTATGGGGGGGGGGGGATCGGGGGATTCAGCTGAGTTCAGGAGGAGGTAGTGGGGTTTGTGGGGGGTGTTGGTGAGGTCCTTGGTGGAAGGGGCTTTCGGGTCTTGTTGGTGAGGCCGATGGCGGTTGGGAAGAAGCTGTTCTTGTGGTGAGAGGTTCTGGTCTTGACAGACCTCAGTCTCTTGCCGAGTGTTTTGAAGAGTTTGTGGCCAGGGTGGGAGGGGTCGGCCATGATCTTGCGAGACCGCTTCAGTTTCCTGGCTGCATGCAGCAGGTTGCATCCGATTACCTTCTCAGCACAGCGGATGATGTGCTGCGCAGTCTGTTAATGTCATTGAGAGTGGCAGCAGCATACCAGACAGTGATGGAGGAGGTGAAGATGGACTCAACGATGGAGGTGTAGAAGTGCACCATCGTGGCCTTTGGCACTGCCGCACAAAGTACATCCTCTGCTGTACCTTCTTGGTGAGAGCTGTGGTGTTCAGCTCCCATTTTAGTTGCCGCCATCAACAGATCTAGAGAAAGTATGAGGTTTTCAAATAGAATTTGTTAGGAACTCACAAGTAGAAAGAGTTAGCCAGCAACAATTTGTTTTTCTCTATTCGTACTCCACCTCACTTGTCCGACTTCTTCTCAGCGTAGAAATATGTGCCAAATCTTGGACATGTGAATATATGAGCAGGAATAGATTTATTTTTTATTTTTTATTATTATTATTATATTTTTTTCTGATTTCCCCCATTTTCTCCCCAATTATACTTGGCCAATTTCCCCCCCTGCCTGGGTCACTGCTCCACCCTCTGCCACTCTGGGGAGAGCCGAGACTAGCACCATGCTTCCTCCGAGACGTGCAGTAGCCAGCCGCTTCTTTCTCACCCGAAAGCAGGGAGCTTCACCGGTAGGACGTAGCACGTGGGATGATCACGCTATTCCCACCAGTTCCCTTCCACCCCAAACAGGCGCCCCGACCGACCAGAGGAGGCGCAAGTGCAGCGACCAGGACAGATACCCTGGATCCGGCTTCCCTCCCGCAGACACCAGCCAATCGTGCCTCTATGCCCAACCAAGCTGGAGGTAACATGAGGATGCGAACCTGCGCCCCTCGCGTTGGTAGGCAGGGAATCTACCACTACACTACCCGGACGCCAGAATATACTGTAACTAACCAGGCTAGATGGAAAAATAAAAGGAGGGCTTGAAGAAATGCATATTCCTCATATTATAATTTTTTTTATCTCTCCACCCTCTCCTGCAGGAAGGGACTGAGCAGTGTGTTGAGTGTGGGAAAGTGGTGCATACTGGGACAACAGAGGAAGATGAGGATGATGAAGAGGAAGAGGGAGGGAGTGTAGGCTCCGCCCCTCAGTCACCTGTGAAGCCAGGACTGCTGACTCGTCTGGCCAGGTTGGTACGACCAGTGTGAAGTGCTACGGTCAGCAGGGTGGTTAGTGCATAGAAAGTCATAATGAATGTATATGAATATGAATATGAATATGCATATGAATTGTAAGGTGATCAGACGTCCCAGATTTTTCAGGGACAGTCCCCATTTTTGGTGACCTGTCCCGGGCCGGAGCTGTCCCCCCAAAAAGTTTTGGCAAGGAAAGAACTTGCGTGGACACTTTCGAAGGGGTCCCTTGACCTCTCACCTCATGATATCTGAATCAGAATGGGTTCTATGGGTACCCACGAGTCTCCCCTTTACAGACATGCCCACTTTATGCTAATCCCATGCAGGTTTTTTTGCATGCAGTATAAATGTGTTGCCTATTCCATTTGAATATTTCATACTGGGGTCCCAAAACTGTCTCGGAATTGCATAAATCGGGTATGACTGGAAAGCTGAGATTCTTATGGATTCAATGAGCCCATTGTATTCAATTTGTGATGATGATGTTAGTCCACATAGTAGCCATTTTATTGTAGTGAGACCATTTTTCAAAACTTGACCTGACTGTCCACTTTTCGTTCCAGAAATCTGGTCACCTCAGTCTAAGCTAAAGCAGTATGGAATAAGCCCAGCAGTCACAGTGTTCAGTATTGTTGTTGGCTCATTCCATCATTCAGATGAAAGTAACAATCATGTCTGAGTGACAGCTGTTTAATAACTAGAACCGTATCAGTAAAAGTCTCTCTCTCCTTCTGTCTGTCTGTCTGTCTGTCTGTCTGTCTGTCTGTCTGTCTGTCTGTCCCTCTCTCTCCGTCTCTCTCTCTGTCTGTCTGTCTATCTCACTCTCTGTCCCTCTCTCTGTTTGTCTGTCTCTCTCTCTCTGTCTGTCCCTCTCTCTCTCCATCTGTCTGTGTCTCTCTGCAGCCACATCTTCCCCTTCTCCTTGTTCTTCCGAGAAACCTGAGAGCTGTTGAAGAGCGAGGGAAAGTTTGATCTCTCAAGTTCTGTGAAGTTCTGCTCTGAGCCCAACAAGCATCTGTACTGTTCACAAATATGAACAAATGTTATAACAAATAATATATTTTCCACTTTAGCCAGTGTTTTCAAGGTTTGAATTGCATTTTATGGATTTCTTTTGTATGTTTTCAATAAAAAAGCAAATAACACAACATTGATCTAAATGGCCTCTACTTCCCTCAGTGTGCAGACTATGTGTATGATGAGTTCACAGCAGCACATTCCAAGGTATTATTCTGCTCATTGTTGTAGACAATGCCTGCTATTTCTTTACACTTTTCCACGCCTCCTGACTTCACCTGTGTGTGTGTGTGTGTGTGTGTGTGTGTGTGTGTGTGTGTGTGTGTGTGTGTGTGTGTGTGTGTGTGTGTGTGTGTGTGTGTGTGTGTGTGTGTGTGTGTGTGCGCGCATGTTCATGTACGTGCACATCGTGAGCTTCTGTTAGTATCACCTTGTGGAAACTCCACTTTCCTGCTGTCAATCTAAATTAGTTAAGTGCTCTCTCTCTCTGTGGCTGTTTGTGGGTGTGTGGCACACCACTCTTAAATCCAACACTTGAATGAATTTAAAGTGTATTGAAGATCACACACACACCTACAAACACAAATATCAGACAGCATAGTTTACAGTAGTTCTTGGGATGTTTATAAATTGTGGTAACATTGAATGTTTTTAAGAAAGTGAGGTGGGTGTGTGTGTGTGTGTGTGTGTGTGTGTGTGTGTGTGTGTGTGTGTGTGTGTGTGTGTGTGAGCATGAGTGAGTGAGTGAGGGTAAATGGGTTAACTGAAGTAAAGCATCATCTCAGGAAGAGGAAAACTCTGCCTAATCCTCTCCTCATATTGTCATAGAGCCTAAAATAACACACACACACACACGTAATGTATCTTACACTCACATCTACTTACAGTATACTGTACACTTTGACCACACGCAATATCGTGGTACAGACGTATTGGTATATACACACACACACACACACACACACACACACACACACACACACAAATTGTACCATCCCAAACTTAAATTCAAAGACACATGCACACCATAGCAACATACACAGTACATTTAAATGTACACACTCAAGACACACACATCATCATAGTCATAACTCATAAACATCACATAGTGACACACACACATACACGCATGCACGCACACACACACACACACACACACACACACACACACACACACACACACACACACTGGTCTTAAAATAACAGGGCAGAAGTGGAAGCGGACACATTAATGATATTATAGTTATTCAAGACGCCACCGTCTCCTAGGCAACCGAGAGCAACGGGGCCGCCGAGCGATACAAACATCAGTCACCCCGCTGAGTCACCCTGTATGTGTGTGTGTGTGTGTGTGTACGAGCGTGTGTGTGTGTGTGTGTGTGTGTGTGTGTACAAGCGTGTGTGTGTGTGTGTGTGTGTGTGTGTGTGTGTGTGTGTGTGTGTGTGTGTGTGTGCGCGCGCACGTGTGCACGTGCATTTCAACTCTGTCTCCAGTTGAGCATTCAAGTCTCATTCTCTCCTTTCTGATGAGGTGCTGTGGGCCATTCAGATTTATAGTCTCTCTCTCTTTCTCTCTCTCCGGTTGGCATGGAATCAGACGAAACACACACTGTGGTCATCCATGCAATTTACAGTCAACACACTAATTGTGTGTGTGTGTGTGTGTGTGTGTGTGTGTGTGTGTGTGTGTGTGTGTGTGTGTGTGTGTGTGTCTGTGTGTGTGTGTGTGAGAGAGAGAGAGAGACGTGTGTGTGTGTGTGTGTGTGTGTGTGTGTGTGTGTGTGTGTGTGTGTGTGTGTATGTAGGTGGGGGGTTTAGGTGATGATGTCATACATTCCGTTTTCCATTGACATAGCTAGATGAGGAGCGAGGGTTTGGGGTAGAGGGGCCGTAAGATGATAATTGTGTTTTTCTTAGAAGGTGGGTGGGTAGGTGTAAGCACGTGTGAGAAAAGACCGATTGGTTTCCTATCTTTGATTAAGCACGTTTTCGTTTTTTGTCTCTGCAGTGGGAGCCACGGTAGACGTTCTCCATCCTGCACCAACGTATCCTGTACATCAGAGCTACAGGTAACACTTGTAAAGTGGAACTCTTCTGGTTCTCTATCAGACAGAATGTGTGTCTACAAAGATAACCGAGCCTCCTGGCATCTCAAGGGTGAGTAGAGTTCCAAAAAAATGCTCAACTCGTCATCTCTTGCAGAAAGTGTACAGTAAAGACTGGGACCTCTACAGGTACAGGACAGGGACAATCCTGTCTTTATTTGCCCCAATGCACCAATGCATGCACATACACATACACACACACACAGACACACACACACACACACATCCTCCGCATTTTTCCCATCCTGGCTCGTCCTTCCTCAACGGACTGGCCAGGAGTGGTGGGCAGCTGCAGGGAAGCGCCCGTGCACCAACTTCCTCCAACTGCCACTGGTCACATGATGATCTTGCATGTTTTTAGTGGGGGTGGATGTATGTTATATGGAGGAAGCCCCAGGGGAGCACGGGGGGAACATGATGTATGTTATATGGAGGATGCCCCAGGGGAGCACGGGGGGAACATGCAAACTCCACACAGAAAGGCCCTTTCGACGAGATAGCCCACCTGGGCACTAAGCACCGAGGGCATGGGGAGACATGCCCCCAGTGGCAACAGCGTCCCAGGCGAGAATCGAACCTGGGCCTTCTTGCTGTGAGGCGAGAGTGCAAGGCAAGAATGCTACCACTGCGCCACCACGTTCCCCCCCAAATCTCTACAATGGCTTTCTTCCATGGCAACACATGGGGAGGTTGCCCACACAACTGGAGAGAAAACCAGTCACCATTGACTTCAGTACAGTACTGAAGTCAATGGTGACTGGTTTTCTCTCCTGTGTGTTATATGGACAAACTGCACCTGTGTTTCAACTGACATGAGGGTGAGTATATACAGTAGATGATGACAGAATTTAAAAATTTTCGTGAACTGTTCATTTAAGACAGTTTAATCTTAAATCAACGATGATTCCCCAATATTCTTATACATCCGTTAAAAAAGTGCTATAGTTTTCACTGCAAGCATTTTATGTGATTTAGAGCATTTTATTCCTTTTGGAGGATTTTTGGGGGGGACTCAATCTTCGTCTGTTCAGTTCATCGAACATATGAAGGAATGGGTCACTAGACATTTTACCAGTCATTCCAATATTGTTTTGGCCCAAAATATCGAATATTCTACGTTGTTGCATTTAAGAAAGAATAGGTGCCAGCTGCATGTAAAGAAGCAGATGTGCTTCACTAAATATAGAAGCAAGATGGGGAGTAGCTATCATTCACCATGCAATGAAACAACCAGGATTATGACACAAAGATGCTTCTAGGATCCAAACCAAATATTGAACCAAGAAAATGTCTCATTGAATCAGGCACACTGGTTCACCTTTAAGTTCATTTAGGAAACAGTGATGAAACCCACTGATGATGATTCAATTGGTTTAGTGAAATTCGGGAATTTATTGAAGCAAGACTGTTTACATGTTATCAAATCCAGTTAGAGACACAGATGGATTTTTAAACTGTTTCTGCAAAGGAGAAATGCATAATGTCTCAGCCTATTCTTGTCTTGAAGAAGTGAACAAATAAGAGCCATTTGGGGTCCTTGACAGATATCTTTCAGCGGCTAAAATGGGAAAAGTAGGAGGATATTCCTTTTCAGACGTTTTGCATCAGTCACTCTCTCTGTAGTACCAGAGAGTCCAGATTGTTTTGGTGTCAGGATCGTGCCAAAGGAGCTGGCTGTTGACCTTACGTCACGTGTCACTGAACCTTCCAGATACGGGACGGTCCTGCCCTCTAGGCCACCCTGCAGTAAGAACCTTCCAGATACGGGACGGTCCTGCTACCCTATAGGCCACCCTGCAGTAAGAATCCATCAAGATGATCTGAGATGAAATAGAGTCTATTAAATGAGTTTGGACAGGGAGGCTGCTCCGCTGGCTGGGAGCCCACTTCCTCCTCAAGACAAGGAGAGAAGAGAAGCAGAGCCAGGCGTTCCCCCTCAGTATACCCGCCGAGGTGCCACACACACACACACACACACACACACACACACACACACACACACACACACACACACACACACACAATTGACCCAAACCCACAATATCTGCTGACCCGACCCTGCCCTTCCTCCTACAGTCGCAAATGGAAAACCCAGGCAAACCTGTGTGTTTCTGTGTGTGTGTGTGTGTGTGTGTGTGTGTGTGTGTGTGCGCGCGTGCGTGCGTGCGTGCGTGTGTTTGTGTGTGTGTGTGTGTGTGTGTGTGTGTGTATGTGCTTGCGCGTGCATCCTTGCTATCTTAGTGAGGATCAATTTGAGTTCTATACCTGGGAAGTGAGGACATTTTAGGAAAGTGAGAACATTTTGGCCGGCCTTCACTTTCTAACACACCTTCAAAGAGCTGTTTGAAGGTGTTAAGGGTTCATATCGAAAACACTTGTGTATGTCTGTGTAAGCACTGTAGTGCAGAGCCAGTGACAAATGAGGCTTAGGACAATATTTGTGTGTGTGTGTGTGTGTGTGTGTGTGTGTGTGTGTGTGTGTGTGTGTGTGTGTGTGTGTGTGTGTGTGTGTGTGTGTGTGTGTGTGTGTGTGTGTGTGTGTGCATGTGCGTGTGCGTGTGCGTGTGTGTGTGTGTGCTTGTATGCATATGTTTTTGTGAGTGAGTGGGTGTGTGCATCTCTGTGTCTGTATACAAGCCTGTGCGTGTGTGGGTGTGTGCGTGCATGCGTGTCTGTGCGTGTGTGTGTGTGTGTGTATGTATGTGTGTGTGCGTGCATGTGCGTGCATGTGTCTGTGTGTGTGTGTGTGTGTGTGTGTGTGTGTCTGTGTGTCTGTGTGTCTGTCTGTGTGTCTGTGTGTGTGTGTGAGTGAGGTAAAGCTGTGTGTTTTCTTACTATTGTGGCGGTGCGTTGATGGAAAACCTATCTAGTTTTCCTCTCTGTCACCGCGGTCCCCCTAAAGGTTTAAAACAGAGAGAGGGAGGAGGGTGGAGGACACAGAGATTGTAAAGCACACAAAAGAGAGAAAGAAGGAGAAAAGAAGTATAAGGCACTTTTGCGTGTTTCATAGTGCAGGTAGACAGAGTTGGTTAGAGAGAGAGAGAGAGAGAAAGAGAGAGAAAGAGAGAGAGAGGTAGGCCTAAATTTAGCTCTCTAATTGTGGGTGTGACCACAGCTATAAGTGCATTCAGTCTTACCTGCGTTACTTATATCCCTGTGTGAGGTGCAGAACACACACACTCTCTCTCACACACACACACACACACACATACACACCTGTCAGCCGGCACACCTGCCCTGCGCTCCTCCAGAAGCTCAAGTTCAGCTCTCTGCTCTGCAACTCCAGGTAAGACCAACATCCTTTTAACTGTGTGAATGATATTGAATGAATCATTGTCAATTTGGGTGGAATAGACCTTTACACCATTTGATCATTGGAGCTTTCTTGTAAAATTTAGGAATCCTCATTTTCCATCTGCATAAAATAGTTGTGAATTTTGGGCAAATGCACCTTTATACACTTTGATCATTCCCAATATTCCCCAGATTTTTTGCATTCTGATTTGCATGACTTCACATGTATTTGTATTTGAATGCCCATTTGCTGGCATCAAGATGATTTTCTTCCTTTGTTCATATAATACATTTGATTTTAAATAGAAAATGTGTGTTATGTATGCACACGTTCCATGCACATGTTACATGCAAATAGAATCAATTTGCATGTAACATGTTATGTTACATTTCCCTATTATATGCTGCACAA
>NC_139628.1:39114132-39116632 GCF_964638095.1 Poromitra crassiceps
CTGGGTGTCACCTATACCGTGAGTCGCACTCCATTTTTAACATTCTAACACCCCCCCCCCCAAACCCACTGTGACTGACACACACACGCTGCCAGTTCAGCATCAAGGTAATTTGACCTATGTGTAGACATAGGCAAGCACACACAAGAGAAAAGCTTTAACATCTCAACACGTACACATTTCCTAATTCCGTCTCTCTGTCTTTCTCCCCTCCAGCCTTTAACGTTACGATCCGCAGCGACCGGCGCGGCACGTGTAAAGGCACCCACCTGGTGTACGCCTGCGTGGGCTACTGCGAGTCCAGCGCCTTCCCGTCCAGATACTCTGTGCTGGTGGCCTCCAACTTCACCCATAACATCACCTCCGCCTCCCGCTGCTGCACCATCAGCAAGGAGGTTAAGGTGAGCAGAGAGCGCTGAGGTAGATTTGGGTGCTGACGGGTGTTAGACAAGGATGCTGATGCCAGTCTGAAAAGAGGGGATTACAGTAAAGGATCAGTTCACCCAAAACATTTAAATTCTGTCATCCTCTACCAGTCTAACCTTGCGAAGCAGCTGCTGGTGCAGTGGTTCGCACCAATCAATGTCCCAGAGGCAGCTGAGGGCGGGCTTTAGGTGTGATGACAGTGAGAAGCGAGTCCGTGATGGAGGTGATAGACAGATGGTTCATCCAATCACCTGCCAAGTAGATTTTTGAAAATGGCTGCCCCTTTCAAAGGTTTGCCGAGCGTGTTCCCAGAGGGTTCTGTGGAAACAAACCATTTGGCAGCGTCAGGTTACTACTAGTCATTATTGACTTCAGTACAGTACACCTGGAGTCAATGGGGACTGGTTTTCTCTCCAGTTGTGCTGGCAACCTCCCTGTGTGTTATATGGACAAACTTTCAAGAATTTCCATTTTTGGGTGAACTGTTCCTTTAACTCAACTTAAAAGGTGAGTTGTTTATCCACTACATTTCTGGTTTTAGAGGAATGAAATGAAATATTTTATATTCTGATTATGGATTGGTTCATCCGTTTACCTTTGTTCACGTCTCTCTCCATGTCGTCCCTCAGGTCAAGGTTCGTCTGGACTGCCCTCGGGGTCGTCACCACGACGACATCGAGATCCTGACGGCGAAGGCGTGTCGCTGCGACATGTGCCGCAAGTCCCGCTACTGACTGACACATCAAGAGAACCTGCTCCATACTAATACACGCCAGGGATAAGGAGCCTTTCAATTCAGTCAGTTCAGGAGTATATTATGATCAACGAATGGAGAGAGGACAGCTTAATTGCCATGATACACCACCAAACTTGATTCTTTCCATGTCAATTTCTTTTTTGAACGTTGAAGGAAATCCACATTAACTTATTTAATTGAAAATGAATTGGCACCCACCAAGTTTGTGGCAAAACCAGTGTTTCCTTTATAATGTTTCACCCAGTCAGTTGACTCAGTTCAATAGCAGGTGAAACTGTGTGGACTATTATGATAAAACACACAATGAGTGTGTATAAATATGTGCTGTTTGTGTGTGTGTGTGTGTGTGTGTGTGAGAGAGTGTGAGTTGCATTTGCCTATGTGTGCTTGTGTAAGATATAACAGGACAAGGGAGGCCTTTCAAAGAAAACTTGAGTGACAAAGATCTGTGATAATGGCTTTATACAACGTATTCTATCAATACTCCACACAAAACAACAAAACACATGCTTTTTTTTAAATTGTTTTGTTTTGAGGATCGGCATACATTTGTGCTGTTGAGCAGTTAGAAATAGCATAGTCACACCACCCTCCATACTGACTGACTTTAACCCTGTACACCAGTGATACTCAACTTCCGGGTGGCCCGCGATGGAATTGCAACTTTTTTTTTTCTTTTTTTTAACTACAGTGCACCTGAATGCAACATGCAAGATACCCGCTGAATAAGTGTCCAAATGTTCATGTCATTCAGGCCAATACTCCACTTCTGTTATAGCATTTCAGTCTGGAATATGGAATATCTTTCAATAATCTATCATTTAGCTGCTAAATTGTCAAATACTGCCGTCTGCTCGCTACCCAGGCACTTATGTATGTACTTAACCTAACTAACTTAACCTAACTAACTAAACTCCGGCTGACACCCCAAAAACCTACAATCCACTACAGAAAAATGTATATTGTTTGTTTATTAACTGGCCCCTGGCCTTCTATCATTTCACGAAAGTGGCTCCCGGACAAAGCAAGTTGAGTATCCCTGCTGTACACTGTAGGCTGATAGGAAGTGGAAGCACCCATTGACTCCAGTGTAACTATGTAATAAAAATACAGAAATACCCAAATTAGGCAGATCCCACACTCAATAATCCAATTGTTTTCAAGCTTTTAACCTGACAGATGAACAATGATTGCAATAGTACAGTATATTACATGTTTTATTCCTAGATCAGAGTGCAAAGGTCAACAAGTAAATTCCTCATTGACTTGTATTCATATTGATACAAAAAAAAATCAAAATTGTTGAACTGTAGTCAG
>NC_139628.1:39119132-39149132 GCF_964638095.1 Poromitra crassiceps
AGGCTTTGTCCGAAATTGTCGGACGTTTTAAAATAAATACGATCTCATGTCGTGTGACTCAAGTTTACACACTGACTCCGAAACTTTTGTCCGTCATTAAAGTTTTCGGAACAGGTTCGATTTTCTGTGTTTTTCGCATCAGTCAATAGCGTTTTGCGAGCTGTTTGACCCGTCTGTCTTTCTGGATGACGGATTAAAATAAACGCATACGAAAAAAGCACACGGCGTGTGCGAAGATGTTTTCTGTCTCCACTCCCACTTCCTTGTAGAGCTTGGGGGGAGGGGCCTAGGCGACACATCTCGGCGCACTGCTCATATCCCGTGCTCGGCTCACATCTCGGCCATAACGGACGGACACACAAAGTCACTTATAGAAGCGGCTTCACCACTTAAAAATAATAATCTAAAATACTATTTGTTCCATAACTTTAGAGAGTGCTTGTACAGCTGTATTAGTGAGGACCAATGTAAGTTTTATACCTGGGTAGGGCTGGGTATCGCCACTGACTTCCCGATACGATACGATTCCGATCCTGGACCTTTTTTTTTCGGCCAGGCGCGCGCCATATTAACAATTTTCTACAAACTGCCAGTGGGCTCATTAAATCACAGAGACTTTTTCTCGCCATGGCAGCGGTGTTGTTTGCCCTCTTGGCCCTGCTCTCTCTGCCCGTCATCATTGACCTGGAGGTCACAAGAGACAAGTGGGTCCCCATAAACCAAGGGGAAATATGTTTTTTTCTTGTACTGTAACCGGGGAACTGGCTCATATTCCAACTATTTCTGTTCCCCCCCCCCCTGGTCAGTCCAGGTTACTGATGTCGGTACCCTGCCCCATCTTGTCTCCTTGTTTAGCCCATTTGACTGGTTAATGTCATTTTTCTCTGGTACTCTAAGCCACTGCAGACCTATGATTACGCCTGGGGGTAGTCAGACTACACCCAAGCTCTCAGTTAGGAAAAAATGCTTCATTGTCTTGTTGCTTCTCTTGTCAGGTAATGTAGAGCGTAACCCTGGCCCTAACATTATTTCCCCGACTAGACCAAATGTTGTTAACTCTAGTAGTATTGACCAGCCTGTTAGTCCCTCCCACCTGGACAGTATTCTTACATCGCGCGGTCTTCATATTGTTCATCTTAATGTGAGGAGTCTCTTAAATAAGATCGATGAAATTAGGTTTATGGTTAGCAAAAACAAGGCTCATGTTATTTCTTTTTCTGAGACGTGGCTGGACAGTTCAATAAATGATTCAGAAATCGAAATTCAAAACTACATAGTAGTTAGAAAGGACAGAAATCGCAAAGGAGGGGGGGTCTGCGGATACGTCCGCTCTGACATTTGTTTTAACATCAGAGATGACCTGGACAGTGTGCATACCGAGGCAATCTGGTTAGACATTCTATTGCCCAAAACGAAACCACTTCTTGTGGGGATTTTGTACAGGCCCCCGACCCAATCGGTGTTTTACGATCTCTTGGAGGAGACGTGCACCAGCGCCGTTGACCACGGGAAACGGGAAGTCATTTTGATCGGTGACTGGAACACGGATGTCCTGAGTAAGGACTCCTCCATTTATAAAGCTTTTATTGATTTTTGTAGGACCTTCAGTTTTCATCAGTTGATTTCAACTTGCTGGTACAAGTAACCACTTCATCTCAGACTCTTATAGATCTCATTGTAGTTTCGGACAGGCACAACATTTCCAGCAGTGGTGTAATTGATTGTGCGATAAGTGATCATGCAATCATTTACTGCACACGCAAAATTCAAAGACCGGTAATAAATTGCCACCACACGGTCAAAATCAGATCGCTGAGGAATTACTCAGCCGAGTCCTTTCAGCACGAGCTGGGAAAAGTGAACCTGTCCCGTGTCCTCCTGTCTAAGTCTGTAGATGAAGCTTGGTGCCTTTTTAAATTCATGTTTGTGAGTGTGATAAATAAGTTGGCCCCTGTTAAATCGGTTCGTTTTAAAGCCAGAACAGAGCCCTGGTTCAATACAGACATTATTGAAGCCATTAAAGCCAGAAATAAGAGTCTGTATATTCACCGGAAAAATAAGGATGAAGTATCTCTGGGCATTTTTAAACAACTGAGGAACAAAGTTTTTAGACTGATCAGAAAGGCCAAATCGGAGCATTTCACCGATGCTTGTATAGAGAACAGAGATAACCCACAAAAACTCTGGAAGTCCCTGAAGCAGTTGGGGTACAACAACAAGCTTAAAACTAAATCTTTTAACTTGAACCTTATGCACAAGGGCACCGTCACCTCGGATAAGTTCAAGGTTGCGGGCATTTTTAATGATTATTTTACGACTATTGCAGACACTCTGGTAAGTAAGCTTCCATCCCTCTCTGGGCGGTATGGCCAGGACCATGTGGACAGCTACTACAGAGGTCTGGGAGCGCAGGCTGACGGTTTTCAGCTCAGGGCTGTGTCAGAGGAGGACGTGCTGTTGAAACTCAGGGCTCTCAAACCATCAAAAGCCACAGGTATCGACAACATTCCAAGCAGGTTCATACGAGACGCTGCAGTCATCATCTCCCCTGTTATCACACACATTATTAATCTGTCTATCATATCTGGTCAGTTCCCCCAGGAGTTCAAACACGCCAGAGTTATCCCTCTGCACAAAAAAGGAAGCAAATTGGAACATGGTAATTATCGCCCCGTCTCGATTCTCTCCTCCATTTCCAAGATAATGGAAAGAGTAATCTTTGAACAAATCAATAATTATCTCACTTCTCACAAACTCCTGTTTGATTTCCAGTCCGGTTTTAGAAAATCATATTCAACCGACACCTGTTTGCTTTACCTAACGGATCACATCCGAAAGGAAGTGGATAACAGTAAGTTCTGTGGCATGGTCATGTTGGACCTGCAAAAAGCATTCGACACTGTAAACCATAACATCTTACTCAGTAAACTCAGGGCTCTGGGTTTCAACAGCACGTCCTTAAACTGGGTTCGGTCCTACTTGACAGGTAGGCAGCAGGTGGTGGACATAAATGGGACTCTGTCCCGCCCTTGCCCCATTAGCTGTGGGGTACCCCAGGGGAGCATTTTGGGTCCACTGTTATTCCTGGTTTACATAAATGACATGAAATCTGCCTGTGACTGCCCTCTGTTCCTGTTCGCCGACGACTCCGCCCTCCTGTTCTCCGACACGGACAAGGGGGTGGTCGAGCAAAAACTTAGCAAGGAGCTGTCAAATGTTGGGGTTTGGCTCTCGGACAACCGACTGTCTCTCCATTTAGGGAAAACGGAGTCAATTTTATTTGCTTCCAAATTTAAGCTAAAAAAATCCCCGGTTTTTTTTTATCAAGGTGGGTGACGTGTCTGTACCCTCAAAGGAAGAGATTACCTACTTAGGGTGTATCCTGGACAACAAGCTCTCAGGCGAGAAGATGGCTCATAAAGTCATTTCCAAAGTAATTCAAAAGACAAAATTTTTAGCCCGCATCTCCAAAATCATAAACAGTGCCACGTTGTTGATTCTGGCAAATGCACTAATTCAATGCCATTTCGATTACGCCTGCTCCTCCTGGTTTACGGCCACCACAGCCAAACTAAAAACTAGACTTCAGACGGCCCAGAACAAGCTGGTGAGGGTTGTCCAGGGCCTTCACCCCAGAACCTCTCTGCTCCGCTCTCATTTCCTCAGCCTTAGGTGGCTGAGAGTGGAGGAGAGGGTCTCTCAGATCAAGCTATGTATGGTCCACAGGATCATGAACCTGGAAGCCCCTGCGTACCTCTCCGGTTATTTCCGGAGGGTTAGCGAGGTGCACGGCTATTCCACCAGGGGTAGTTACACAAACGTTGTACTTTTTAAATTTAAAAGTTTAACAGGTAAATGTACTTTTTTATACTCAGCAGCGATCCTGTGGAACAGCCTCCCCGAAAATATTAAAACTCTTGGGTCCAAACTCACGTTTAAGTCCACCTTAAAACAGTGGCTACAGAACGGCCCCTAAGGTTGGCCCTTTTTGCAGAAAAGGGGTCGTAATGTTTTTATTCCAGAATTGTAATTTCTTTTAGTTTCTCTTGTTTGTGTTATATATTATATAATATATGATATTATATATTATATATTATATATTATATTTATACTAGATATTCCTGCATATACAGGTAATTTCTTTTAAGATCTCTTGTATATATTTTTGGTATGTACAGATTTGTGTATATAGGTGGTTTTAGTACACATGTTATTTATTTTTGCCTTAGAAGTCGTTAAATTATTTCCATGTGTTAAGTGCTTGTTATGTCCTGTAGTGTTGAATGTCCCTCGCGCACACACGCGCTCATACACGCACACACTCATTCATTCCATTTTGCCTCACTCTAGGACCACAATGGAAATAAGCCCTCGGGCTTTGTTGTGTTTTATTCCTTTTGTCTCTAATGATATGGTTGTACCCTGTATTTCTCATGTTCGTTGATTCAATAAAGTATTCAATCAATCAATCAATACACAAGGTCCCAAGTCGATACGATTTCCGATACGATACGATTCGATATCGATATTTTAGTTACATACCAGTTTTGCTTTGATAATGGAAGAGATTCTCAAAGAACTAATGCTGTAAATTGTACAAGGAACCCTCTAACCTGGTGCATTATTAAAAAATATTAATATTTACATTAAGAATTGACCATAAAGCAAGCAGTTACATCATGTAATTCTTTTTTATTTAAACATGACCAACATAGTCATTCAACATCTTATCTTTCTTTACAGTCTTCTGTCTCTTTCTTTACAGTCTTCTGTGAGAAGCCAAACAAATTTAGATTTCCACTATACAACAGAATCATTGAACAGCAGCATGTTGTAAACAGTGTTTCATAAAGTATAAATGCTTTGTAAATAAAATAAAATAAAATAAAATACAGGTCATGAACATTTCCAGTTCACAAACATTATAGTGCAAACAGATTTGAGGTCTGTACATCTGGCTCATGGTGCATGCACAATGCACATATGTAGCCTACAGTATTTATGTTTTAGTTTCAACTACAAACATAAATAAACGTCAACTTGAAACTATGTTTTAACTACCACACACAGCCTGTAATATTATAGCCTATGTTTATTATTATTATATTATTATTTATTTATTTTTGTAAAATGCATTTTAAAATATCGATACTGGGATTGATGTATCGATACTTGTTCCTTCACATGAATATCGATTCAATATCGATATATAGATTTTTTTTAACCCAGCCCTATACCTGGGAAGTGAGGACATTTTGGCTGGCCCTCACTATCTCACACACCTTCAAAGGGCTGCTTGAAGGTAAAGACTTGGTTTTAAGGGTTAGGTTAGAATTGGGTTTGGGTTAGGGTTAGAGGGTTAGGCATTTAGTTGTGATGGTTAGGTTAGGGTTGTCCTCACTAAGATAGCCATACTGGCGTGTGTGTGTGTGTGCGTGTGTGCATGCGTGTGTGTGTATGTTACCTCCCAGGTGTGGCAGCGCCCCCAGCAGGCCTCTGTGGTGATCCTCAGGCCTCTGCAGCCAGGCTTCTGGGCCACGAAGGTGAACTCTCTCACCGCGCAGCCACGGAAACCATGCAGGGTCGTCGTCACGGCAACGCACACCACCGCCGCCCCGGAGACCAGGAGCAGGAGCAAAGGGAGAGACAGATGCATTCTGGGTAGAGAGGGAGAGTTAAAACAGAGAAAGGGATTGTCAGTCAAATAATGAAAACAGACTTCAAGTCAGCTAATTTCAATAGAGAAGATAGGTTACTATTCATTCAGTATTTATATGCATTATATAGCCTATTTATCCATTATGTAAGGGATAATGGATAGTGAGCCGGTGATTACTGGCGAAATAATGACCGACAGGTGATATTGAGCCCGACGCGCAGCGGAGGGCTTAATCATTCACCTGAAGGTCATTATTTCCAGTAATCACCGGGCTCACTATCCATTATCCCGCTTAGAACATGGCCTACAACTAAATCATTCAATAATCTGACAAAAATAATTATTCAAATAGATTTTTTAATAGCGTTTTCAACGACAAAGCGGTTTCATTCATAATTGGCACACAAGACACCACAGCTGCAACTGGTTGGCCTAATTAGTAGTGTCTTGCTGACAAAAGGCTCTTATCAACTGATTAATCCAGGTGTGGCAGAGCAGCGGTCGGTTGTCGAGAAATAATGACCGGTGAATCTTGTTGATTGACCAATCAGAATCGAGTATTCAAGAGAGCCGTGTTCAAATCATCAATAAACTACAAGCAAGAAAGTCTGTCTGAATGTGTTATGATTCATAAACTACAATGCTGTTCTGTTATATTTGGCAGACACTGTTAGATGAGTAAAAAAACTGTATTGAGTATAGTATTACATGTAATATTATCATGGATCAAGTTATGATCTAGTTATCTAGTTAGATAATGTGGGCAGTGGTGGCCTAAAGGTCAAAGAAGCAAGTTGTGACCGAAAGGTCGTTGGTTCAACCCCCCTGGACTGGCAGGATAAATCTGTGTGCGGAACCACGCACTACCACCACTGAGGTGCCTTTGAGCAAGGCCCTTAACCCCAACAACAGCACCAGTGGAACTGATCGGTGGCCTGCAGATCAGACTGTGGTTGTACTGGTCAACTTCTATGTCGTGTGAATGTGAACAGGGCGCTCCTGAAAAAGAGAGAATTGCTCTCAGCGAGACTCCTCCTTTATAACTAAATGTAAAAAGAAAATGTCTGTTGCCTTCTTCCATGCAATGTCATCAAAATCAGCTTTATTTGCCAAGTATGTGCACATACATGCACCTCCTGGCCGGGAAATAACCCTGGTTCCTGTTTTAATTAAAAATGGGCTCCAAACTGAAAAATAGCCTACATGAATTGCTGATCAAACAAATGTATTTCTTAATGTCTAGGGGTGATGGTGATATAAAACTGCACTTTGACTGGGTTTGAGAGCAGTCACATTCAGTTTGACTCACACCTCCCTCTAGCGTCCGTTATGACGACTGCAGCCAATGACTGCAACTTGTATGGCATTTATTTTAGGCATCAAAAACAGTCTCCATACACACTTTTTTGTATATATATATAAAAAGAGACAATCTCAATGGCCAAGGGCTAGCATGCTCTAAGATACCCGGGTTGATCAGTAGTGTGTAGTCACACCACCTCCCCCTAAGCACAGGGCTGTAGGGGGGACTCGAACCCGGGTATCGCAGGGCGGGAGGGTCACCTAGTACCCCCAATGTCGAACACGCTAACCAGTCGGCCACGGAGACTGTCCCGTTCACGCTTGTTACATTTTTTGTAGCCTATCTCACAACAACATTGTGAACATTCTTCAATGTTTAAAAATTGACTGGGTAGGCTACGATGGCCATTTTTTACACTGTGAACAAAAAATTGAAATGAAATGAAATGCAGCCGTAACTCCTACATTCCTGTGGCGTCCCCTCCTGGAGTTTTGTGTAGCCTATTATGAACATAATGTAGTACGTTTAGGTGGCTTTGGTTAAGTTACATCCCTTCTATCA
The DNA here is from genome assembly GCF_964638095.1 of Poromitra crassiceps. NCBI lineage: Eukaryota > Metazoa > Chordata > Actinopteri > Beryciformes > Melamphaidae > Poromitra > Poromitra crassiceps. Next base: position 39,126,656 of record NC_139628.1, read on the forward strand.
AGTTAGATTTGCATTGGCTTTCAACACAACCTTATTGGTTATAGCTATATCGATAGGGTAGGCTACAATAAAGTCATAAGTAGAACTGTATTATGCTCCCATCTTTTATAAATATCGGTGTTCACTAGTAAAAATGCTCTATTAACAAGACAATATGATGACCAATGAGGCCTTACCTGAGATAGTGTTGAAATAGGCTTTATTGCAAAATTAAGAAATGACTGAAACACCGAGATGATAACACGTTGAATAATAGGCTAAACTTTGTTTCGACTGCCTGTTAACGAAATTATAACGTTAAACGCGCAATTACTTTTGATGAAAACTACTTTAATTGTTTGGCCTGTTTGGCCTAGCCTACATTTATTTTCTGCAGCCGTTCAGATCTCTCATTTGACGGATGTTTTTACTCGTAGCCTACATAGCTACCTGAGATATTAAGGAATAAACCTTACCTTCTTGGCTGATGATGCCTCGGAGGTTTGAACTCCTGCGTCTCTCCTCCAGTGGACAGCAGCACCCAGTGACTGGAACCAATCTGTCCTGGTTGTTGTTTTAGAAGGCCATTACGGCGGACGGACACTCTGACATCATACCAATTATAATGAAATACCATTAGAGACCCCAAGTCAGAAATACTGGCAACTCCCTGGAAAATACAGATGCTTGTCAATATTGTCTTAACCTCAGCCTGTATCTCTGCATGTGCGTGTGTGTGCGCCTGCATGTGATAGGAGAAAGTGAGGGAGAGATTATTTTTCCAGTGCTGCATGAACACACACACACAGACACACAGACACACACACACACACACACACACCCCAATAAAAAATACTCTGCTCTTTATCATACGCTCTTACAAATGACGTGTCATTTTTTACACATCTGACTTCATTGGGACAACAAACACTTGTTATTTCTCAACACAACTGTTATGCTGTGTTTAAAAGTTGCTGTTTAACACTTCTATTACAGTAAAAAAAAGTGTGTTGTAAATTAAGACACATGTAAAAATGACACATCGTAAGAGTGTAGTATTGAACCGTGCAGCATTCTGCCACAAATGTGTGCGTAAAGTGTCTATACGTGTGTGCAGGATTTTATTCCACTAAACTCGACTAGTCCAATGATGTGAACAAAATCGACCACTCTGACAAAATGACTGATGAATATATATATATATATATATATATATATATATATATATATATATATATATATATATATGAATTTTTTCCCACTTTTAGTTTTAGCTCTCTAAAATTAGAGATGCTGAATGATCCACTTCTCTTCGGAGCTGGAGTAAACACGGAGGAGTGCTTCTCTGTGACACAAGCTAAAAGAGTGTTGAAGTGAAGTTACTTTGTAACAGCTTGAAAACCAAACATCTTTTGGACTCCAAAACCTCACTGAGTCAATGTGAACTCACCAGAGCATGACAATGAGCCGTGGTGGCATGCTCGCTTTCTGCTGAAATACTGTAGCTACCAGTTAGGACGTTTTTTGGTGGTCAAAAGAATGATTTTCATGTTTTCACTTCAATTACAGGATTACATGCTCCTCTATGGACTGACCAAATTCGACAACCCTTGGAATTAGGAAACCCTTTGGGGTGAACTGTCCCTTTAAAGTTTAAAGGGCACAGCAATGTGACATGTCTCTTTCCAATCATCATGACCCGGTTACTCAAGATCCACAGGCCTTGTTGTGAGCAATTTCATGGGATTCATGTAGGAACTATTTTCCTTCGACCAAACTACACCCATATATTGTACGTGTTAATATGTATTGTAAAATGTGTCAGACCCCAGTAAGAATAGCTGTAGCATTTGCTAATGGGGATCCTAATAAACTAAACTAAACTCCGGCCAACCGTCTCACCATGTGGGAGAAAGCGTGCATCTAACTTTACCGTAGATTAGTTGTCACGTGAGCTTGCTTCCTTCTGTGCAGATCTACATGAAACTGCTCACAACAAGGTCTGTATAAACTCAGCAACTCACACCAAAACGATCTAGAATGGATAAATAGCACTACAGGTAAGGAAAGGTGATATTTTATATACAGTCTCTATGGGTATTTTAGATTTCGGGATGAACTGTCCCTTTAAAACCCCCCTGGATGAACTCAAACAAGCATGATGATGTCAGTCAAGCTAAAAATATTGTCTGTTTTTCTTAGTTCCTGCAAAGTTGACACTTTAGAGTTATGAGCTTTTAAGCGGAGAGCAGCGACGTGTTACTTCAAGGGAGGATAATCAATGAGAGGAACTGGAACTGACACCCAACCTCAGAAACAAAATAATCCAACAGACACCAAGAGACATTCACACGGAAGAAAAACAGCAGTCAGACTCCCAGAGTATTTTCTCAAAGTGAAGTTTCATTTTTTTTTAGCACATAGTTGTTGTTTTCCCCCCCGTCCATTCTACACCCCCCGTAATGTTTCATACAGTAGTAAGCCTCTCTACATTCAAACCCCCCACCCCACCACTGAGTTGGTCCCCAAAATATACATCTTCTTCTTCTTCTTCATCTTTAATCATCTTCTCTAAGGTTTTTCTTCAACACAACAAAACACAGACCATTGGGCAGACAGTGCAAATCTAGAAATTCAGTGAAATTGCTACGTAATGCAGTTGTATTGTATTGTTTTTTTTTTAGGTAACGTTATATTCTCAGTCCGTTGCTGTTTGCTCTGACTTATTGCCATTCTATCATCTCTAGCTCTATGTTTTTCTTTGCACGGACGCTAGCTTCCTCTGTCTTTCTCCTCCCTCTTTTCTTCTTTGCTTGCTGCTTTCACGGGATCCAAACCACAACATCCCGGCTGGATTAAAGCGCTCGTTTTAAAACCGGCCGCAGTCAAAACGGCCGCCGAGGGGGGGACGCGTGAAATGGCGGGAAAGCAGTGTCTTGGATGATGGCTGTCTTTGAGGCGATACCAGTATCTCTCTACCAACACACTCTCTCTCTCTCTCTCGCTTCCTGTTCCGCAGTGACGTCTGGAATGGCTGACGGGATTCCAGAACACGGAATTTTAGGATTCCATTACGGGTCCTTCTAGAACAGTGGGAGCCGGGGGTTCGATTTGTCCACCCCTCCGAGTCAGCTGACCGACTGACAATAACAATCAAGAGGGTTTGTGAGTAAACTAGCCGGAAAAAAAATAGAACATAAATCATAAATTAAGCTGTGTTTTATTACAGTGAGGTTACTTTTCTCCATTTTCGGTTGTGTTTTTTTGTTTTTTTGAGTTAGCTTGAATCGAAGTAGCATTGGAAATCCGATCAAACACTTAGGGGCGTTTGTCTGTTTTTTTTAAATGTTTTTGTCTGCTTTGTTTGTTTCGTTTTTTATTGTTTTGTTTGTTTCGTGTCGTTTTTTTTAGCTGACAAGATGACAAGTGCACAGAAATGCACTGCTACAAATTCAAGATTTATGACTTTTGTTTGAAATGCTAATGCTAATTCTCACTTATTTACGGTTTGGTGAAACTCGAAATGCCTGTTCCGAAATCTGTTCTGATTTGGGCGGATTTCAAAAACTTCGACTCAAGCCCGATTTGAAGCAGGTGCTGCTGGTCTGAAGGGTTTGGAATAGTTTGTTTTACGAAGCAACCGACGGCTAGCTCCGCGCCTCGAGCGTCACAAGTAACAATCAATCCATTTGTTTTACGATACATTCAGATTCAAAACCCTGTCCCTCAGGAAGGAGAGAAGGAGAGAGAGAGAAAAAGAAGCAAAGAGAGAATTTTGTTGTCCCCTCTCTTTCTCTATCACTCTATCTACGCATCTATCTCTCTCTCACACACACACACACATGCACTCGCACACATACACACCCTGACCATCGTCTTCAAATAAGGTAACATTTCCTGATCAAATAGAAAATAAATAGCATCAGTTTCCACAAAATGAGCAAGATAATACAAAAACCAATAGGAAAAAAACAGCATAATTACAAAACAAAATCATCTTCATCAAATGAATTTACACGTAAAGTACCTTTAAGACAATGTGAATATCAAGGACGCAACAGGAGTAAAAACAAGAAAGGAGGAGGGCATTTGAGTGTGACGCCCCCCCTCCCAGAAAACACACATATAGTATCCTGAAAGAATGAAAATATTGCTAAAATAACCGTTTTTTCTATTTTTTCTTCCTCTCTTTATCCCATCCCTCTATCATAATGATCAGACAAGAATAAACAGATTTTGTTTGTTCACATCGAAAAACAAAGTCGCGGTCGCCACCTAGCAGCGTCAGGTCTGCTCTGCTGAGCCTAAAGGAACAGACACTCCGGGGTTCAGAAATCCAACTGGAATTTCCCCAGTTTTTCTGGGGTGTTTTTGCGGTTTTGAGAGACTTGTGGTGCGCTTCATTTTGTCTGTCCAGCAGCCTCTACGTGGGGCGGGGCTCACTGCATACTTTTCTAGTCCATTAGTCGGGAGGTGTTAGTAAGTTAACGGTCAAAGTTTTGCTCAAAAGACTTTGAAAATGTAATGTAACTTTAACGGGGCGATGTAGGAATCGAGTGTGTTTGCGATGTGTTTGAAATGTTAAGTGGAGAATAGAAAAAAAATAAAAATCATGTTTGTGTGCCAGAAAGTCGAACAAAAACAACGGAAAATAGCTCAAGGTGGGATGTTTTTTGGCTGCGATACCCCTTTAAACTTCACCAGCCGCACCACAAATATCCAAAATGTCAAAAAACAAACATCAAAAACTCCAGTTCGTTCCTCCCCTCTATAAGGTCTGTTAAAAGGGAATGCCGCTGTATTTCTGCACTCACACACACGTTATGGCCTTCGCATACAATTAACATTAGATGTGAATCCGGAAGTGGGAGGCGGCCTTCCCCCTTAAGGTTTCTGCTACACTAGTGTTTCTCCCGTAATACACTACAGAAATATCCAGAGACATTATGTATATATATAAAAACATGATCATCATCATCATCAGTAGTACTTAGAGTAGAGTAGAGTAGTAGTAGTAGTAGAGTAACAAGTAAGAAGAAGGAACATTATTGTACTTAATATCATTTTCATCGTAATCATCTTCGTCATTGGTTATTTAACCTTGAGGGACTTTAGGCTCGTCCTTTGGTGGAACCCAACGGGATGGGAGAGGAGTTGGAGCTGTGTGAGAGAGCCAGAATCAGGAGTGTGTGTATGTGTGTGTGTGTGTGTTTGTGACTGTGTGTATGGAATGTTTCATGGGGATTTTTGGTACGTCAATTAGCACGTTTTTCTTTTAGATTGTTGCCATGTTCGACTTTAAAAGTAAAATTTGTTTGACATAACTGAATTTGCAGCCAGTAGGTGTGTTCCTCTCTTCTGTGTGTGTGTGTGTGTGTGTGTGTGTGTGTGTGTGTGTGTGTGTGTGTGTGTGTGTGTGTGTGTGTGTGTGTGTGTGTGTGTGTGTGTGTGTGTACTTGTGTATCTGTTCTGTGCGGCAATAGTTTTGGGGACATTTGTGTGAAACTGCCTCCTTTGTTCAGTTGTGTATTTTGCTATGCACGCACTAAATCAGCATTTCCAACCAAAATGATGAATATGAAGCCACAGTAGGCCGACAGATCTTCTGACTTAGTTGGTTAAATGTTATAACATGTTAGAGACGCATGTTTGCCTCGGATCCAAAAGAGACATTTCATCTCTCATTTGGACTCCCAGGCTCAGCAGAAGCAGGCCAGCACCCCATGTTGGTTCCTGGTCGGCAGTGTATTAAACCGTTAATGTAATAATTAAAACGATGGTCCGCACTTTCACATATTATGAATCTTCTGATCTGAAACACAATGTGTGCACAGCAATAAAGTGAACCAGTTTCACACAACTCATGGTGAAAAAAAGGGCTACAGTATTTGTACCCTTGCATCACCAAGTTAGCGCCCTGTCGCCAAAAACTTTACGCCCCGGTGATACAAGATGCACTGAATCATTGCCACTTTTTTTCTGTCTGAGCTCTCCCAACACTTTCACCATCGACTGTCACGTCTCCCCCCCCTCCCCGTCCCCCCCCCCCCCCACCCCCTCCCCCACACGCGTGTTATCCGATCTCTCCTCGTCACCTAGGTGGCGCTCTCCCCGGCTCCGGAGGAAGAGGCCCCGCTGGGCTCGGGCTCGGGCTGATCGGAGTGGGCCGTCTGCGGGGAGGGCGGGGCGGGCGGCTCCCCTCGCTCCTGGAGGTTGCGCTGGTTCCGCGCCGCCTCCGTCAGCATCTGCAGCCGGCGCTCCTGGTGCTCCTCCAGGCCTCGCCACAGCTCCGAGCGCTCCCGCTCCCGCTTCAGCTCCCTGGGAAGAGAGGAGGAGGAGGAGGGGAGAGGGGGACAGACAGAGAGATGAGCTGCTAAGACAGCTGAGGAACTGTGCGTCATGATGCAACCGCTGGACTGAAGGGAGACACGTTCATATGTCTTTCTCTTATCAAGCAGAGGTCAAAGTGGCTGTGAGGATTGTTGGGAGTGAGGGATGGTGGAGGGAGAGAGAGAATGGTTGAGAAAGGAGGGATAACTGTATAGATGATGGCAGACTGATGGAAAGGTCGTGATCATTTTAAAGTCCTTGAAACATTTAAGAAGTTCCATTTCCCAAAAGTGTATCCACTATCTTGAGATAAAACAAGTGATGGAGAGAGAGAGAGAGAGAGAGAGAGCGTGAGAGAGTATATATAGAGAGAGAGGAAGAGGGAGAGAGGGAGAGTATAGAGCACTGCTGACCAATTTGGGGCCCGCGGGCCAAGTTTGGCCCACGCTCTGTTTGTTTTGGCCCGCCACGGATTTGGGGAAAAAAAATGTTTTTTTGTTGTTGTTGTTTTTTTATTTATTTTTTCCCGATTTTATATCCCATTTTTATCCCCCATTAGTGCTAATTTACTTTTATTTATCCTGGTTATTGGTCCATGTTTAAGCTCCCCACAAATGCAGATGTTTTTTTTAATATATATAACCAATTGCAAATTATTACAATTACCAAATAGATAAAAAGTAGATTATTATATTGAAATGTTATTTTAGATTTAGAATGTTAATTTTCTATAAAACACAATACATTTTAATGTAATTCCACAGCGTTTATTTTTGGCCCTCGGCCCTCCACCCAGATTGAGTTTTGGCCCTTCGTGGGAAAGAATTTGGGCACCCCTGGTATAGAGAGAGAGAGAGAGAGAGGGAGAGTACAGAGAGTTTGACAAGGGGTAATGGTGGAATCATGATGTCATCCACATTATAAAGATGTCATATGCGATACATATTGAAGATATGAAATAGAATGTGACGGATAATGATTTAAAATATGACTTAGGAGCTTTCTATGTCTACCTCTTGTTGTTAATCTTGTCTCCCATGACACAAACACACACAAACGCAAACACACAAAGCGAGTGGGTCACACTCACTTCTGTTTCTCCACTTTGTAGGAGGCAGTGAGGTCATCAAACAGCTTGCTGTTCATCTCCATGAAGGTCTTCAGCACGTTGTAGATCAGAGACACAATGGTCCTGGTGAGAGGGAGGGAGAGACACGAGAAGATCGTTAACAACATCTCTTTATTTACCTTCTCGTCATCTTAAACCCTAAGACACGAGCCATGTCCAGGGGGTCCACAAAATTATTTGAGAGGGGAAAAAAAGTTTTGTTTTTTGTGTTATGTATCCACTGGCAATTTTACCAGTGGTACATGTAAACGGCCGCACACATCTGCAGCTGACATTATTACTGTATTTCAGAGACTGTACCCAGCTCATTTTTAAAGCTAGAGTGAAGATCCATGTATCATATGAAACTAGAAGACCCAATGCATCCAATGGTACCAACTATATCATGCTAGCTTGTTGGGAAGGCAGATAAATAACGCTCCAAATTTAGGCACAATTTTGGTGAGGGAAAAACAGGCATGGCCATTTTCAAAAGGGCCTCTCACCTCAAGATATCTGAATGAGAATGGGTTCTATGGGTACCCACGAGTCTTCTGATTACAGACATGCCCACTTTATGCTAAACCATACAGTCATTTTAAATGTCATGTCTAATTGCTAAAAGACTGATTTGTTCAGAGCTTTCTGACAATCATTTCAATAAGGAGCAATAAATTCATTATTTAAAGTTGAAGCACTTACTGAACGTTAGCTTTATAGACTGCTCATTTTAAATATCTGTGTTTATTAGGACTATAGTCTTGCATACTGCTGAGTTTCTGAAAGCTTTCAATATTTATATTATAATTTATAATTTGAGATTGCCTTCTATTTGCACCATCTTCTGCTGTTGATGTGATCACTGTGCTGCATACTGTACAAAGTCAAATTGTTCATTTGTAATATGATTATTCACTGTGGCTATTAAAAAAATGAATCATGAAGATGAATTAGCCTACTTGAAGAGTATATCGGCTATAAATGGTGTCAAGTTTAGTGGTGTTTATCACGATGAAACAGGTCTGAAGTATTTAGGTTGAAAAGTTTTAGAATATAAATTAGTTCCAATCTAAGAGTACAAATGTGGTAGGGTTAATACACATTACCCATACACATGTTTAATCGGGGTTACGATTATGAGGGGGGTCCTTGGAAAATGTTCTGCCCCCTGTAAGGGGATCCCTGGCCCCAAAAAGTTTTGGAACCCCTGCCCTAAGGGACGGCGAGACAGAAGAAGAAAGACAATGCCACAACAATCTTCTACCTTTGTGTGGGATAGCTTTATTTGTTTTCCCACTATTTGTGTCCCCTAGGATTATAGATACTGGTTAAAAGAATGCACCAAGTTTTTTTTTTTTTACTTAGGTTATGTGACAGCGACATGACCCATGTGTTCCTGGTAGATCATTCACTTCAGTGCACCATGCTAACACCTTAGCTGCACTATGCTGAGTGATAGCTCATCATTGTACTCTGTATGAAAAGGTGGGTTGGCCTTCTCTTACCGTTCGTAGAGATCAGCATTGTCTTTTATTTATTTATAAGGCCTTGTGCGGTAAGCTTCCACTCTATTTGTCTTCACATTAGACTGGTCACTCCACGTATGAATAGTGAATCAGGAAAGACCGCTTTTATCTTTTATGCTCCTGATAGATGGAATAAGCTTCAGGACTGTCTCAAACTGGACCAACTGGTCTCTATAGAATCGTTCAAAGCGCTACTTGAGGATGCATTGCATAGGACTTGCACCCGTTTTACATAGCCCTCTTACTTGTGTGCTCCTGTGATTTCATATGTTTGTATTGTTTTCATTGTTTGAGTGTGATTGCATTGTTTTATATATGCCACAGTTCCTATTCTGATTTGTATTGTTTTAATTTGTGGTATTTGTTGTAATCAGGGCGTCCTTAAAAAAGAGAGCATGCTCTCAATGGTCCTCCCTGGATAAATAAAGGTTAAATAAATAAAATAAATAGCATACTAGCATGATCTCAAAAGTGATCAAATGAGAACTTGCAGAAGCTCCAAAGCTAAACGGTAATCAAATGATATGTGGCTAAGTCTGGCAGCTTTGTGTAGATTGGTAAAAATGTATTTAAAATATCTTAAAGAACTATAATACGGTTTTGAACTAGGAGGGACTACTTTCCCTGTGGGCGGATAGATAGGTGACTTAATGTAGCTAAAAATGACTGCATAATGGATGATTATGTGGTCGCTCACCTGAAATAGTTCCACAAATAAACCTGACTGCACCAGATATACTGAGATAATTCAGATAATTGAGACTTAGAGAGATTTATTGCCATTTGCACAGGTAGCTACGGGACAGTACAGGTACATTGGAATTCTCGTGCATAACTCTCCCTGAGTCAGCTTGGTTTTAAAACAAACGCCAATTAAAAGAGCAGCATGGAAACAAATAATAGATACAGCCTATCAAAAAATACACACTCTGAAAAGGGCACACTATATTCATGACTTGCACGGAATGTTTGTTTTTGTTGTGGCGGCCATCTTGATGACCGAATGCACCACATAGTACCTGTTTTTACAGTGTAGGTCTATGGGAGGACTGTTCAAAACTCTAACTGCTCTTTCATACTTTAAGCTAGACACTCTTTAGCTTTTTACTATCTTTTGCACTTTTTGAGAAATGCACAGTTTAAGTTATATATTTTTTCAACCTTTATAATGGGAGCCTATGGAGCCAAGCTAGAGCAGTGATGTCATAATGATGTCATGTTAGAGCAGTGATGTCGGGGGCACAGTGACGCAGTGGTAGCACTGTCGCCTCACAGCTAGAAGGTCCTCGGTTGGATTCCCGCCTGGGATGCTGTGGGCGCTGTGGGAGTGTGTCCCCCTTCGGTGCCTACTGCCCAGGTGGGCTATCTTGTGAAAGGGCCTTTCTGTGTGGAGTTTGCATGTTCTCCCCGTGCTCCCCTGGGGTTCCTCCATACAACATTGGTATGGACCCCCACTAAAAACATGCAAAAGATCGTCACCTGACCAGCGACAACTACAGTACGTCAGAAGTTGGTCCCCGGGTGCTGCACTGAAAAGCTGCCCACTGCTCCTGGCTGCCCCGCGGAGGAAGGACGTGCCATGTCTGGGTCAAAATGAGCAGAGACTGTATTTCACCGGCCTCCGTCGGCACGAGTGTGTGTGTGGCCCTGCATGCGTGTGTTGTAGTGGGTGTCATGTGACAATAAAGACGCTTCTTCATAATTCACTCTAGCTGACTTTCCAGGTGGCACTTTTGACTACATTCACACATATTTAAACTGTGACAGTTCACACAACTTTAACATACATCAAACCCTTCAGCTACTTCTGCTCTCACTCATAATGTCAAAATATCGTTTTTGAGATATTGACGTTTGTTTGACACAATTGCACAACAAATTGAGGGCATCAAACTGGGCATCAAGATGGCGGTGTGTGTGTGTGTGTGTGTGTGTGTGTGTGTGTGTGTGTGTGTGTGTGTGTGTGTGTGTGTGTGTGTGTGTGTGTGTGTGTGTGTGTGTGTGTGTGTGTGTGTGTGTGTGTGTGTGTGTGTGTGTCTGTGTGGGTGCCACTGACTGGTTCCAGTGCTCCTTGGAGACTCTGTAGAGGGTGGCGAAGACCAGCGGCAGGATGACTTGACAGTTCTCCTCTATCAGACTGAGGATGTACTCGTTGTTCCAGAAGTACAGAGCCCTCTCCGCTACCTGCAACGGAGAGAGAGAGAGAGAGAGAGAGTGAGAGAGTGAGAGAGTGTGTGTTAGGAAGAGAGAGAGAGAGAGATAATACTTGATTTTAATTCATCAAAGCTGTTTCAGAATTCTACTTATTAAACAGATGGTTTTGCCCCTAATCTCTCCACTAATCCAAGTAATCATCCGTTTGTTTTCTAAATCATCTATCATCTGATTATATATTTTTTTACAGTGATAAATCACAGTTGCTGCTGTAGGCAATCAGATTACTATAATCCAGCTCATCATAATCCACTTTACCCCCCAAACCTGGGTCTGTTTTAATCTGAGAGGGAGAGAGAGAGAGAGAGAGAGAGAGAGAGATACCTGGAAGTGAGGGCTGGAGATACAGGCTGCAATCTGTTTGAAGAGTGGCTCCTGGACCCGGATGAACTGAGATGGCTCGATCACATCCAGGATCTCTTCAATCTCCCCCAGGAACATCACCTGGACAACACACACACACACACACACGCACGCACGCACACGCGCACGCACACACGCGCACACGCACACGCACACACACACACACACACACACACACACACACACACACACACACACACACACACACACACACACACACACACACACCGATTGATTAATCGTTTAGAAAAATATTTAAGAAAAAAATAGTAAAATTCTCTAGTTCTCTGACAGTAAACTGATTATCTTTGGGTTGTTGACTGTTGGTCAGTACAAAAGACATCTGAGGATGTCATGTTGGGCTTTGGTGAAAAAGTGACCCTTTTGTGACATTTTATAGACCAAACGACTAATCGATCAGCCGAGAAAATAGATTAATCGCTAATGAAAATATTCGTTAGTGGCAGTCCTATGTAAAAGCAATGCTCTATTTGCTGTGTGATGCACCCAAACACCAGCACCAACATCACGACTTTTCCATCCAGCCTGTTTGGAAACTGAAAAACGGCATCAGAATTCTTTCCTCTTACATGGAAATGATGAAAAATAGCTGGCACGACTCCAACAGTGGGGTTATAATAGGATGCAGTGAGGGGGTTGTAATAAGATGCAGCGAGGAGGGTACAACAACAAAGTGTTGAGAAATCAGAGCAGTGAATGAGGTTATGTCTTTGCTGGCTGACTAATAGCAGAGCAGAAGCATCTGTCATCGTCTCTTAATAGGAGCTGACTCACTTCTTTCTGCGTGCAGGTTTTGGGCCAGTACTTCAGCAGCCCTCTGATGATCTGCAGAGAAAATATGAAGCGCACAAATATTATAAATAAACACTGTAGCACATTGTTATTATCTCAGACGAGCATTTGGATGGCATCCATCCGTAACGTCTCCATTACGTCGCATGCACACTCTGGCTAGTGCGTTGAAGCAGCTACGAGGAACTTTCAACTGGAAACTGGTCTAAATTGAATACTGATGCATCACATCTTACCCAGAGTGATTTAAAGAGAGAGTGGCGCCAACGGAAGTCCAAAAATGTTTGATAGTCAGACTCGCGTAGCTATAGGGTGTGCGGGGGAAATAGTTCCAGGAAGTATGCTTGAATGCATAAAATAAAGCTGATAATATATCACTTGATTCTTTAAACGTCTTAGCCTTTCAAAGTACATCACAAACGGCCCATTCTGCTGCAACTCTGCAGCGCTGCTTAATCCAGAATCGTACTTCCGGGGAACTATTGCTAGGTGAAAAACTGGTCCATTGGAGTGAATGGAGATGATGCAAGTCTAAAGCCCCGCACACATGATCCGTGGTAAAACAGCTCTGCGCCCGCTGTCTCGTTGTTTTCCTATGGGAGGAGCGGTGCCTCCCAACTATGCGGCATCGCTACACTTGGCGTCGCGAACCGGTCAAATTTGCCCCTTTGCGCTGAGGTCAAAGTTCAAATTGTTTCAACTTTGACCTAGTTGCCGCTGACCTTTCTCCGCTCTACCTCGCTGTGAGAGAAGAGAAGATGGCTTCTCATGTGGAGGCAGCTTTATATCTCTATGGCTCTGATCCTGCCTACATCAGCAAATGAGACCATCAGCGAGGAGATTGGTGATTTCTATATAGTTATTCCAAATGCCTGTGTGCTGGTCATGCACAGCGGGACTTCCTGTGTTCACGTCCGAGTGAAACTGTTTGTCATTTTTGCTCAGGCCGGCGAATGAACCAATAATGTTAACCGTATGGGGTAAATAGCGAGTCAGTAAGTCCCTCCCCTTCCGGTCGGACCCTATGTGCACCAGCGTAAAAAAAAAAAAGAATGGTGGTGGTGATTATCCTGTTTGAATTGCGCCATGAGGTACACATATGATGTTTGTCAATTTAAAAGATAATTTAGCAAGTCAGCCGGTAGGTTAGCTGTGCCTTAGTTACGTCACACGTAATGTACAATTTTATTTAATTTAATTCCAGTAAACACCTATTTTATTTTATTCTATTTTTATTTTATTTTATTGTATTTTACTTTATTGACTGTTTTTTTACGTTTAGGGAGATACTGTGTGATACTGTGTTATGCTATGCTGTGTTATGTGGATATTTCATGCCTGAGTGCGAGCAACTGCAACTTGTCCCAATTTCCCCCCGGGGATCAATCTTTCTGATTCTGATTCTGATTCTGATTCTGATTCTGAAGTTAAGAAAGTCGCAGTTTGTGGCAGGCGCGGACTGCATAATCGGGCACGTCGGGCAAATGCCCGGTGGCCTGGCCTGGCCTGGCCTGCAAAAAAAAAAAAAAAAAAAATTGCTGCCCGCAGTCAGGCCACTCACTGAACAGCAGGCCAGGCGCCGCCTACTGGTTTACTAGTGTTTTTATTACTTTATTCAGGGTTAAAGTGGGTGCCGTTTGAAGCCCAAATTTGGGCCCAAATTTGGGCTTCAAACGACCCAAATTGGGCTTCAAACGGCCCAAATCTGGCTTCAAATGGCCCAAATTGGGCTTCAAACAGCCCAAATTGAACTGAACCCGTTCGTCACGTGCGTCACAGTCCATTTCAGTCTGAAAACATAATTTGTCTGAGATGACAAGTTGAGAGGCGGGTCATAGTATCATGTCGATGATTTGATTTGAGTTAGAGATTATAGTTTTTGTTTTTTGTTCATGTTTCTAACAATTGGCCAAGTTAGTAGTTAGTTTATGGGATAGGAATTCTGCCAGATGACAGGCACTAGGCGCCATTTTCTACTTCATTTGGAAGAGAAAATTATCCGGAAATGAAGATTTGATTGACAGCTGCATGTCGTGATATGATTGGTTGAAATGGGGTCGAAATTTGATAGTACTAGGTGACGTCAGCAAACTGTACATTACTGTTATCAATGAAATCTTGAAAAATGAACTTTTCACACTGAAAAAGTGTGAAAAACTAAAGAAATTAGATTTTTGTGATTTTTTTGCATACATTATTAAATAGGTGCACTGCATAGTGCATACCCAGGTATTTGAACTAAAAGAAAAGAAAAGTCATTTTTGGGTTCAGCTCGACTTTAAGGATGTTTAGAAGGCGGACAGTTTCAGGGTGTGCTGTTCTGAAACCTGGCTGTTTTGGTCTTAACACTTCTAAATCTTGTTTGAGAGGGCAGGAGGTTAAAGAGGCTGTTTGTTGGGTGGGACGGGCCCCTTAAAATTGTCAGGGCCTTCTTTTTAAGCCTAGCCATGTATATTTCTGCTAGGGGTGGGAGATTGCATCTGATGATTTTGGATGCACTGTGCACTGTGCTGAACTCAACAAGGATAAAAGAGAACGCTTAGCCAAACCTAATGACGGCTTCATGTTTACTGTGATGGTTAATATCTCAATCTAGTTTTTCATATTGTGCAAGAATGAATGGCTGCGTAATATCTCCGACTAACAGAAACCAGCAGGGAGGGAGAATGGAATGTAGAGCGGAACCAAGATGATTGTCACTAATTTAAAAACACACACTGGTATTATCTTTAAACAGGGATGATGCCAAGTTAAACCAACCTAACCTCAGTTTACCCCCCTATAAACGCTAAATCTCAATTTAATTTACCACTACATCACAGGTCTTAACTGCTACACTGCCGTCAGGAAGGAATGACACGTCATCATGCTTGATGATCATCATGTGATTGGTAATAATAACATTAATTGACGGTGTGTAATTGTGGCATGAATGTTGAATGGTCGTGACAAACTTACATATTCAGTGACCGTAGCATCTTTCTCCATAAACTGCACCACACAGTAGGCCAGCTGTGAGGACAGAGCAGAGGTGGTTAGGACACGCACGCACGCACACTCACACAGACACACGCACGCACGCACGCACACTCACACAGACACACACACACGCACACACGCACGCACGCACGCACACACACACACACACACACACACACACACACACACACACACACACACACACACACACACACACACACACACACACACACCAAGGTTATGCATTTTGTCACTAGTTTTTATTTTTTTATTTGATTTTGACATTTTGTGTACAATCCCAGTTTAGATTAAGTGGTTTTGCTTTAGTTTAGTTTAAACATTTTACTCAAATTAAGCATTTTCAACTGAGTTGGGCTCCACACAGCTGCCCACCGCTCCTGGCCTGACCATGGAGGTCGACGAGCCAGGATGGGCCAAACGCCAAAGTCAAATTTCACGGCGTCTGTCGGTGTCTGTGACTAATAAAGACGGGGTCTGTCGGTCAAATTGTATTGTATATGTGAATGAATTCAAGAGCTATTTTACTATAGCTCTATTCTATAATGAAATTAGCTAGCTGTATATGCTTTTTAACCCCAACTTAAAAACAGCGTGAACATAATGATGTCGGATGTCGGAAATCTCGAGTTGAAACTTCCAAGTTCTGACTTGTCTTAAACGCACATGACAAAGATGGGGGAAAAAAGCAAATTTTCTCTATAATTGTAATTCATTTTAATTTGTTTTGTAAACACACAGTTTCAGTTAGTTATCGTTATTTTGTAAAGCCTAATTTTTCTTTTTGTTTCAGTTAATGAAAATGTGTTTTTTTTCACACCTGGTTTTGATTATTTCATATTTAGTTTTCGTTAACGATAATAAAATTGACACACACATGCATGCACACATACAAACACACACACATGCACACGCACACATTCCCTGAGGCTGACAAGGAGACAAGGGGATCTTAGCCTTTATCCCTCAGGATTACACACCGTTAAAGATCGGAAAGAGACGTTTTCCAAGGGGAGATCTGTCACAAGTGTGTGTGTGTGTGTGTGTGTGCGCATGCGTGCATGTGTGTGTGTGCCTGCGTACGTGTGTGTGTGTGTGTGTGTGTGTGTGTGTGCGCGCGCGCACATGTGTGTTTGTGTGTGTGTGTGTTTGCGCGTGCAGGTCTATTCCAAAATGTACATCAGCTCTTGTCTGCTCTTATGCAATATGATCTGCAATCATTTCCTATTATCCAGTGTGTGTATGTGTGTGTGTGTGTGTGTGTGTGTGTGTGTGTGTGTGTGTGTGTGTGTGTGTGTGTGAGAGAGAGAGAGTGTGTTTGCACACACTCACACGTGCCTGCGCGTGTGTGCGTGTGTGTTTTGCGGTTGCCCCCTCCGCCCAGGCCGGTTGCCATGGCGAGTGGGCACCGTGGCGACGGAGAATGTGTGTGCGTGTGTTTACTTCGGAAGGAGTGATGTCACACACACACACACACACACACACACACACACACACACACACACACACACAACCGCTTAAGGGCAATCTCAGATAGAGTTTAGACCTCCTTCAATCCCTCCCTCCCTCTCTCCCTCCCTCCCTCCCTCTCTCTCTCTCTTTCTGTATTGGTGTCTTTCTGTCTCTTCCTCTGTGCTATCTATCCCATCTACCTTTGCTTCCCTCATAATATTATTGTATTCTGTTCTAGTCTATTTTTAGTAGGGTTTCAATTAGTCAAAAAGTCATTATGAAAATAAAGTGGATTGTTGTTACAGATAGTAAAGTTTGTGTATTTTCATAGTTACAGATAGTAAAGATTGTGTACTTTCATAGTTACAGATGTAAAGTTGTGTACTTTCATAGCTACAGACAGTAAAGTTCATGTACTTTCATAGCTACAGACAGTAGATGTTGTGTACTTTCATAGCTACAGACAGTAGATGTGTACTTTCATAGCTACAGACAGTAGATGTTGTGTACATTCATAGCTACAGACAGTAGCGTGTGTGTACATTCATAGCTACAGACAGTAGATGTTGTGTACTTTCATAGCTACAGATAGTAGATGTTGTGTACTTTCATAGCTACAGTACAGACAGTAGATGTTGTGTACTTTCATAGGTACAGACAGTAGATGTTGTGTACTTTCATAGCTACAGACAGTAGCATGTGTGTACTTTCATAGCTACAGACAGTAGATGTTGTGTACTTGCATAGCTACATACAGTAGATGTGTACTTTCATAGCTACAGACAGTAGATGTGTACTTTCATAGCTACAGACAGTAGATGTTGTGTACTTTCATAGCTACAGACAGTAGATGTTGTGTACTTTCATAGCTACAGACAGTAGATGTGTACTTTCATAGCTACAGACAGTAGATGTGTACTTTCATAGCTACAGACAGTAGATGTGTACTTTCATAGCTACAGACAGTAGATGTTGTGTACTTTCATAGCTACAGACAGTAGATGTTGTGTACTTTCATAGCTACAGACAGTAGATGTGTACTTTCATAGCTACAGACAGTAGATGTGTACTTTCATAGGTACAGATAGTAGATGTTGTGTACTTTCATAGCTACAGACAGTAGATGTTGTGTACTTTCATAGCTACAGACAGTAGATGTGTACTTTCATAGCTACAGACAGTAGATGTGTACTTTCATAGCTACAGACAGTAGATGTGTACTTTCATAGCTACAGACAGTAGATGTGTACTTTCATAGCTACAGACAGTAGATGTTGTGTACTTTCATAGCTACAGACAGTAGATGTTGTGTACTTTCATAGCTACAGACAGTAGATGTGTACTTTCATAGCTACAGACAGTAGATGTGTACTTTTATAGCTACAGACAGTAGCGAGTGTAGATGTTTTTTTCTTTTCTTTGCTCATTCTTGGCATGTGCCTCCACTGTGGCTTTCTGTTTCACATCGTCTCTTCTCTTCTCCTTTCATCTTTTATTCCCGATCTTTCTAACTGATCTTTCTATCTAACTGATCTTTCTCTCCAACTGATCTTCCTCTCTAACTGATCTTTTCCTTATTTGTCTCCTCCTCTCGTTCCATCCCTGTCCTTCATTCACACCACAACACGCTTCCAGAGGCAGAGAGAAGAAACGAGGTATAAAACAAGAAAGAAAAGTGGGCCGACGAAAGGAGGGATGTCAACGCGTGAATAAAAAAGAAAGCAGGAAAGAGAGGGGGATTAAGAGGAACATGCAGAGCGGTCAAACTGTTTAAAGTATTAGCCAGGCATCCCAGAGATGGCTTGGGGCATTAGTGGAGCGGCTTGGGGGCATTAGAGAGATGGCTCGGGGTAAATATGATGTTGGATTCTGTTGTCAGGCCGGGCTTTGTGGCCGTTGTTAGGCTAAGGATTATGGGCACTGTAGTGTGTTAAGACTAAGGTTTTACCAATATTGATTTGGCAAGGTGCCAGGTCAAATATGTCTCTATTTCTGGTAATGAACTGTAGAAAAGTACACGGTGGCCGTCTTGCCTATACGGCCTGCACAAGCCGCCTAACCTCAGAAGAAGAAGAAGAAGAAGAAAAACAATCCTTTGATACTTTTTCAGTTCTTACTATTCATTTGTTACATATAAACATGACAATACGTGATCTGTGATTCATGCAGACGTACTGTTTCACTTATTGGAAGTTCATCTTAGTAAGAGTCTCAACTGTGAAAATTCTCAGTAGGCACCTTTCTTGCTACTTACTATTTGGCAATCTACTGTAGGACTCTAGCTTACAGTTTTCTTCTGTTGCTGTACCACTAATGTTTGGTATTACAATTCAATTACAACTGAAATCCCACACAGGTTGCCTTTAAGGAACCACCGAAACAACTGAAGCAAACAATAAAATGGAATGGAATAAAATGTTCCGCCAATAGACATCCGTAGTGAAAAAAACATCTCCTTTGCTCGTGAATTTAATTTTCAGACAATAAAAATAGAGAAACTTGCTTATATTGTTTGTTTATTTTTTTGTTTATATTCACTATTCCCTTTCTGTCTCAGCTTCTGTCTGTGCTTTTTTGCTTTGTGTGGCTCATTTGATTGTAATGCATGGGATGCATGTAATGCACACCAGCTAACACGGTCAAAGAGCATGGAAGGAAAGAGAGGACACTCCGGCCATTTTTGGAAACAGAATGCACCTCGCAGTGGTCAGCTGCGGTAGCGCGGGCCCCTATAATCAGCCTCTCTAAACAGTAACTCAACGGGAGAACACTCTAAATTTCGTGGATTCACATCTTTTCTGGGCGTACTGTAAATCTTGATTGAAGTGGTGTAGTGCAGGGATGTAAAACAACAACCATATTGTGGAAACTAAGCAAAATTTTTCGTTTTTTTCTTTTAGTTTTTTCAAGATAAATAGTAAATGCAAAGGACCCGAGGTTAAAACCACGGCAACGCACTTCTGACGGAGTGGACGACAGCCGCATTAGCTATTTATCTTGAAAAAACTAAACAAAGAAAACGAAAAATTTTGCTTAGTTTCCACAATATGGTTGTTGTTTTACATCCCTGCACTACACCACTTCAATCAAGATTTGCAGTACGCCCAGAAAAGATGTGAATCCACGAAATTTAGAGTGTTCTCCCGTTGAGTTACTGTTTAGAGAGGCTGATTATAGGGGCCCGCGCTACCGCAGCTGACCACTGCGAGCCTGTGCGAGGTTCTTTTGGCGCTGTCACGCTTCCAAAAATAAAAAATGGCGGAGGCTGCTGGGCGCTGATGTTGCAATGGGGCAATATGGAGCTGTCAGTTCTTTCCATAAAAGTTCTTTGACACGGTGGAGAGTTGAGGACTGAGAGAGCCAATTAGATAACGAGGGATGAGAGAGCCAATTAGATAACGAGGGATGATTAGGTGGCCATGATTGAAGGAAGGCCTGTGTGGGAATTTAGCCAGGGCACCGAGGTTACACCCCTAGTCTTGCGAAGTCCGGATCCCGATGGGATCTTTATTGACCACAGAGAGTCAGGACCTCAGTTTAACGTCTCATCCAAAGGACGGTGCTCATTCACAGGACAGAGTCCCTGTCTCTGCCCTGGGGCATTGGGGAGATTGTTCATGACACGAGAGGGAAGAGCACCTCCTACTGGTCCTCCAACAACACCAACTTCCAGCACCAGACGGTCTCCCATCCAAGGACTGATCACAGGCAGGCTGTTTCTGTGTGCTGCTCAGATGTTGCTGGGATAATTTGATATGCAGATCCAGAACTGGGGCACTACTGCAAAGCCACACCTACAGAGCCAAACTGCTGTCCACTAGCATGCTTTCCCCCAGTGACCCTGCCTGTCAAAACTGTGTGTGTGTGTGTGTGTGTGTGTGTGTGTGTGTGTGTGTGTGTGTGTGTGTGTGTGTGTGTGTGTGTGTGTGTGTAAGGGGGGGGGGGGGCTGGGAGTGTGTAAATAATGTATGTGAGTGAACCGTGGGGAGAAAGATGGAGAGGAGAAATGTAGGGCACGGTGATGTTGAGATCCAGAACACACACACACACACACACACACACACACACACACACACACACACACACACACACACACACACACACACACACACACACACACACACACACTCACACACACACACACACACACACACACACACACACACACACACACACACACACACACACACACACACACACACACACACACACACACACACACACACACACGCACATAGGAAGAGGCTGTCATCCCCACTACACACACACACCGCCGACCAGTCTGTGAGAACAAACTGTTCTCTCTGCATAATCAAATAATTTTTGACACAAATAAAATAGCCCCCCTCCCACACACACACACACACACACACACACACACACACACACACACACACACACACACACACACACACACACACACACACACACTGAGTAGGCCACCCTTTGAATAATCAAAATTATGATAAAGCAAACATGCACAGATTCTGCTGCGTGTACGGTAATAGGCTAGTGTGTGTCTCTCTCTCTGCAGTGTGATGCATGACTCAAGTCTCCCCTCTAGTGGTGAAGGAGCCACACTGCAAGAACTCCTCATTACCACTCAAATGTATTTTCAGCCACCATCATGTTCAACTAGTAGAATTAACACACTAAGAAGGGCTAATTAAGCATATCTCTTAATCTCTGTTCTTCCTCTGTACTGTCTATCTATAAATAACATCCAAATACTGTATATCTATAAATAACATCCAACAGTTCAAACAGTAGGCATCACATGTAGTTGTTGCATGAAACCCAAGAGGTCAATCTTAACTTGTGATTATGGGGATTTTGGTGCAGCTGAGTGTAAAGGAAGCCCTCTGTGGACTATTATTACTAGAATAAACTGCAAGCTTGAAGGCAAAGGAGCCGCTGTGCAACCATTACATCAACTAGGAGCCAGTCATCTGACGCTGTAGCACAAGTGGAGGTCTGCGGCCCGCGGGTGCTGATACATTTACATGTACATTCTTTTCCAGAGGAATTCTGGGGGAAACACTAGTAACTTTTTGGCCTAAAAATGATATATAAATAACATCTAGAGAACATACACAGAACACTGGCATGGAGGGGCAGTGGTAAGGAAGACAAACCTGCCAGCAGGGTACACCACGTGTCCCCCGGCAGTGACTCTAAACATCTATTTTTGTATTTTTGCTGCTCTGTTATGACATTTTCAGTGTCACAGGTAACATAGTTGGGTGTCACTGTTGGGCAGAGTTTATAACTTTTCTTGACTAGTTTCTTGTGCCACAGAAAGACAGAGAGTGGGGTGGATAGTGTGACTCTGACTATGCTATGGCTGTAATGCTAGCCAGAGGCTTTCATTACAGTATGTCACAATCGGGACATGTGATGATGAGGATGATGTCACTGACCTGTGCATGGAAGATGGAGAGGGACTTGGCTGTGTGTAGCGGGATGAGGACCCGGACCAGGAACTGCTTGTGTTCCGACTTCAGGGGCAGAGCGAAGCCATTGATGATGCTGGAGAGGAGACGAGACGAGAGGGGAGGAGAGAGGAGGGGAGAGAAGAAGATGGGAGAGGAGAGGGCAGGGGGGGAGGGGAGGGGAGGGGAGGGGAGGGGAGGGGAGGAGAGGAGAGGAGAGGAGAGGGGAGGGGATGAGAGGAGAGGGGAGGAGAGGCGAGGGG
>NC_139628.1:39154132-39156632 GCF_964638095.1 Poromitra crassiceps
AAGTCGGGATGGACTCGCTCGCTTCTTGGAGTTTTGGTTGAGAGAAGCTTTTGCGATTCTGGTCATATTTATGCTGCGTGTTTCAAAGTGTGTTCCACCTGTAATCTATTATGTAAATTTGCAATCCCGCATCGCCAGCAATCAGCGTGAAAACGAAAGCGTTTTCCCCCATCCATTTTCATGAGAATGGCTGGGGTGAGAATGGCGTGACAAGTTAAAAAAATGCTTGCCTTCCTCTAGTCAGGAGAGCACTGTCGCCACTTAGTGGTCGGTAAAATAGATTATACACATTCTCTTGCTCCAATAGTGATCTCGAAGATGTAAAAGTTGTTGATTGATGTCCCACCGTCAAAAAAAAATAATGTTTATGTAAGACGAGATATCTCGGCTCTGGCACTCAAGCGTTGGATTATGTAAGACGAGATATCTCGGCTATGGCACTTAACGTGTTAAGCAGGCCACAATGGTTGTTCACTGGTGGCCAGTGTTTCAAAACCCACCAAACAACATGGAGTTATACTTACTTAGACTTATCATTTAAGAATAATAGTTTGATAAAAAAAAACTTCAAGCAAAAAGCAAATCCAAGTTTCTAGGGTGCTGGAAAGCATAGCAAAAGAGAGAGTTATAAAAAAAAAGGTTTATATCTAATTCCTCATTTAGGCCATATTGGGACATGGTACTGAGGAAATAAATCCAAGACGTCTCACGCTGGAAGCGCCTTATTTCGTGATTAGCTCCCCTAAGAGGCTTCTCCTCTCTCCACACTAACATATCTCAATGCACTAACATTGTGACTGGCTTGTTTAAAAAGAACAGCAACAGGGTTACGCTCATCCCCGCTTCTAATGTTACTCCTGTGTTCGCGAATCCTGGTGAGTAACGCTTGAGAGGTTTTACTCACATAAGGACAAGCGATGAGATATATAACATGCCTGGTGCTAGACGTAATGGCACCATGTATGGATATGTCTGGTGGTGTGTGGATGACTAAAACTCCTACATGTGTGCGTGTAAGTACATGCGACGCAGATACCACACCTATAATTGCCTTCTGGCACAACAGGGAAGGTCGGTGCGCACTGAGGCCGTATATATATATATATATAGTATTTAACCAATCTATTTATCTATCTAAAATGTAACCAAACAATCCCTTAGATTGGTGGGATGTTTAAAAACAGGCGTAGGTGTTTCTGCAAAAACAATCTTCAGTTTAGGGTCTGACTCAATAATATGCCAATGTTTCTGGATGACATTTCTAAACTGTGAACCAAGCAGAGAATATTTTGTACAACACATATGATCATTCATTAATTATTATTATTATTATTTTTTGCTCTTATTTGATTGGAGACATTCATTCTGTCACCTGATCAAATCGTTCGTTAGCTGCATCAACCCTTTCACTTTTGTAAGTTAAGTTGATTTAAGTTAAGTTATCCTTTATTTATCCCCATGGGGAAATTCATCCTCTGCATTTGACCCATCCTCTACTAGGAACCTTCCTAGAACTAGGAGCAGTGGGCAGCCGCAGTGCAGCGCCCGGGGCCCCAACTACAGTTCTTTTGCCAGTGCCTTGGTCAGGAGCACTGACAGGAGTATTAACCCTAACATACATGTCTTTGATGGTGGGAGGAACCGGGGCACCCGGAGAAAACCCACACGGACACGGGGAGAACACGCAAACTCCACATAGAAAGGACCTGGGATGGACCGGGGTTCGAGGCAACAGTGCTAACCACTGAGCCACCCCCTGTTGAGGAATCTATTTGATAGGCAGACTTTTAATGAGTGCTTGTGGATGAAAACTCTCTGAACGTGGGCTTACGAAAGAGATCACTTTGAATACTATTGCCACTTTTATAAGCCCGTACATCTAAAAAACAGATACGCTCCCTATCATATTCCCTGAAGAGTCCCTGTTGGGTTGAAACGTTGCTTTTTATAGTCAGCAAAATATTGAGAGCTGTATTCCACTGTGCGGATACCCCTTCTCTAACATGTACTGTTATCTGGCACCTGGCCTGAAAACATGGATGCGCACACAAGTTACTACTCTACTGAGCATCATTCATATCTTTGACATTTTGAGCGATAAATCCCAGAACAACTTTTTCTCCAAATATATACTATATAGTGTTTTGATGGGTCTGGTGCTTTGAGTACCCATGCAGCTAAAACCACTTTTATTAATACACTTAGGCACCTTTGTCACATATGATATCACCATCCAAATCTCTCTCTCCACATGTCCTTCCCTCCCTCTCATCCATTCCTCTCTCTATCTCTCTTATGTTTATGTGATGAAAAAAATTAAAGTGGCAAATATCAACATTTGCTCAATCATTTTGGCAAATTCCTCCGTAAATCGAAACGCTCTACATCCGATCTCGCTCTTTCATGCCACTGATCTCAAATTTCCATTTACATAGGCAGAGAAAAATGAACAGATTTACAGATATTTCTGCTTTATCATTGTCTAACAGACAGACGAGAG
>NC_139628.1:39159132-39164132 GCF_964638095.1 Poromitra crassiceps
AATGTTTCCACAGATTTCCTGCCAAATCCGACCAGGTGGCTCGCGATGTAAAATGCAGTGTAGATGCCAGTAGAAGCTTACAGTTACATGTTTGATTTTGATGTTAAAATGTTTGATTGGTGGATCCCGGCGTTTACCTGAGGAAGATGTTGTTGATCTGTTTGCGGATGTAGGCTCGGAGGCCCAGTAGTTTTCCATAGACACGGTGCAGGATGGTCTTTAGGTACTCCCTCTCCCTGGGGTCCTCACTGTCAAACAGCTCTAGGAGCTGCACACACACACACACACACACACAGACACACACACACACACACACGCGCACACACACACACACACACACACACACACACACACACACGCACGCACGCACGTGCACACACACGCACACACATGCACACACACACGTTTGTATTGCTATACATGTGAGGACCTTGACTGATTACATTCCTTTCCTAACATCTAATCCTAACCTTAATCGAATTTAATCCTAAACCCAAATCCTAAACCCTAAACTAACCTTAAATTTAACCCGAACCCTAAACTGTTGTATCCTGAATCTCGATATGAAGGTTAATCTCCATTCACATTCAGAGCGATTTTGAGACAAGCGACCATACAGCAAATCTGATAGAACCTTATTTAATTTGCATTTTTTTCTGCATTTGTGTGGGCAGAGCACATGAACATAATATATAACTTCACCACAAGCTGTACGACCGGAAGACAAATTTACAGTCCTCAAGTCATTTTTTAATGTGTGTGTGGCCCAACCTACAAACCAAAATCTGAAAGCACTTTAGCAGAGTAAAGCTAGTTTTCTGCGACGGACGGTCTTTCATAGAAGAGTTTCATTTATTTATTTATACCTCTCCATTTGTCAAGGCTTGAGAAACATCTGAGCGCTTCCCAATCCGACAAACCACATCTTTAACGGTACAGTAAACCCAAAAATTAACATTTTGTCATCATCTACAGTACTACCAGTTTCAGTACAGTAGAACTGAAGTCAGTGGTGACTGGTTTTCTCTCCAGTCGTGCTGCAACCTCCCTGTGTGTAATATGGACAAACTCCACCTGTGTTTCAACGGGCATGAGGGGGAGGAGGAGATGATGACAGAATTGTAATTTTTGGGTGAACTGTTTCTTTAAAGGCAAGATAAAGGAGAGAGAGTCACCTGCAGGACAAACTTCTGGTCGACGTAGCGCTTGGCCATGGATGGCTGGAAATCCGGGCTCTCCAGGAAACGCAGGAAGAATTCGTACACCAGCTAACAGACAGACAGACAGACAGACAGACAGACAGACAGACAGACAGAGAGACAGACAGACAGACACATGGAGAGACAGACAAGTATAAAGAGACGTCATTTAGTCGAATTCTCTTTTTTGGTGAGGAAGCTTCAAGGTTCCTATCTGAGTGAAATTACCTGGAGTGGCAGCCATGATAAGAGCTGTTCTCTAAATGGTAACGCTTCAATGCTTCCTGAGATAGCTCCTTTAGCTATTAGGATACAATGGGCCACCCTTTGCCAAAGGAAAGCCGATAATGCCGTCCTACAATTCCTAGCCATAGCCTTGTGTAAGTGCATTCAGATTCTCTTAGCACCGCGGTTGTCTTTTCCTAAGCTCTTATGAATTCTCCTTCGCCTCTTTCCCTGACCGCATGACGTTTTCCATCGAGGTCAAGGAAAAGTATTCTTTTGACTATTCAAATCCAGCCTATGTGTGTGTTTGTGTTTGGGCAACTTCCGCATGTCGCCGGTTCCCGAATGGCAGCGCAAGGTAGCTGTTTGAACTTCAATACCCAGAAATCCTGCAAACCTAATCAATTGCAGGGGGGGTGGGGGTGGGGGTGGGACGCTCCTCTCTGCTGCAGCACCACTTTTTTAGGCTGAGGAGACAGGGGTATTTTTACATGGAGATCTTGCCTTGTGTAAGTCTTACCTAAGGCAACTCATCACCAGGCAGTTGTATGGCAGATAAATGCTGAACGCTACATAAAAGAGACGCCCGGTGGGAGCTGTGTGCATTACGGCCTTGTCCTCCCTCCCAAATATAGTCTAAAATACATAGTAAGGCCATTTCTCAGTGCACTCACTGACTTTGCATTGAGTTTCACTAGCAAGCACATCACAGCCACTCTCTCCCCAACTGGTTTCGTCGCGAAAAGTGTAAAAGGCCAGTGTGGAGGCGTACTGCTGACGTGATGGTTTCTGAGGAACACTAAAGTCCGCCTGCACCTGCAGATGGGGCCAGGAGGCCTCCAGCGTCGGCTCGTCCTCCTCGGGGTCGAACTCGGGATTCTCGCTGGGCGGAAGGGTCCGGAAGATGTTCACCGAGATCTGGGAAGAACAACGCAGACGAGGGGAGGAGGGATGGAGGGGGAAGGAGAGTGATGGGAGGAGGGGAGAAGATAGGAAGCGGAAAACAGTGGAAATGGATGAGGAGTGGGCGGGTGTGAAGACGGATACGGGGAGGGGAGATGAGGGAGAACCAGGTAAGTAAGAAGTAGAAAGAGAGATGAGGAGACCAAATGGCTTTATGTTCCTATTATAGTCAGGCATTAATGCTCATTGGATGCGTGCCATTTGCTCCGATTGCCTCCAGAATTTGCTCAAACACTTTCATGTCCCTTTACATTCATAGACCTTGTGACATCATCAGTGATGTCATCAGTAACACACATGCTGCCTGGCATAATATAGCGAATTTGCGCTTGTTTTTTATCATATTCTTTGAAACGTCCTATTTCTCTCCCCCTTGAACTTTTTGCTTTGTCTGGGCCCCATTTCCCACTTATGCTTCCTTCCTTCCTTCCTTCCTACTTTCCTCACTTCCTTCCCTTCTCTCTCTCTCCACTTCTGCACTGCATCAGTAAAACTTCCTTAGGCTCATTTCACGTGACTGTATAGACTTCTCAGGGACTTAAAAAAGGCCCAGCCCAACCCCCTATCAGCACATTTCCTTTAAGCTCCTTCATCAATATGCTTTTTCAATCCTATACTGTAGGAGTTAACACCTATAGCAGCCACTGGCTCGGCCCTCTTCTCCTTCTCTCTCTCTCTCTCACTCCCTTTATCTCTCCATCCTCTCCTCTCTCGCCCTGCAGTCTCAGCCTTTAGCTCCATTTTGCTAATCCAATTCCATGAATTTTCCATGACGACTTCATGGCATGCAGCGCCATTTGCATTATTCATCAACGTCTTATGCTCAATTGTTGCTTCTTCTTTTTTTGTCAAATACTTGACTTGAACAACAACTTGACAACTATCAATCCAGACTTGAGTAATCAGATTTTTATTTTATTTGGAGTATTATTATATTATGAGCCAATTTCAGTGATATTTTCAATAGTTGAGATATTTCCGTCAATTTCCAGATTAGAGAAATGTAATTTTCTAATTCTATGATGATTTGGTTTTCCTCTTCGTCCATTCCTCCATCCCTCTCGCCTCTTCTACCCACCCTCCTCTCTTCCTCTCCTCTGGGACTGCTGCTGCTCTCCACACTCTCCTCTCTACCTCTCCTCTCCATCTCTCTCCCTGCATCCCTCTCTTTCTCGCCATCTGCACAGCCTTCTTACAGTGATGCTGACCACTAGGTACTGGTCATCAGTACTTAATACCTCATGGTATAACCCAGTACCAAGTCATATTGAAACGTCTCCAGTCAAACGATACTTGCTCTCGATCCGTTTTGGACACAGATATAGGGGGGGGGGGGGGGTACTATTTGCATGGTTTTGCTCACAGTCAATCACCACGAGCGTTCTTCGATTTAATGTGATGTGTGGTTGGCCCACTACCACAGCAGCTACAACCCATACAGTCTGTGGTGGTGAATTAAGTACTCAATTGGTATCGGTATGGGTATCACTTTAAGGGTGCTGGTATCATACCATTTTCTCCCCAGTTGTACTTGGCCAATTCCCCCTGCTGTCCCGGTCGTTGCTCCACCCCCTCTGCCGATCTGGGGAGAGCCGTAGACTAGCACATGCTTCCTCAGATACATGTGCCGCTTCTTTTCATCCGACAGTGAGGAGTTTCACCGGCAGGATGTAGCGTGTGGGAGGATCACGCTATTCCCCCCAGTTGCCCTCCCCCCCCGAACACCCACCCTGAGCAACCAGAGGGGGCACTAGTGCATCGACCAGGGAACATACCCTAAATCGCGCTTCCCACCGGCAGACACGGGCAATTGTGCCTGTATGGACGCCCGTCGGCCGACCAAACCGGAGCTAACACGGGGCCTCGAACCTGCGACCCAACACCCCCCCCCCCCCCCCTCCACCACACCTTCCCCGTACCATCTTGATGGCCTCTGGGTAGAGCGGCTCTATGAGCACCCCTCTGCTGGTGGCCACGCTCTCCACCAGCTCGTTGAGTGCCGCGCGCTTGATCTCCTTCCCCTTCAGGTCGGCCACGCAGTCCAGGAAGTCAAACAGCACGCAGCACTGCTGCAGCTTCTTACAGAACAGGTCGTGCAACTCTGCCACCGGGGCATCTGCAAGGGCGAGAGAGGCAGACACAGAGAGAGGGAGAGAGAGAGAGAGAGAGAGAGAGAGAGCGATGTTAGACAAGGAGGTCAAAGGACACAAATAACGGCGCTGCAGCCCAGCCACACGGGACAACATCCCTGAAACGACGAGCCGAGGATCTGACAGAGGGAGAGGGATGGGGTGGAGGCGGGGGGGCGGGGGGTGGGGTGTTTGGTGAAGCATAGGTAAGCAGGTTGAGAGCTATATGCTGAGGGCCGGAGCTTCTCTCCAAGGTAATGAGGGGAATAGCGCGGCCTATTACTCTACCAATGCATTTGTAAACACACACACACACACACACACACACACACACACACACACACACACACACACACACACACACACACACACACACACACACACACACACACACACACACACACACACGGGCATGTATCTACACACACACACATTTCCCCACACAGACACACACCTTCCTCCAGAGGGCCATGGTGCAGGCTAT
>NC_139628.1:39169132-39204132 GCF_964638095.1 Poromitra crassiceps
TTTTTTTTAGCGCGTAAGAGGTGCTGCCCCGTATTCTGCGCAGAAACGACTGATTGTGGCACGCCTATGTCCAGTAAAATTATAACAGGCATGCGCTTGTGCACGCCCCCAATTTGCATTGCGCACGGCATACCGCTTTTGCAAAGATAGGGCCCCGGGACTTGCAAGAATCTGGTCAACTTCTCCTCTCCTGCAGCATGGGCTGACTTTAAGTCTGCAATGAGTTCATCAGAGGCAGGCAGACTGTAGGGTGCGGAGGGTTGGGGAGGCCAGGTCAAACGGGAAGGAGTTGAACTCATGCATGCATGCATGGCTCAAAATGGATGCGAAAAGGTGCAAACACACCAGACGCTGAAGTGACGAAGCATCTGGAAGCGCAGCCAGTTTCATTTTGGCGTACTTGTTAGCACATTAGACCGTTCAGTCAGGCCAGCCGTGATGCGGCCGGCTCGCCCCATGCAGAGATTGTTTCAGCGTCTGATCTATTTTTGTGTGAGACCCGCGAGTGATTGTGTGAAGCCAGATAGGAAGTCAGTACAAGTTGTCACCGGCGCGGAGCAAAGCAGTGCGTCTGGTGTGAATGGCCAGGGTCCTGCTCGAGCTGAATTTACACACAGCGGCACTTTGCGTCTGCAGCATCACAATCATCTTCCACCCTCCTCCCTGCATGCATGCTCCAACCCACTCTGACTGACTGGTGGTGACCATTTATGGATTTCGTTTCCACTCCCTCCGTGTCGAATCTGTCTATCTCAAATGCCTGTGGCACTGTGAAACAACAACATCAACAATGCTAGCTCGTTGCTACATGCTGAAAACGGTTGGATCTGGATTGTGCAATAAAGCAGGCCTGCTTGATACTTTTGTGGATAGTTGTAAAGGTGAACGGAGCCTTTTCCCCCTATACCAGGGTGGAGGTATTAGCAGCCAGACTCTGCCATTGTAGGGAGGGAGTCTGGCAAGCGAGACTACCCGGGGAGGAACTCAAGGTAGGAGCTGCTGAGATGGAGTGGAGCGCTCCAAGGCAGTGATTGACCTGGTTGTGGTCAACTTGTAAACCTCCACGAGTTGCTGGAACATTGTGTTTTTGATGAATGTGTGGCCTTATTCAACTCCAACAGCACATACAGGAAGACGCAGAAGAGCAAGCGCATCTAGAAGCTCTATCTCCAATCTGTAGGGTTGCAAGAACCCTACATCACTCTCGTTGACATGGGCATGATCTAGAGAGGATGGCAACTCCATCAGCAATTGGATCGGCAGACACAAGATGGCACCCCATACAAGTGGTCGGACTATGTCCACAAGGTGAAGGTGTCATCCATCATCCTTGCCCGCCATGGTGATGTTGACATATCATCTGTGTGATCGACCGGTATGACACAGCATACTTGGCTAAAGATAATGAGCGGAATCTGATGATTCAGAATCTATAGCTACAGCTAATAAAATGAGCTTATTTTAGTTATCTTGTACAGCAGTACCAAGGTAAAATGGGTGTTGACATCTTTTCAGTGAACATAATTCTGAAATGACTCCCCAAACATCCACCATTGTCAATCTCCTTCCTTGTGGTAAACCCCAAACGCACAGTATACCTTCCCATTCAAAAGTTACATTTCCACAATACTGGATGGCAGCCATCTTGGAATTCTGGGTCAAAACTATGCCATAATGTCAAAATGATGTCAGAATCGGATTCCCCGTGGTTGACTTACACCGAAAAGTGTCTTCATACATTATTCTATGTGCTCTGGGTCAAAAGTCAATTTTTTAACATGGCGCCAGTGGCCATCTTGGATTTGGCCATCTGGCAAGGAAACTCCCAGGATCTTTAGGAGGGACCTGGGCGCTATTTTAACAAAAGGTCTATATAAGTCAAATCACTCATCAAAACATCTTAGCCAGAGAATGGTCATGGCTTTGAAGTTATAGCATCGGTTATCAGATAGGCTACTGTCATTTCCTTCTCACAACATCATCAAATTCACCATTGATTAGTCACTTTAACAGTTTATGATGTTCTATATGGTATCATTGTAATCCTTGACCATGAAAACGTTGGGATAGACATCTCCTTTTCAGTGTTAGCATGTGTGGTTCAGGAGATATGATGCAAACTACATAATTTGCTTATGGCAGAATTAAAATGGCCACCACAAGGCATTTTTGCGATGGCTCAATTTCTGAAACTGTACAGGGCCCCAAACTATAAGCATACCAAGTTTCATGCTTTTACGAAAAAGAGAACATCATTTTCACATATAATCTGGACTAATACACAGAAATCAGGGTTTTGTCATTTCTATGGGGGTATGTTTGTTTACAGAGTGATAACTATCCTTAAGCTACCAAATCGGCAGGGTTATCATACCAAAATATAAACTAGAGACATGTAGGAAGACAAAAATAACAAAATCGTGCGGTCACCTCAGGTGGTACCGATTTTTGCCTTGGCCCATGGACTAATTACCATCATTTTTGTTTTTGGCTGCTGGGTGAAGCAAATCTACCATCCACTTGACTATTTTACCAGCATTTGCCTGGTGGCTCGTGATAACTGTGGCTCCTGCTGGGAAGAGAATGTAAGTACACGTGTGTCAAGGCAGCCAGGAAGGAACCAACTCTGTGCCAATCCTTACAAGTAAGTCCTCCTGACCTCTCCCTGTCTCTCTCTCTCTCTCTCTCTCTCTCTCTCTCTCTCTTTCTCTCTCTCCCCCTCTCTCTCTCTCACTCCCTCCCTCCCTCTCTCTCTCCCTCTCTCTCTCTCTCTCTCCCCCTCTCTCTCTCCAGACTGTGAAGGTGAAATCTAATCCATTTTTAATGGAGAGTAATTGTATGAAGATGTGCCGTGCTGGGACTGGAGAAAAGAACAGAGCGAGGTGAAAAGATGAAAGGAGAGAAAGAGCGTGTGTGTGCGTGTGTGTGTGTGTGTGGAGAGAGAGATACAGTAGAAGGTGTAGAAGAGAGAAGATGAGAAGATGGAGAGACATGGTGGGTCATGTGAGAGAGGTGGAGAGGAGGAGGAAATGAAAGAGCCCAGCAGAGAGCAAACGATGCAAAGAGTGTATAGAGAGAAGAGAGGTGACACTCAGGCACAGGCAGAGCCACTATACACACTTTGAGGCAAATCAATGAGTAACATCGTCCACATCAGGTCCAATAAAGGGGATAAAATCAGCATGAATATTAATGTGAGCCTTATAAGGCAAAACGCATAATCTACTGAAAGATAATTATTGGGCGGGTGAATTTGAGTTTTCCTCATGGCGATGATGCGATTAGTAAGCCAAGGCAGGTCGTTCCAGACTCCTTCATTCACAGCTGCTTTTAATATCGACTCAGTGATGATTAGAATCTGAACCGCGCCGCCTTAATCACAACAAGTGATCACGGCGAGTCTCTCACCGTTAAAAGTGATATTCTGGAGAAATCGTTTTTTTTGCATTTGACAAGATTTCAAAAGCACTAAATGCCTACAGCCCCCCCCCCCCGTCCATAGCAAACACTGCAACAGGAAGTGAGCTGGGGTTCAATTTAGGATGTTCTTGTTGTCAAGTTAAAACAGTCTTACAATGCGCTATAAGTGCTCATGTAAAGTGGTAGGTGCATGATCACATGATCAGTCAGACAGACTGTGTAAAGGATCCTTTCAAGCAGCCCGCCCACAACGAATGAAACGCTAATGAACTAATGTTTCTCTCGGAATCCCCTTTCAGTCTGCGACAAAGATTCATTTATATAAATCCATCTTTATTTCATTTTGAACATGAGAAACGCTTCAGGCTACCCTCCTATTGATAGTATAGGGTTACATCACCACACGGCCATCTCGGTCGGAAAA
The DNA here is from genome assembly GCF_964638095.1 of Poromitra crassiceps. Classification (NCBI taxonomy): domain Eukaryota; kingdom Metazoa; phylum Chordata; class Actinopteri; order Beryciformes; family Melamphaidae; genus Poromitra; species Poromitra crassiceps. Next base: position 39,172,977 of record NC_139628.1, read on the forward strand.
TAACAGGTGATTGTAATCAATTAACAGATGATTAATTTACAATCAAATGACACAGACAGCCAATGAGCTGTGTGTATTGTAGCGCCATATTGGTAGGAAAATGCTTGTGAAATCATGGGAATACTATGAATATTTACATGTGTTCAGATTGGACAAGTATTCCCTTCATAGAGGAAATTAATTATACAGCGGTGGGTAGCCATGGTGGAAGTTCTACATCTATCCTGCATACAGTGATACACTGTAGCCATTAGATCAGATTCGATCCGATTAGGAAACTTGAATGTTCTCAACGAGGCAATGTGTGAGATTCCCAGTCAACTCCCATTTCAGCAGCCATTCCACAATTATGGTAAATGCTAAATGGTAAATGGACTGCATTTACATTATATAGTGCTTTTATCCAAAGTGCTTTACAGTGTGCCTACATTCACCCATTCACACACCCAGGGGCGGACTGGGATTCTAATTCAGGCCGGGCATTATAGCAAGCAGGCCAGGGCAATACGGGCCGACGCGCGTGCCGGCGTCCGTAGGGCGGTGGCGAAAAATTTGGGCCATTTGAAGCCCAATTTGAGCCGTTTGAAGCCCGATTTGGGCTGTTTGAAGCCCGATTTGGGCCGTTTGAAGCCAGATTTGGGGCATTTGAAGCCCAATTTGGGCCGTTTGAAGCCCAATTTGGGCCGAGTCCAATTTTACAATGAGATGCACCCACTTTAACCCTGAATAAAGTAATAAAACCACTTGTAAACCAGTAGGCAGCGCCTGGCCTGCTGTTCAGTGAGAGTGGCCTGACTGGGGGCACCAATTTTTTTTTTTTTTTTTTTTTTTTTGCAGGCCAGGCCAGGCCAGGCCAGGCCACCGGGCATTTGCCCGACGTGCCCGATTATGCAGTCCGTGCCTGCACACACCGAAGGCAGCCAGCCAGCTGCCACGCAGAGTGCTGGCACAGCCATCGGGAGCAATTTGGGGTTCAGTGTCTTATGTATGTGCGGACTGGAGGAGCCGGGGATCGAGCCACCAACCTTCTGACGACCTGCTCTACCTCCTGAGCCACAGCTGCCCCATTACTGCATGGAACAAAGTAGGACTTAACACGATAAAGTGCAACTGTATAATATTAGTTAAGACAGTTCTTGTAAGGTGCGTTAAAAAGGATATATTGTACACATTGTCTGTTTATCTCTTTGAAGGCAGAAGGACTGAATGAGTTCTGAGCTGGTGGTACAAGCCCTTCTGTGTATGCCCTGCATTAGCAAAAAGAAGAGAAGAAGATGTAGGTGGTATCTTTCACTTTCTCAGCAGAAACAGCTTTTTTTTTGCAGCAAAAGTTGTAGAGAAATATTTTTTTAATAATTTATGTTGCTGCATTTCTCCTCCATGCGGAAATCTACAGCTTGTTCTTTTTGGCACACAAGCAAAATGAGTCACCGCTCTGATATTTTCGTGGCGAAAACACCTGATTATCCACGCCGTCGTGTTCCCAAATTTGAATTCACAGAGATGATTCACAAAATGTGCAAGCAAATTAGGCCATGTGAATGGATGTACCACGTACTTCTCACTAGCCGCCTAGAAAGCTGAGATTTTATTAAATCAGAACTCTTTTCATATTGCCTGGTAACTAAGGAAAACCAATATGGATTTCTTAAGATAATTACTTAAAAGTGATCAAAATAATTCACTGGGAAACATAAAGGTTCATTTCTGGTTACTGCGGTGTGTCCGGTGTTCGCGGTGCGGGGGTTCTGTGCACCAACTGCGGAGCTCCGCACGGGGGCCTCCGCAAACGCCGCAGTCAGTTCCGAGGCTGAATGGCGAATACGTAGGTACCAAACATGTTATGCTAGCTAGCTGGCAAGCGGGCGTAGCATGGCTCCAACATTAGCTTAGCTAGCATAGCTTCGGCAACGTTAAACTTGGTGGAAAGGTATAGCATGGGCCAAGGAAGAACCTATTAAATGTTGGCGCCGATCCGATCTGACTCACAAAATTTGCATATAGTCCAGCCGACTGGACTATTGGCACTGGCAGAGATTTGTGCTCTCTGAGTGCACTTCTAGTTTAAATATTGACTCATATATGTAAATCTTTCACAAAAATATATATCTATAATACTAGACACCTCAGAGTACTAGAATGGCAAAAACTGGGTAAATGCTACTTTCTGGGATACACCCTTCTTACTCTAAAATGACCGTTGTCTTAACCTCTCAAGGTCAAAGCAACAGCACAGCAGTTATGCTACTGCTAGGACTTCTAAAGGAGCTCGAATCAATAGATAGACGCTAGTGACAAATAAAGACAACAGGAAACAGTGAGGGAAGAGAGAGAGAGGGGGGAAATAGATGAATGGAGAGAGGAAGAGAGATGGATTCATAAAATTAGCAGTTACATATAAGACTGAGCAGTGCCAAACACCCTGTTACAGCATCAAAGGCACACACACACACACACACACACACACACACACACACAGCCGCGTGCAGCCGCGCACACATACAAATCTAAATATAGCACTGCTGGAGAGAGAGAGAGAGAGAGAGAGAGAGAGAGAGAGAGAGAGAGAGAGAAGGGATCTAGGGAGGAAACGAAAAGAGTGGGGAGAGGGGAGGGGTACTGGGTTAAAAGATGACATCATCCCCCCTCCTCCCTCTCTCTCTCTCTCTCTCCCCCTCCCTCTGTCTCTCCATCACTCCAGGTGCTTCCCTTCCTTCGGCCCCTCACTTTCTCTCCTCCGCCTCCCTGCCGTTCATGTTTCTTCCTTTTCCTGCCTCCCTCCATCGCTCCCTTCTTCGCCTCCCTCTCTTTCATCCATCCACCCAGCTTTCCTCTCTCTCCCCCCCTCTCTCTGTCTGTCTCTCTGTCTGTCTCTGTGTGTGTGTGTGTGTGTGTGTGTGTGTGTGTGTGTGTGTGTGTCTCTCTCTCTCTGTCTGTCTCTCTTTCTGTCTGTCTCTCTCTCTCTGTGTCTGTCTGTCTGTCTGCCTGTCTCTCTCTCTCTCTCTCTCCAAGGCTTTTTCTTAAACGAGATGAGCAAGTACAGCTCTCGTCTTTAAATAACAGTTATTCCGTTTGAGGCTGTGCGCACACACGGCACATGCGCACGCTCTCTCTCTCTCTCTCACACACACACACACACACACACACACACACACACACACACACACACACACACACACACACACACACACACACACACACACACACACACACACACACACACACACACACACACACACACACACACACACATGAGAACAGCTTCTGTTTTAGCTACCACCCAAGCCGCCCCTGCACCTCTGTCATTAAGCAGACACACACACACACACACACACACACACACACACACACACACACACACACACACACACACACACACACGTCGCACAGACACAGTGACGCAGAGAGGAGGAGATGAACGGGGAGGAGAGAGAGAGATGAAAAACTGGAAAGAAAGGGATAGACCGATTAAGAAGGGAAGTAAACGAGAGGAAGACAGTTATAAATAGAACAGGAGACAGAGATACGGAGAGAGACATACAAATAGAATGAGACAGTGAGAGAGTGAGACAGAGAGAGAGAGAGAGCAGCTATAAAAAGTCAGACACCATTGGCGACGGCAGTAAAAATATCACCTTAAGGAGATAAGTGACGCACGTAAAGTCCATCTCTAAATAATCGAATCCTCCTAATACATGATCAGTGTGCAACATGACAAATCGTCTGGGGACGTTTTCGCACGTGATCGATCGATTTAAGGCAAGACAGGGGACCCACACTTTGATAGGGACAAATCGTCCGCTGGGTGCCAAACTGAGAGCAGGGAATACTTGGAAGAGTTCACTTCCATGTTGCTGAGAATGGGAGTGGAGCCCCACAGGTCGAGGCTGGGAAAGACAGTTTATTATCGTATGGAAATGGAAATATAGTTTTCATATTGGAAACCGAGCTGTATTGCTATTGTTACAACCCGGCTCAAGGAAGTACCAATGTCATACGCCAAAATAAAAGTTAAAATAATAATCTATCTATACTATAATGATGGGATCGTCTGTCTCTCTCTCTCTCTCTCTCTCTCTCTCTCTCTGTCTCTTTGTCTGTCCTTCGCGTATCTCGAGAACCGTTGGTCGGATCGACTTGAAACTCGGGGGGTGCGCTGATGGCGACCCGACGGAGCGCGGTGCACTGTTTCCATGCGATTCGAACGCGAAACACATTCGATATTTGAATATTTGTCTTCAGTTCTGCTCCTTCAGTTCTGCTCCTTCAGCCCTAAACCGCAGCTTTAATTAGGGCCATTCACACCTACTGAGAGAGTAAACAGAGGAACGACCCTGTGTTTAGGGGGGCAGCATCTCTCCTCAGGTTCCAATTAAGAGCAGAGGGTGAAGAAATCTCCTCCTATGTATGTGCCTGTCCAAATATGCATTTACAAGTCTGTCATGAATAAAACCGAGGGGAAATAATCAGTAGAGCTCAGTTTTTTATGTGGCTATAATGTAGGCTATAATGAGTCACGCATTCAGAAATAATATCCTCTAGGGCAGGGATACTCAACTTGCTTTGCCACTTTTGTGAAATGATAGGAGGCCAGGGGCCAATTAATAAACAAACAATATACATTTTTCTGTTACGGATTGTAGTTTTTTGGGGTGTCAGCCAGAGTTTAGTCTGACAATGTTGTGCACACCGGATAGTTACTTAGGTTAAGTTAAGTACATACATAAGTGCCTGGGTAGCGAGCAGATGGCAGTATTTGACAATTTAACTGGAGCTCAGCCAAACTTTATTTCACATTAGTTATTATTGTGAATTAGATTCTAATTCACATTCACAATGAAAACTAACGTGAAATTATTAGGAAATGGTCGGGGGGCCACTCTGCACCCTGTCGCAGGCCGCATCTGGCCCCCTGGCCGCAAGTTGAGTATCACTGCTCTAGGGCCACGCCACTTCCGGGAACCCCCATCTTGTGTAAGTAGGGTTGGGAGTGTGCCCTATTGTGCCGTGCAGTGCCCTGTTTTCGTGCAATTCGGCATAGCGCCACTTACTGGCAACATAAAAAATGCTGTTTATCTCAACAACCGTTCGTCCGATCGACTTCCACTTTGGGGACTGCGCTTAGGGGGACTCAAGGGAGTGCAGGGAGCTGAATTCCATGCAATTTGGCATTGCGCCACCTACTGGCAACACAAAAAGCGCTTTATCTCCATAGCCATTCATCTGATCGACTTCAAACTTGGAGAGTGTGCTGCTGGGAACCTGACATGGACAGGGACTACAGATGCAAATTAGCTCTTAGCTATTTCTGGTGCAATATATTTATTGTGTACTGTCCCTGCTCAAATAAACAATAAAGATAAAGACATAGAACAGTGCAGAATGTTGTGCAATTCGGAACAGCGCCACCTACTGGCAACACAAAAAGTGGTTTATCTTGAGAACCGTTCGTCCGATCGACTTCAAACTTGGGGAGTGCGCTGCTCGGACCCCGATGGTGTGCAGTGCCGCATTTCATGCAATTTGGACTTATTCCAGGACTGTTTGTATGTATTTTCTTCGCATATCTCGAGAACCGTTTGTTGGATCGACTTCAAACTTGCGCTTAGGGGGACCTGACAGAGTGCACTGTATGTGCGGGGGGGAGCGCCCACGGGGTGGTGCATGGGGGAACGGGCACTGCACTAGTAATAATAATGAGCAAAAGGTGTGCACTCAATCAGCCTTGACGACCCCAACACCAGGCTACTGCAAGGTGGGGCCAGGAGAGTGGGAGGGTCGTCACACTACTGATAAACAAGACAGATCAAGTTAAGATGCCTATCCTATTGAAAATAATAATATTAATATTAATATTAATATTAATATTAATATTTATTAATATTAATATTAATATTAATATTAATAAATGGGGTGTGGACGTTCAAAATAATCCACACTGGTGTTTTTCTTTTTATCTCTGCCAAGGAGGCTATGTTTTTGACCCTGTTAGTTGCTTTGTCTGTCAGCAAGATATCCCCAAAAGTTACGAGAAGATTTTCATGAGTTTTGGTGGACGGAGGGGCCTTGAGCCAGGGAACAATTGATTTGAGTTTGGTGGCGATCCAGGCCTGGGATTTCCTCTATTAGATAATTAGCATTTTTAAGCCGTTATTGTGAAACTAACAGAGATAAAGACTTGACTCCAAATCCTAAGGGATGTTTGCAAGGTCAAGAAATCAATTTAGTTTAAAATTCAACTGATAAGAGCGATGCCTTCGAGTGTAACGGCAAGTTGGAGGATTTTCCAGTGTTGGCGGAGGTTTGCGCTCTCCGAGTGCCTTCTACTTTTTGAGAACACGACAATATCCTCTTGTTTGTGTTGAAGCAAAAAGCACAAGAGGTGGACACTTTTAGAATCTCTTCATTGGTTATCAATAGAGCTGAACAGTCACGTGACATCTCTTGCCCCGGAAGTGAGTTTCCCATTGACTTCCTCCTAAGACATTTCGAAAAATCTATATATAACGAGTTTTAAGGCTGGAACCAAGCCAACCCGTGACCATAAAACATTTCACTTGGAGCAAAAACAAAACATAAAGACGGTAAAAAACGGTTCAAAATTTTCCCCGTTGCTCTATAAGATAAGATAAGATAAGATAAGATAAGATAAGATATTACTTTATTGTCAGACAGAGTCCGAAATTTGTCTTGCATCCAAGACAAATTTCAGAACGGTTAGAAGAACGGTTATCCAAAACGCTTAGGGAGGTTGACATACGAAGAGTTTAATTCCAAAATAAGACGTCTACCAACAGCATATTCCACCATATTATCACTTGTACTTTGAACCCAATGCATTTCAAGCATGAATAAAACTATATTATGGGTGTATAGATGGAAAAGCAGCATTCTCTCTTTGACAGAGGTTGTAGGCGAAGGCTAAATCACAGCAAAAGATTACAGTAAGTGGCGTGCTAATCCCACCTTTAAATAATCCAATGTTCCTAATAATAATATATGTTGCACCACAGAACATCATGTACACTGGCTGCTTGTTGCAGACTATAGTGCACATCTACAGTATGTCTCCGATTCAATATCTATACAGAGTGTTGTCTGTCATTTCTGCTGCTTAATCTCCCTCTGCCGAATCAGTATCAATAAATAGATTTCCAACAATATCAGTCAAATCGGACTCTATGACAATTCTTTGAGTTACTGGACACGTCTCCTGTCTCCTATCCAATCCTCATGTCTGCATAACAGTGTTTGGTGGCTCTCCGATATTTTGGCCGACGCGGCGCTAAAAGTCTCCAACTGAAAACAATTTGCTGAGCGGAATGTAAACACAAATTGGAGACAGTTTGCAAAACAGAGATGGAGGACGCTTATCCCAGCTGGAGACATACTCAACATTTGATTAGCAGCTTAGTAAGCCATCACTTGTTGAATAATAATAATTTTGGGGCGGTCACCACAGCAGGAAGGACGCCATTGTCTCCATTGCTGTTTGTCACAAACAAAATGTGAAAAATGATTTTATGAATGCGCATTAGTACAAGTTTATAAGATTGGTTCAGTCCATCATGAAAGAAGTCGCTCACGTTCTACTCAACGGTTTCTCTGCTTCCAGTATCGTAACACTTTGAAACTGAAATGTTCCCCATTTTCACTAGAGACTCACAAGGTTAATGGATTTAATAATTTGTCTAAAAAAAACGAAGGAGAGGAAATTCCCTCAACGCTCGTGTAATCACTTCTTAATTAAGATACGACAGTGACTTCACGGTAATGTGCAGGTTTCAAAAAGCCGAATTTACAACTTTCTAAGACTAATTTAAAAATCTAAAATTTAAGAAATAAAGAATGTAAAACCAAGCTATTACTGATTGAACATAGCTAATGAAAGATGTAACTGGTTGAAAGTAGACCAACTTGTAACGAGTATAAAGTTGAAACTAAATGGGTAGAAAAAGAAGAACAGGAAATTAACTGTTAAGGGAAATGAAGTCCAAAAAGCACATATGATCAATATTGTAGTCTTGTTGTGTATTAATCTAAGAGTGTGTCATGTGGTGTTATTAGCCTACAACCTAAAACCTATGTATTTAAGGCATTTTAACTTTGGATAATTTATTTTAAGACTTTCCCAGAGTCTTTCTTGTTTACTTCACTTCGGTGCATGCTGTGGCCTTAGCACACTGCATATGCTCAGCGGGGAATATGAGCTGGCTTTGCATAGCCTCAAAAGCACCGTAGCACACTGCGTATGCTCAGCAGCTAATATGAGCTGGCTTTGCATAGCCTCAAAAGCACCATAGCACACTTCATACTGAACACACACAACGGGGCAAGTCGCAGCACAACAACAGTTTGATCAAAGAGCTTATATTTGCCAGAAGGTCAGCGTATTTCTTTAAGAATCAACTCCTACGAAGGGACATTTTCATCAGTGACACAGCAGTGGTTGTGGTTATTGTGCCGCTAGCCGTTTCCTCACTACATCCTTTGCAATATCCTCTCTGGCTTAGTTTTTTTATCGCCCTCTCTCTCTCTCTCTCTCTCTCTCTCTCTTTCTGTGTGTGTCTCTCTCCTCCCTCTGTTCCTCCTCCACCTGTCAACTTAATGTTCACTCATTTCCTCTTTCCTCACTCGATTGCTTTCATCATCCCCCTTCTTTCTCTTTCTCTCTCTCTCTCTCTCTCTCTCTCTCTCTCTCACTCTCTGTCTCTCTCTCACTCTCTGTCTCTCTATTGCTCTTAATTGATCTGAGACAGTCATACAGAGCCTTCTGTAACCCTATACCAGGCCTGCCTCTCCCTTACACACACGCGCGCACACACACACACACAGCACACACACACACACGCGCACGCACGCAAACACACACACACACACACACACACACACACACACACACACACACACACACACACACACACACACACACACACACACACACACACACACACACACACACACACACACACACACACACAGTGTCACCCTATCTCCCTCCACATACAATCTGTGTGTGTGTGTGTGTGTGTGTGAGAGACACACACACACACACACACACACACACACACACACACACACACACACACACACACACACACACACAAATCACAGTTTTGAAATATTATGTGATGTATGAGAAGGTGACTGTTTTACAGTAAACAGGACATTAAAAATAAGAACCTTACATTGATTTGTATATAAACACACAGGCTAGAGACTTACATGCACATCCACCCACACACATCTTCCCAGGCATACGATCATGTGACCTGGGTCATGTGAGGCTAGGTTAGGCTACATGTAGCACATAGCTATAATACACGTTACACCGCCTTGGCCGCTGCAGTTCATTGCAACGATGCGCCAACGTGGCAGACCATACCAGTCCGCTCAAAATCCATTTGTAAACAAATGAACAAGTTAACGTTAGCTAACAAGCAGTATGAATCACTTAGAGCAAAGTTTTGTTTCTCTCTCTCCAGTATTTCAAAGTCAATGAGTATATTATGATCATAACCTTGGATATAAAAATGACTCATTGAAATCTGTTGAGATTTTTATCCAGGAATACTGGAGCACCCCTGTTAACTTCCATTTGTTTACAAATGGAGGTTGATCGGACGCATATGGCGGCGACATCGACGTAAGAGCCACAGACCGATAAGCTATCTACGTTTCTATACAGTATGTTCTGTAGACATGTAGCATAGACCATAGACAATTCCTATACAGCATTTCTATCAGTGTTGAAAGAAACAACAGTAGGCTATTGGCCGAGTCGGTGTTAGAAATAGTAACTTCCATTTGACCGCCTGAATCCTGATGTCTGTAGTACAGTAATTATAGCTGTTACTGTGACAGAACCATGCTTGTTAGCATTGTTAGCATTCTTCACTGAAACTAAAGGCACCACGAGTAGTAAGCTAATGACCTAGCTTCAACACCCAGCTATTGCTGAGCTAAATAATGTTCCTTTTTCACAGCAGCCATTTTAATGTGTCATCGCCTCATCGCAGGGTAAACACGGGTGTAACTAATAACACTAATGATGGTTCCATTCCATTTAGCTGTTCCAGTGCCATTCCAATGTGCCAGCATGGGACCATCATTAATCAATTAATTACACCTGTGTTTACCCTGCTGTGAGTGACACATCATCAAAATGGCTGATGTGAAAAAGGTTTATTAAGGCTGAGGGAATAAAATCCCTTTCCCCTTCAAAGAAAGTTTTGTGTAGCTTGTGGGAAAAATGCATCCCCCCCCAAAACAAACACAAGTTTATCATATTTTCAGGGCTTTTTACACATTTATAAGGCTGCTATGCCTTTATCCACTCTATTTTACGAGTTGGTTTTTCAGGTTTCATGACGATGGTGAGTTTTCACACTCATCCCTTCATTGTTAACAGTGGAAAAGACACTTTTCACTACACTACAAAACACAAACAGTTATGTATTTTTATTATGTGGTAAATGTCATTGGGGTCGGTTTTAAATCAATTTCCCATTGTTCTATAGAAACAGAAAGCTTGCCAACTCATACTTTCATGTGGCAAGAAGCCTACAATAACCTGATCAGAGTCAGACAAACCCTTACATGTCATATGTGGCTGTTACAAAGCTACTAGAAGACTTTACTGGGCAGGTAAATTCACATCTCCCGTTCACATTTTACCTGAAATCTCTCACAAACCTGAATGATGTGTTATCCTGCCTCAAATCCCTCACTGATACTCTGTGCAACAAAGTCTGGTTCACACAGAGTTGATGTTATAGAGCTTGTCTTAGCCATCCGCAGGGGTTTCCTGGCTTATAGAGGCTTAGACGCTAACATCAGCAGTAAGTAAGGTGCGTTTCATACAGGTACAGGAGAGATAACACTCTCTACACTCATCCTTTAGGGGCAAACAGAAGGTTATTTGAAGCCACTCCGAAGCCTATTGCTATGAAAAAGTTGGAAGCCACAGCAGAAACCTTAGAAAAGTCAGAGATAGAAAGTATTGTGCGTGGCTGATTTGAGATGGGGATATTTCCAGTTGTCTGCTGCAGGTCTTCAGTTCTGGTTCTTATGCTGCAATGGGCTGGTTGAGTGCAATAAACAACTTATATATGATTTATTTTCAACGAGAAAAGACTGTGGTTCAGATGTAGTAACAGCTGCTGCTGAACTATTTCAAATTTTGCCTTCCTCTGCCACAGCTTTCCAAATCTGATGGTCAGCCTGAGAAAATTCTCTTCTTCTTTTTCCACTAGTACAACAAACAAAACTCGAGCCTCTTGTGAGATTGAGTTTACAGCAATAAACTATTGCTGTAAACTCGTGATGATCTCGTGACTTTCTAATACATCAATACATTTTTGTAAGTCCTAATTTTGACAATTAGAAAGTGTGAAAAAAAAATATATATGAAGAATAAAAAGTGCATTTTCAGCAAGCTATTTGATGGAAAATGGCTCTCCTGTAAAGTTAAGGGAGCCCAGGTTGGCATTTGGTTTACTGCATATAATATAAATATTTCAACCCAAAACTTCGAGAGGCTCTCATTCTGGGACCCCGGGTTACTCCTCTAGTCATGTTGGGACCCACCAGAGAGGCATGTGAGCCATTTGGGGTCCCAACCCATATGAATATGAAGCAGGAGTTTGTATACGGTAATTCAAAGCAGATAATAAGCTATTTAAGAGTTGAACATCCAGGAAAACCCTGGTCTGTCACAGGACTGGGCTCCTGCCTCTACTGTTCATTGAAACACAAAGAGACAGCAGACACTAGCAAAAATGGGTCTTGTTTACTTAAGTGTCTGTGTCTTTGTGTGCGTTTGTGTGTGTGCGTGTGTGTGTGTGTGTGTGTGTGTGTGTGTGTGTGTGTGTGCGCGCGTGCGTGCGTGTCTCTATTCACCCTGAACACCCACTGCTGTTGCTGTTGGCAGCAATAAAGCTCCCCAAGATAGACTTGAAATGTCCCATGATTGCCCTGCATACAGTATATGCTTACTTTAAACATGCACTCTCTCTCTCTCTCTCTCTCTCTCTCACACACACACACACACACACACACACACACACACACACACACACACACACACACACACACACACACACACACACACACACACACACACACACACACACACACACACACACACACACACACACACACACACACACTAACTAACTAACCCTCTTATATTCTTTAGGACTCCTGAGGCTCTTCTCAGAACAGACATCTGATACAGTGACATCAGGGATCTACTGCACAGTAAGACCACAGACAAACAAACCTATTTGCCACCATGCCTGCTATTCTCTCACTGAGAGAACGTTTGTGATTGGACGATACATTTCACTGATGTTATTCTAATGGTGTGATGCTGGTCGCTGAGATGGTTGGGATGTAGTGAGTGACCCAACTATCCAAGTGCATCTCTCTGGTAAGCAGGTTGATGCGTGGGTAAACTCTACTCTATCCAGGACAACAAGCAGGTGTACTCCATATATAGTCTAAACGAATCACAGACCTCCATTTTTGTGTGTTATTATTATTCCAAGCAAGGGAGTAGGTGGGGAGGCAGCATCAAAAACCAAACATGGCAGCAGGTGTAGGGTCTCCAGAGGTGGACTTGCATGGTGATACAGTTTTACCCACAATGATGACGTTTCTACCCTCGGTGACGACGTTTCTACCTGTGGTAATGACGTGTCTACCTGTGTTTGACGCTGTTTCTACCTGTAGTGATGACTTCTCCCGTGGTAATGACGCGTCTACCTGTGGTGATGACGTTATACCTGTCAGTCATGACCCTCGACCCTACAGAGGTGGTCTGACGGATGCGAGCACGTTCTGATCCGATGCTGTGCACATTTATACCTTGTATTAACATGTGTTTTCCCTTATCCAGATAAAATGATTGATTAGATAGATCTTGCGTTTCAATACCAGGTGGAAAAGGGGTTACAGGGAGAGAGAGACAGAGGAAGGGGAGGACAAATATAGATATTCCCATAGAGGGATTTGAAGCCAGGCCAATCAAAGCTCAAAGCGAGGAGTCCCATTGCACCGCCCTCTAGGGGCTGTGAATCCCAATGCGGCCTCAATCAGTTGCACAATTTCCTGCCTTGGACGGACAGTTAGATCACACTGCTTATCTTGTGTTGAAATTGAAAATTGTTTTCCCCAACCGCATTAGAATTAGTTTGGCATATTCCCACTAGTGTATAAAAGAGGCGTCAATCTTAATCATAAGTGTGTTTGTCTGCTGCCTAGATGGTGAGCACTGAGCAGGAATGTGACCTTAGCCTGGTTAGCATGCTAGCCGCGGCAGAGGCCCCGTGACCGAGGAGCCCGACTGGCGTCTGTCTAGCCCCAGGGGAGAGCATCACAGCTGGGGAGGAGCGCTATACGCTAACAGCCTGCTTTCTGGTGAGAGAAAGAGGTGGAGGCTATCAGAAGACCAATGCCAGAAAAGAGGAGAGAAGGAAAAGGAAATGTAATCCTCAGCAAATAGTTCGGCAAATTCATATTCTGTTCATGAGTACAAGTTCCACCCCCATCTTTATTGGATAACACCCTCAAGGATTGTATTATTTAATGTTAAAGATACTGGTTGAGACGCCTTTATCTGGTGGCTCCCTACATAGCAGCAGATGTTATTTTTATTTGCTGGTGTCCCAGGGACAGTCTGCTCTGAGCCCTGGTCCCCTTCACTTCGTTTCTCATTTGGACAACTGAGTGAAAAGGTTTGGCAGCACAAACTGTAGGTTACAGTTCCCTTTTCCACAATAACACTATTAGACATCAACGTAATGGGGGGGAATTAAAGACCAGTCGAAATGAAACTACTTATAATAGTGATGAAGGCAGTGAGGAGTCTCACCCGTTTTTGACAAGACTGCTTCCATATAATAATTCATAACGTATCATATTTTTGCTGCTGTCTACAATTTAGTTAGAGAAATGACAGATGTTTTAGTGGTGACTGAATGGGGGTAAAGAGAGATCACAGCATAATATTGGCAGTTCATGTTTGGAAGACTGGAATGGCTTCATGATTTATGAATTTGAAGGGAATTATTCTTAAAGAGGAACCTCACCTTAGAAAATAATTTCCAAGTTATAATTTTTTTTGTTGGGGGGGGGGGGGGGGGGGGGGGGATGTGAATGACAGTTAAATGAATGACCCCTGAATCATATTGTGTATGATTGGCTGGCTTGAGCATCCCTGCTGCTCTCTTACTGGTCAGTTCAGCATCCCTGCTGCTCTCTATACTGGCCAGTTCAGTTAATTGGTTGCAGGCGCTACGCCACAGATAGCATCATCTGACCTGAGCATCATACTGGTCCTGCTACTTCACAATAAATACTTTCTATGGAAGAATATTGACATTACGTATTGAGTATATATTAATAATATATAATAATAAATTAATTATTAATCATTAATAATATTTTTCCACATAAAATGTGCAGTAGCAAGCAAGTACATCAGTGGTTCTTTAACATGCCTGTATTCTGCTATTGATTTTCACATTCATCAACATTTTGTTTACTGAAAAACGTTTAAAATATGCTTTACTATGCAGCTTAAATGCAGCACACTGGTTCAATAACTACAACGTGACACTTAATTAAATGCCTGTAGGGAAATTCTCATTTTGCTTGCGAGGTCAAAGGTCAGGGTCAGCTACAAAACAGCTCCCCTGATGCTTGCGTACATGGGGGTTGAACCCAGCCACTCCCGTTAAAGGGTGGTCTCGCTAATCACAATGCGTCCCTGACCACCTCCGGAGGTGGTTTGGCTGATCAGATCGCAATCCGTCCTCAATGTGTCTTGGGGGTGTTTACACCTGCACTTTCAAGTGGTCAAGCACTATTCGATTGCAATCTGATCACAGAAAATGCATGTTAGAGCCAGGTGTAAATGGTCTCAGTGTGTACATGAAGGTGGAGAGAAGTAGTAAGTGTTCATCATAGCTGAGGAAAAGTGAGAGTAGAACAATGTGAGTGAACATTGTGGTGTGCCGTCCCAGGTTGTTCAAATTACCAAAAAGCCACCAAAAGAAGGCCTTGTATTTCACATGCTACCGACGACAGATACGCAAAGATGTAAGCTGTGGCTGCCTTGCATGCTGGTCTATTGAGACTACTGCTGGTGGAGAACTTGCTCTCTGCATCTTCTACAATGGATTTCTACCTGCATGATTGTTGAACCGTCGGTACAAAATGGTGAGTCTAGAAAGAACTTGCTCTTTGATTCTGAGGGACTGACGCCAGAACATGACCTCTACTGGTGATGTTTTAGATTGCTGACATTCTTTCTGCTATCGAACTCCATCGCATCTGTGCGCTGAAAAGCTCTCAATGTCATGTTAGCTATGTTGTTCATGTTACCACTTATCCACAGGAATAAGAAATATACAGCACCTAACAACAAAATGGACGCAGAAAGGCCACGTACATATAGAGGATGTGTTAAAGCAGCTACGAAGAACTTTCATTTTGAGTTAATTGATGGACAAAAGCGGTACTGTTCGGCCGGAACGAAAACTGCATTTCCGGAACAATGAGACTCCTCCCGCTGTCTCCAGGCTGTCCATATATAGGGCTTCTCCGACTCCGAGTAAGCGAGCCTCCACCGCTGTTTTAGTTACTGCATAAGGTTAACGTTATTGCTTCATCCGTAGGCCGGAACAAAAATCACAACCAGTTTCACACGGACGTGAGACAGGACGGACGACGTGCGGCCGGTCGCCGCACAGGCATTTAGAAAAACAATAAAGAAATCGCCCATCTCCTCGCCGATGGTCTCATTTGCTGAGGTAGGTAAGATGTGTGGCACCTGTATTCAATTTAGACTGTTTCATAACCAGTTAAAAGTTCCTCGTAGCTACTTTAAGGCTGCTTACATGTACTATCGCTGTCTATGCCAAGTCTTTGCCTGCATCTTTTCCATTGTCATGTAAGGGTGTCTCTGTGTCCATTGTGCTTTTTATTCAGCCTGAAACTGCAAACAGGACTTACAGTAAAGTCAAGACACGGAGGAATGCTCAGAGCTTAAAATCAAAGAGATGTCCATCTGTCCACAGGAAGGCTCGTCCAAATTAACAATTGGAATATAACTCCCCAGAGGGTAAAATACACACAAGTCTGGCTACACTTGGCCTACATAGCTGCCCGTGACAGAATTCCCCACGCCAGCCAGCGTCTCCCCTGCACTAGTGCTGCAGGATCTTACTAGAAGTTCCTCCTGGGGATCCAGAAAGAGTGCCGCAGCAGTGCAGCAAGCATGCAAGAAGTGGCACTACTCCCATCCGCGGTGGCTACGGGCGGCACGCCCGCGCAGGAAGTAAGCGGACTTCCTATTGAAGGGCCTGTAACGACGCCAACGAAAAGCCTCCATCACCAAGACGTCGAAGCCAGGTCGACGAAGCGAGGTGAAAAAAGATCAGACCAGATACAGCACACACACACCCACGCACACCTAGTACAATATCTAACAGCCCAAAGGTCCTCCTCATAGAGGGTTAATGGAACAGATTGCAGGCTACATGAAAGGGGGAGTAACCTTATAAAGAGGGGTCAGACGCATATATGGGGACTTAAGATGTGTGTGCCCTTGTCTTGCACACATGGGTGAGAGAGAGAGAGAGAGAGAGAGAGAGAGAGCGAGGAGCAGAGAAGGTGAAAAACAGATAGAGCGATGTTCATGGGAAAGTAAGTGCAGAAAAGGGAGAGATAAAGTACAGGCATAGGTCTTGTTGACTGTGTGAATTGTCTGCGCCCAAACTGAGAAAGGAAGGTACAAAAATATTGATTTGAACATCTTTGACTCGTATACCTCGCTGCCGAAACACAAACTCTGGCCTACGACGTTCTTTGGAATCTCTAAAAGCTTTTTTGCGGGAGTTGAAACAGCTCATCTTTCTTGGCCATGATGACACATAGGCAGAGATGGGTAACCGTGTTCATTATAGTCAAATAGGAACTGCAAATCATTCTTTAGCGTTTGTTTTAACCCGCTTGGAGAGTCAGATGCATGCAAACCCAGATAGCATCGGCTACGTTAATCGCAGGCAAATAATTACAAGATTTTCCTCTGATTGTCTCCACTCCACTTCCTAATTGTTTTCTTTTCTTACATGTAAGTGCCAAACCCCTGCAGCTGGTACCTAAGTCAAGACGACAAAAATAAACCATTTTCAAACACAGTTGGACCCAGATCTGGGTCTGGGTCGCTCTGTGTTGAGGAGATGCAGACAACACACCGTGTCTGAAGCGACAGTGAATGGGCTCCATCTTTCTGCTGCCTCACGCCTTCACTCTCAGTGGATATGGAACAAGCTCACACAGATCAAGCTGGCCTCGGCGTAGTCACAGTAGCTTTGGGATTACAGCCATGGCAACAAGCTATTTGGAAAAAGTACAACTACCACCGGCCAAGCCAGTCTGAATGTCAGGAGGACCCCATCATACACACGTCGTCCAATTTGTACACTTCTTATTTGATCTACTATTTATTGCACGGGCATGGGTTTGTCGAATACTCAATTCTGATTGGTCAATCACTGCATTCTGCGGTCTGTTATTTCTGTATAACTTACAGCTTATTTGCGTTACCCTGTGTGGCAAAAGAAAAGTTAGATAGCAAAGGTCTGTTAAAATGGCAAGGTAGGTACTGTAGCTAAGGCCTCCAAACACCTGTCTTCTCTTGGATAATACATACTATTGCACTCTTCGTTAGCAACATCTCAGACGAATCCAGGTATGTTGTTGTTTCTACCCGGCTGGTGTGTTAGCAGTATGTCCAAGCTAACGCTGGTTAGCACATGTGACGTTAGCTTTAATTGTTTCCAAGTGTGTCAACTGCAAAGCCCCGGCAAGAAGGAAACGTAGAGATTAACAAGGACAACAATGTTGTCAACATCAATTATCCCCAAAGAAGTCCCATTCACCTTGTCTCACTTCACCATCAATGGAAATGTTCCGTTAAACGTGAATTATAACCCTAAATAGGCTAATCTTAAGAAGGCTTTATGTTGCTATAATGACATAATGTTAGTTACGTTCGTTAGTGCCAACCTAATTTTATCAGAAGCAATCAAATCAGTTTTAAATCTATAAAATAATTGTTTAATTAAAAATCGCAGCGGGCGAGCCTAGGAATCGAGCGCGCGAGATGCCTAGTATGATAAATTCTTCTTATTTGCAATAGTGACATGGCAAGAGGTACGTAAACGGCCTCTTGATTGGGAATTAGAGGCAATGGAGCAAGCAACAACAACAACAACAACAACAGGGAGACAAGATAAGCAGCCTGGCACTTATTTGTTGGTATTCTGTGTGTTTCCAGGCATGCGTGTGCATGTGTGCATGTGTGCATGTGTGTGTGTGTTCCCAGGCATGCGTGTGCATGTGTGTGTGTGTGTGTTCCCAGGCATGCTGTGCATGTGTGTGTGTGTGTGTTCCCAGGCATGCGTGTGCATGTGTGTGTGCAACGCCGTGCTCTGCAAACAGAATTTGAACTTGAACCTTTGGACAGGCCTATTCTGCTATGCTATTGTACAAGCACACTCAGGCTAGCATGCCAATTAGCCACTCTGTGTGTGTGCGCGTGTGTGTGTGTGTGTGTGTGTGTGTGTGTGTGTGTGTGTGTGTGTGTGTGTGTGTGTGTGCGCGCGCGCCTAGGAGGCCTGGTTTCTTCAGAAGCAGAACAAATATCTTTCAACCACTGAATTTCAATGGGGCTTTGTAGGCTTTTGTGAATCACCGTGTTACAGCTATTGCAGGGAACAGTATCTTCAGTGGATTCATACGCCTGGAGGTGCTGGGGAGGTAAACTGCCATCAGCCCTCTATTTTTCCATCTCCCATCATCTCCCCTGAAAGCCCTCCTCCTCCTCCTCAGGTTACACTGACTACAGGGAGCACCCATAGGCCCTCATTCTACACCCATTGACTCACAATGCAACTAAGTGATCTTTAGCTGCTTGATGACAAAGCCAAGCAAACGTCTAAATATTGGAGAAGGTACGGCATATTGCATCAGCAGGCCTCTCTCAGTCCAAAAATAGACAACTACTTCCTGTCAGTTAAATCAAACAAAAGCATCACTATCAGGTATGTCAATCTGAAAATATTTTTGCATTGATTGGCCTATACAAAGGACAATATGTATAGGCTATAAATAGACAGTAGATACCTAGTATCAATAGAAAATACAATACACTAGACCTCCATCCAAGCAGTATTGGGGAATTGATTCTCCTAACAAGGAGATGGCCTTCACTTCCATTCTGGAAATGTTTAAATAGTGAAGATACATATCTAGCATATGGCTAATCAATAATGCTGAACATGCAATATATTGGATAGGATAGGATACACCCTAATGAAAAACGCTTATGTTGCTATAGTGACCTACAGTGTGTCTGTGGAGTTACTGTGCATCTCCTATGGCAGTGGTTCTCAAAGTGGGCTCTGGGGACCCCCCCCCCCCCCCTCAGTGCTCCTTGAGGGGGTTCCAGAGGGTCCCCAGCAAAAAAGGGGGATAACTTATTTTCACTATAATACCATACATACTGTAACAGAATAACAGACTGTATGACTTTCTGTAATAAAACATCTAAAAGCAGAAATCTTATCAGATGAGGGACCCTGGGCCAAAATCTTAGCAAATGGGGGTCCGTGGTCTAATTTGTGTCAGTTTTAAGGGTCCTTGACGTGAAAAAGTTTGAGAACCACTGTCCTATATCAGTATCACTATAATTTTCCTATAGTGACATGGATGATGACTTAACAGACGGCCGTGGAGGGCTCACCTTTGAGCAGGGGCAGTGGGGTGAGCTCCACCTGGGAGCTCTGGTAGCGGAACTGGGAGGAGCTGTGGGACCTCCTCTGCCGCGCTCTGCGCATCGACCGGCGGGGGAAGCCATCCACCTTCTCCGCCGACGGCACTGAGAAGCCGGTGGTCGGCGAGGACGGGCTGGACGGAGGCAGCTTGGTCGTCTCCATGGTGGAGCAGTGATGCGGTGTATTGCGTGTGTGTGTTTGAGGTGTATGAGAGGATGGATGGAGAGAATGAGGTGGAGGGATGGGTGGGTGACCTGTTTTGAAATCACCGATGTAGGGCTGGGCGATATGGACCAAAAATCATATCTCTGTATTTTGAGGCTAAATGGCGATATACGATATATATGTGTATTTTCGAGGAAGTGGACTAAATGTTTGAGTTCTCTAAGTCAAAGCCACATGTGCGATGTCACAAACAAGACTGTGATCGTCAAAATAAAATGCAAAGACAGGGTTTCCTTCCCTGACTATTGGTGCTTTCACAAAATATTTACAGTTCAGAGTTCAGAAAATTACATCGCCTTACTGTAATGCAGCCTGAAAACCAGGAAAAGACAACACTTGTGCCATATCACGATATTACGATGTCCAAAATCGAAGACGATATCTATAGTCTCATATCACGATATCCATATAATATCAACATATTGCCCAGCCCTAGGTGGAGGATACAGGGAGGAGAGATACAGGAGGAGATGAGGGGAGGGGGAGAGGTGCAGAGACGGAGGGGAGGTTAGAGGAGGAGGAAGAGAGGTGAGGAGAGATTTGGAGGGAGGTATTTGCTGCCTGTCCTGCTCCGTGTTGTCTGTATCAGGGCTGGGTGTGAGATGGCAGCGGCAGCATCCTGTTCTCCCGTCGTCTCACGCACAGATGAAAACCCGCATGGGTACCATCCCCATAGAGGAAGGAGGCTGGAGGCTGCCAGATGATGCTCAGACAGGCAGGCGCGTCTGTCCACACACACACGCCTCTCTGCTGCTGTATTGGCGTCACACACCGACTAAGTCATCGGCCTAAATTTGGACATTTATTTATATATTTTACCACCGATGTATCGATCCCGTCCTTACGTAAAGAAGACAAAATTAAGCACCGATTCAAGCACCGATTCCGTTTGCTCCCCCAAATTAAATAAAAAAACACAATTGGACTCCAGCAGTTTATAGCTTATAGGCGGCTTTCTTCCTCCTCATCGATCAGGCTCGTCATCAATAAATCAGTGATCGGTCCTGGCGGTGGATGACTGTGATGATATCATAAAATCATCAATCTGGGCCCACCGCGGCTGCCGCATCACTGTTGTCCTTCTCGCTTCTCGTTTTAACGGATCCTGTCTTGACCGTTAAAACGACCCCTCGTACGTTTGTTTATTTTGACCGTTAGTCGCTTCTCTTCGGGGTAGATTTGCTCCCCCTCCCTCCGCCAGCTTGCTGCCGTCCTCGTACCGTATCAGGGCGGGGAAACGGTCCCTCACCGCGCCGACACGTGCAGCTCCTCCGCCAGGGGCCGATGCAACACCGAGATCCCGCTCCTGTCCGCTGAGCTCTGCCTCCTCCTCGGTTAAAAAAAAAGAAAAAAAAATCCTGACAGAGAGACGGGGGTGCAGCCGCTCCCCGCTGCAGTGGCAGGGCGTGCAGGACTACAGGTCCGTGTTATACAATAGCACCTGGTCTATGTCATGGATGTATTGGTCTGTATGTGTTTGTCTGACGCGATCATGTCCCCCCTTCAGTTCCCGTTATCCGGTCGTCCTACAGCGCCTCAGCCAGCAGCGTCATGCTACATGCAGTTAGCCAGAATCACACCGGAAGTAACGCGCACTGGCCTCCAAAATATAAGTGCAGGTTTATTTGTTTATTTGTTTATTTGTTTATTAAAAGGATCCCCATTAGCTGATGGCATGACAATCAGTTAGTCTTCTTGGGGGCCACACTTGTCATAGTGTACATAAATTACTTGATAAACATTAAATTACATAAATCTTTATTAGGCTAATATAAAAATACATTCATGAAATTACGTGATATAAACATTTAATTATAATAGGCTACATACATTTTTAGTAGGCTATTTAGTAGGCTATATAAAAATTGATATATGAGGCTGAGAATTGAAAGAGTGGGAATCAAGTAATGTAGAAGACACAAGTCGTCTGCATGCCAAGAGAGCCCCAGGGATGATGTATTAAACTCATAAAAATGGTCCTCATGTGTGAAGATTATCCTGCTGAACACTGGTTCGCGTTTGATTAAGCTTGCGTTGCCCAGAGATCATATTTGAAGCATCGCGCCAAAAAAAACATTCAAAAATCCCATAGGCGAAAACAGTGAAGAACCCAGAAATGTTAGCATCAATGTTTTCCGGACTCATTCCTGGGGCTCTCTATAGTCCTCTGCATATTGTTGGTTGGTTGTGCTACGGCTACGTGCTTGTGGCAAAAACAAAAGTTAAAGCTGCTAGGCTTATTGGCCTAAAGGACATAGTGGACCTGAAACACAGATGAGCCCCCCCCCCCCCCCACCCCCCCGTGTTGGGTATTCTTCCCACACAGGAAGTGACAACTAACAAATCAAAACTTAAAGGGACGCTCCACCGAAAAACAATGCTTTTTCATTTTGCTTATATTACACATTACACATATTGAAAAAATGTAGGCTAAATGTGTACAGTTTTGCAGGCATTCATTTCGTTTGGAAGCTATTGAGAGTTTATCTGTATTAAGTTGTGGACCAGTGATGTCAATCATGCACAAATAACATCACTGGTCCAAACTTAAACTCTCAATAACTGTCAAACTCAATGCTTGGATTTTATTTTGAAAGTCTGACCGGATGCGCTCTTGTCTGATTTTGAGTACCTTGACACTGGTGCCTCAGCCTAAGGTGGTGCAAGGAGAGAGAGAGAGGAATCAGGCTCCTCACTGCGGATGACGCTATAGGAGAGATTTATTTATTTATTTGTCTTTATTTATGTGGCCTGGCTTTTGCCTTTTAAACCCCTGTCATTTTAAACAGATCAGTCGTCGCGCGCCCTGCCCATCTCTGCTCTCTCACTCCATTATACTTCCCCAAACGACTGACTGGGTTTTTCATCCCCTTATCAAATCCCATTATATTCGCTTCTCCATCAGTGTTTCTCTAGCTTCTCCTCCCTCTAGACCCCCCTGCCCTCCCTCTCCCCCTTTTTACTCACTTCCTACTTGACGCGCGCGCGTGTGTGTGTGTGTGTGTGTGTGTGTGTGTGTGTGTGTGTGTGTGTGTGTGTGTGTGTGTGCGTGCGCGTGCGTGCGTGCGTGCGTGCGTGCGTGCGTGTGTGTGTGTGTGTGTGTGTGTGTGTGTGTGATAATTGGCCCATGGGATTTGGAGATCAAGCCCCATCCATTGTTCTTCTATTTCACTAATCCACTTGTTCTCTCTCGATCATTCTCTTATTGTATCTATCGTAAACAGACCCCGGGTTTATGATATAGGGGCTCGAGTAATGCGCATGCGCCTCTTCCTCATATTCAATCCCTCTCCTAAGTGTTGCAGGTGAGCTCAGCTGGTAGTCTTCTAAAGAAAGAATTAAAAACGTGCGGACCGGTCTGCTGCCTACAGCTTCAGTCTGTTAATAATAGGCTCTATTGTCTACACTCTACAGTCTAGTCTGTTAACAACACTGTACTCTATCAAAATAGTCTAATTGTAGTCTATTCTAATAATAGTGGTCTATAATCTATGAAAAAATAATGTACAATAGGCCTAATAGTCAGCAGGCCTATATAGGCTAATCTATATTATACTCTGTAGGTTTTTTTCCAATATTTTATTTTCAGTTTTTATAGAATAATACACAAACAAGAAAAACAAACTCAGACAGAGGAAAGAAAAGAAAAACAAAACAAACAAAAATTGGCATACATATACTACATCATAAAAATTCAACATTACAACATGGTGCTACCAGCCGCATAAGGTGCTTGTGTTTGTAAAAGATATTGCGCGTGGGATCCCACGCAAGGGGTCCATGAAAGAGCAGACGGGCGAGCCATCCGTCACCTCTAACCTCAGTCACTTGTCATTCTTAACCTCATCAAAGTAGGCCAAAAACAGGTCCCAGATAGTGGTTGAGAACCTTCTTCTTGCGAGTTGGTTCTCGGGGACCTGAGTCTATACTCTGTAGTTTATTAACAATCTATATTTAGCAATACTCTATAATCTATTGACAATGGTTTATAGCCTATAGTATACAGTAAATCTTTCAATACCCTGTATTGTATTGAAAATTGTATATAACTGTAGCTGTAGTCTATATACCGGTAGTCTAAAATAGTCTAATATAATCTATTCCCAAGACTATTGCCAATAGTCTCTCTAGCCTATATAGTATAGTGGTTCTCAACCTTTTTACACCAAGTACCCCCTCAGAAATTACCACCATATGGAAGTATGAGGGAGGGACCCCCACGTACCACCAGCAGTGTTGGGGGTAAATCATTACAAAAGTAACATATTACATGTAATATATTACTTTTAGCAGTAACTCATAACTTATTACTTATAGGATTTCAGTAATTTTGTACCAGTTACTTTGTCAAGTAACATACTTAAATCATCTCCTAATCAAACTGTGTGTTTTTATGCAAATAACCACTATAGATGACAATAACAAAGGAAAAGGGTAACATTCAGAATTTTGGATTGTTTACACTGACTTCAAGACGGTTGAAATTATTTTTCGGGATGTTCCGGGGCGGCGATGTCATTCTGCTACTGCTGTTATTACAGTGAAAGTAATGCAAAAGTAGTGTAATAAGTAATGAGTTACTCTACACAGACAGTAATATTGTTAAGTAACTTATTACTTTCAAATGAAAGTAACTAGTAATATGTAGTATATTACATTTTGAGAGTAACTTGCCCAACACTGACCACCAGTGGTACCCATAGCACAGGTTGAGAACCACTAATGTAACAATGGAAGATGATCATAATAACTCATAGCACAGTCAATAACTTTGATATCAACTATTTATGTATATTTGACACTCAAATAAAATAAAATACAATAGAATTTATTTCCCCAATAACTTAATAACAGCATAAATATCCATCTGATGCATGACAAATGCAAATGGTCATATATCTCAGTAACACATAAAAACACAACCTTATAAGCTGCTATCAGGGTTTAATTCTCATAGATACTATAGCTATATTGTATATAAAAGAGAATTAGCAACATCTAAATTAAAATCATTACGTCATTTATTTCCACACAATCATAGTGCATAAACACGGCAAGATTCCGTAAACTTACGAAGCACAAAGCCACTGTCAAATCTATATTTCCTAGATCAGCTGCTCCCAAAACCCAAGCAGCCTCACAGGTCCTGTTAGAGCACTTTGATTTCAGTCACATTAAATAGCACACTGAGGATATGTATAATTATATGCATTGTTTTAGTCATAGGTTTACCTCACTCTTAACTCTCCACCTTTAGTATTAACAATCATGTACTTCTTTAATGCATTACATCTGAATCACATCTAACAACATACACTTTGATTCTTTGACAAAATGTTTTCAAACAGCTCTACTGTGAAGCTGTTTCGAGGTTTTTGACATGAATTATTTTTCGAACCCGTGTCCTACATCATCATCATCAATAACAGTGCATCAAATTGTCATCGATGATACCGTCATTGTCGTCGTTGTCATCATCATCATCATCATCATCATCATCATAATCAATTAAACTATCATCTTGTTGTCATTCCTATCATTATCATGCTTCTTAGTGACTTGTCTTCACAGATTATCAGCAGCGTCTCCTGGACTTGATCGAGGCGCACAAATAGGTAATTTAGTATATAAATCCATTTGTCAGGAGGATTTGGTCATGCAGCAGTTGCAAGTGACAGTTGGGTTGTTTTGAAAATTTCAAGTACATGTAACATACTCAGCTAGCAATGACACATGGGCATGGCAAAGGTGTGTTATTATTAACCCAGCATCTAACAACGTTGGGAGCCAGGCTGTAGCATGGGAGTACATTGAGATACATGCATTGCAACTGTATTAGCCTATGTTGCCGTTCACTTGTTCATACTAAGACTAGAGGCAGAAGTGGAGGATTCACATGATCACACTTCCTCTTAGGTCTCTCACGATCACACGATTCACACCTACAATTTGTTTTCTTTGATCCAAACCGAAATTGTTGCAATTTTGTATTCGACTTATTTAGAATAATAAGGAATCACAAGTAAAACGTTTTGCAACCTGTCATCCAATGAGGTTAGAGGGTTTGGCAGTGGGGAATTATAGAGAGGTGGGCGTCAAAACAAATCTGATTCCTGTTCCTCTATCTTTAACTACACAAGATAGGCTAGTCTGCACTCTTTGCCGTAATCTACCATCTTTGGTGTTTGAGCCAGTGAAGAACACATGCACAAACAGCTGAATAAGAGCATCGATAACGAGTGCAGTTTTCCTATGGTTCATTGAGTTATGCTAGGCTTTCCAAGAATGAGGAACCCGCTGGCTACCACATGTCAACATGTCTCCTTATACCCATAACCCCTTGTGGTTTGTGGTCATTTCTTATAGTAAGTTCAGACTTTGTTTTCATTCCTTATGAACCACACCACAGTTCAGTTTCGGTGTGGGTATATGGTGCCACCTCAGCTTCAATAGCATCCCTCTCACCTGCTGAAATGAACCAAACTAAATGACTAAAACACTCCAGAACCAAACCAAACTAAAGGACTAACAGTCCAGAACCAAACTAAAGGACTAAAACACTCCAGAACCAAACTAAAGGACTAAAACGCTCCAGAACCAAACTAAAGGACTAAAACACTCCAGAACCAAACTAAAGGTCTGAAACAGTCCAGAAGGGCATTTGGCCACAGTGACTCTAGCCCTTCTTGCCCAGATGGCATGTAGTGCTTCTGGTTACAAGTCCCACTGGCCTGCTGCAGGGTCTATAGCTGCAGGGTCTATAGCAGGGCTGCTGCAGGGTCTATAGCTGCAGGGTCTATAGCAGGGCTTTTCAAAGTCTGAGACTGTGGGCCTCCGCACAGATGCTGACGCTTGGACAAAGCCCCGATCCCCCCCCCCCCCATCATGATTAAGTTATTTGCCCACCTCCCACTTTGAAAAGCCCTGGTCTATAGTAGCCCAGTCATCGCAGTCCAGGAGTTGAAAAAGGGTGAGTTCTCCTGAAGGATCAGGCAATGGCGACAGGGAGAGCAGGCCAGGGCCATAGAAGTTCCTAGAGGTAGTTTGAGGGTCAATAAGCGGGCTGGGGACAATGAGACGGGACAGCAGAGGAGCATAATCAGTATTTTGACTAAAAGGAGAATTTAGGGCAAAGGCAGGGGCGGAGGAAAGACCTCGGTTCATCTGAGGGTAAACTGAGGTTGGTTGGAGAGTAGGACCTCCATGGGACGAAGGTAAAAAAGTACAAGGTGGACTTGATGAAAGGTTCAGACTGCCACTCAACTGAATTGAACGAAGCCGTTGTGCGTTCAAAGGGCTTCCGCGTGCTACTGGACTGGCATTTTCTGCCCCTGGGGGCGAAGAAGGGCCAGGGGGCGCCGGTGGAGACGAGGCATCTGGAACACTGTAAGTGGGGACAGGGTCTTGATTCATTGACCAGGCATGATCCAGCGGGTCAGAATGAGGTCCAGGGGGCACAGAGAGGGAACAGGGGGGCACGATGGCACTGTTTGTCTGGGAAAGAGGGGCATTTGCTGACACTAGGTGGGATGTCCCTTGCCCAGACAGGGGCAAGGTGGGGGGCATGAGGTTTGCGATGAGGCTGGTGTAGTCTGGTGTAGGCTGGGAGGAGGTCAGAGGAGGAGGCCCTTCACTGAAGAGCGAATGAGGAGCCGGGCCTGTAGAGGAGGAGATGGAGGGGCGGGGGGAGGGTCCAGGAGAGGCGAAGAGGTCACTAGACGAGCAGGTAGATGGGTTTGAGGTGTTTGTTGTTGGGACAGGAGTCGAGGGTGACTGGTGAATACTGTTAAAGGTGGGAAGATCCGGGTTGGAAGGCAAGAACGTGGAGAGCGAGAAGGGAGCTGGAAAAGCGGAGAATGAGTTCTGGAGAGGGACGGGAGAAGGGCTGGAGCGGGTTTGATGGGCCGCAGCTGGCGGGGTGGAAGCTAGGAGGCGAGTGGGCGCGCTGGAACCAGAGGACCGCAGGGTGCAGAGGGGTTCGTGGCGCTCCAGGGCGGTCGAGTAGAGCAGGTGGTCTCTCTTCAACGCGGCGATCTCCTTCTCCAGGGCCGAGTTGGACTGCTCCAGAGCCTGGAGCTCCTGGAGAGGAGATAGGGAAGAGGAGGTGAGGGGAAGAGAGAGAGAGAGAGAGAGATATGAAGGTGAGGAGAGAAGAACAGGACAGATATGACAAATGGGTCATGTCAAGTCAAGTCTATAGACTCTATAAAAATATGGACATATAGCCACCGTGGTTTGTGGACTGCCGTTTTGAAGCCTCGACTTACACATTGTGATCGTCGCCATTTTTTTTTTTTTTTGCCAGGCAGAGCCATGAGAGGCCTGCTATTGGTCCGACAAGCGACCAAACAATAGGCCAAAAATATAATCTGCTTTATCGTCTATTTTACTCTAAATGGGACCATAATTGATTAAATGAATGCCATAGATACAGTCGGTCTGTGTGGGAACACCCACAAGACGTCACTTCCATTTAGGGCCGTGGGGGAAAACCCAAACCCAAATGGAAAGCATTTCTGGCTTTCTGCTTTTTCCTTTAGTGTTGCATTACTGCCATCTTCTGGAGTTAGTTAGCACCTACAATGTCCACAGTTTAGCGCCCCCCCATCAGTCCAGTTGATGTAGGACTGATGATTGGGCGGCTGTAGCTCAGGAGGTAACGCGGGTCGTCCACTAATCGCTTTGGATAAAAGAGGTCGATGGTTCGATTCCCGCCTCCTCCAGTCTGCATGTCGAAGTGTCCTTGGGCAAGATACTGAACCCCAAATTGCTCCTGATGGTGTGCCAGCACCCTGCGTGGTAGCCTGCCGCCATCGGTGTATGAATGGGTGAATGTACCTACTGATTGTAAAGCGCTTTGGATAAAAGCGCTATATAAATGCAGGCCATTTACCATTTACCATGATGATTGTTCATCCAGCATTTCCAGGCATGGGGGGGGGGTGGATTTCCCCCATGCTAACCACACACCACAGCTGGTCGCTGTCTATAACAAGACATGGCCTGAATGTATGCTGTATTAAAGAAGACTTGAAACTAGATTGAGACCATAAACTCATTAAAGTGTTTAATGGGGTAATAAATCAAGTGAGACGTAGTGTTTTTTCATTTCTTCTATACAATCAGACTTCTCTTTGCAGTCATATATATACAGTATACCAAATGGATGAGTTATATACAGTACCACCCCACCGTACAGTTGCCATTAACGGTGAAATTAGCTATAGTGACAAAAATTGCATTTTAACTTGGGAATGGCTCGCTTTTGCAGCTGGCCTCAAGTGGCCATTCGGCGAAATGCCGTTTTTCGCACTTAAGTCGTTTAGTCGAGTCAGGTTATTATCCCAGAGAGGGAGACTCTGTTGGCATCGGCGGTAAAAGCACTAATTGAAGACATATATCAAGAGAAAAACAATATAAGCATAATATCACTCCCATGATATCACAGCAGGCGTGACTCGTGCTGAACTAAAATGCCCTGCATCTCAAGTCAGGCAATACTGACGATGATGACACACTTTGAAATCTCTTCCCCCCCTGTGCCATTTAGGCTCTATTAGAAGTGACACGGAGATAGAGGGAACATAGGTGACAAAGTCGGAGCGGGAAGGAGAAGTGAAATAGTACTGCAAGTTCAGCATGACAGTGTGGTTGACATCCAGTAATCGGGAAAATGAAGACAAGAGATGCGGTTCACCGATGGTCAATGCAGACACGGGGGTGTTTATTGTAAATTAAAAAAAAAAAAAAATACAGAACTTCAGGGGTTTCAAATTTGGCAAGACACGCACACGCACACACACACACACACACACACACACACACACACACACACACACACACACACACACACACACACACACACACACACACACACACACACACACACACACACACACACACACAAAAAAAGACTGGGTCTGTTTAGAGCCTCCAGTGTTTTTGGTCCCTGCAATCAACCGACAAACTCACAGTAACTTGCTGTTTGGCCACCATTAAGTGTCAAGTCCCAAAGCTACGGATATCAGTATTCAGTATCCATAGTCTTTTGCCTGCAACAGCCAGCATTTGTCTCTATTGAACTGCGGTGACTGTTTTGCTGTTAATTGCATTGCACTCGGTACTCTCATGTCTAAAAACAAAAAGTTAGTCAAGTAAATATTGAAATGGAAGTAAAAGCACATGAATAATTAAAGGAAATAGAGTTCAAACTAGTGATTCGGCACTTCCTACTCAGGGACAAACATCATGAGTCAGATTCCATAGTACAGCAATGCATGCACTCATTCATGTGTCATTGTGCTCAGTAGGCTACTCTAGCCCTGTAGCCCATTTTTGACCCAGGACTGACTGGCATTGACTGGCATGACGCTTCTTCAAAAGAAACCTGAAAAGCATACAAGAGCAGAACTGAGAGAGAGAGAAAGCGAAAGTACGGCATGAACTTGATCTTCCTCAGAAGTCAGATTGAGTGACGCTTCTTCAAAAGAAACCTGAAGAGCATAAGGCCGTGTCCACACTGATCCATTGGAAAATTACTAACGGATAGCAGGGCCAGCGCCAGGATGAAATGACTGAGGGGGCAGTTAACTGGGGAGGGGGCTGATTTTTTTTTTTTTTTTTTTTTTTAATATGATATTTTTATATCGTAAAACATAGGTTATATACCCGCTATGCCTATTTCTGGACTTTTTAACCATAATAACCTCTGAAAAGTGCAATAACAACACAAGAAAGACTACTATTCAAAATCAAATAAAACATTTATTTCACAGCAGCAGATTAAGGCATTAATAGAGCTGAGCTTTGCATAACGTGAAATGCGGGACCTGTCTGGAGCACTCTAAACATATATGTCTATATGAAAAGTCATAGAATAAACAATTGCTGCAAAAATCGACAAAAAAATAAACAAAATAATAGCCAGTCAGTGCCAGGTTCATTAAATTAAAGAAATAAAGTGATCAGATGCGTTGTCTCCATCTTTCTGCTCATGGCATGCTGTGTGCTTGGGTGCAGCTGATTTCTCTCTTTCTGTGTGTGTGTGTGTGTGTGTGTGTGTGTGTGTGTGTGTGTGTGTGTGT
>NC_139628.1:39209132-39281632 GCF_964638095.1 Poromitra crassiceps
GATTCTGAGTTCTGATTTTATTCTCAGAATTCTGACTTTAAACAAAAATTGTGAGACTCCAACTTTAATCTCAGAATTCTCACCAGACTAAAAATTCTGACTTTATTCTCAAAATTCTGACTTTAAATTCAAATTCTAACATTATTCTCAGAATTCTGACTTAATTCTGAGTTCTGACTTTAACCTCAGAATTCTACATTTAAATTAAAATTCGGAATTTTCTACTTTAATTTCAGAAATCTGACTTTTCAGAATTCAAATTTTCTCAGAATCTGACTTCAGAATTATGATATTAACCTCAGAACTCAAAACCCGTTTTCCTGTGGCATCACTAACATTCTTATAATATTCATTTAGGGTAGTTTTTGCTGTGATATGTGTGGCCTATCCTATAGTAGGCTATATTTAGTAAGATGACTTATTGATTGATTGATTGATTGTTTGATGATTGGTTGATTGACACTTACCGGGCTAGCAGTGTTGCTCTGGTGTTCGTTTTCATCAGCTGACACCGAGCTTTCAGAGCCGGTCTCCATGGATAACGGGGTCATCTCTCTCCTCTCCTCTCCTTTGTGACTTCACCTCACCGGGACAGACACTCACTCAGGTAAATCCGCTGCCATTCAAACAGTGAAGCTGGCGCAGAAACAGTGGGATGATACACCTGAGCAACTTTTGAATGAAATGGATGGAAAATGGTCTTCCCTGGTGCAGCCTGTTCTTGTCTCAGGCCTATAGCCTCTATTGCTGCTTGGTCAGTGTTTAGCTCAGGACTGAAAGTGTTCAGGGAGACATTGCTTTATGCTTTTACAACAGAGGGGGCTTGGCTGCTAGCAGGCTGCTGCTGATGCAACATCAATTAGGCTAACGCTTTCACTTTCGCTTCTATTGACATGCCTGATGCTGCCTGCAAGCGCCCCCGAGTTGTCGGTTGGCTTGCTATGCAGCTGATGCGGTGGGAAATTCCCATTTCCCCAGTTTCCCGAGTTTCCCCTGGAAGTGATGGAAACCGTCTCGGCATTTTGTCCAGACTTGCTTTGAGTAGCTACTGTAGCCTATTTTGGGAGCACTTGTTCTTTTCATCTTATTTAGCCTACATGCATTTTCTTTACTGTAGCCTATTTTGGGAGCAATTATGTTCTTTTCATCTTATTTAGCCTACATGCATTTTCTTTTCTTTTGAATGTGTCCAATTCTAAGCAGAGACCTTCCTGCAAAGCACTTTACAAACCCTGCATAGGCTACATAACGTTTATTATTATTATTATTATTATTGTTATTGTTGTTGTTGTTGTTGTTGTTATTATTGTTATTGTTATTATTGCTTTGGGTTGTGAGCTCATGGGCCACTTGAAGCGGGATGGGCAAAATCGGGTGCGATGCATGCACGGATGATGGGATTCACATGTAGAGCTGCGGGCTTGTCGGGAATTTCTGCCCCGCCCACCCGCTCTGCACGGAAATATGCAGGAAGCGTTGCTGGCTGCTGTGAACCCATTGACAGTAATGAATCAGAACAGACTGAGGACTGTTCAAGGAAGATCCAGGATTCGAAGCGCTGGGGGTGTTTTTACAGAACGGGGGCGGGGCGGGCGGACTCAGGGCATGACGTCACCCCGGTGCTATCTGGAAAGGCAGTTGGCAAATTTGGCAAGATATCAACAACGTCATGTTGGGTAGTAGGCTAATTACATTGTAGTCAGAATTGTCATTCAAGATATCTAACGTCATTCTTCCGAGTTAAATACACATTTCAGATGATCCACAATTCTTCATAGAACAATGACGTCATGCGTATGGGGATTCTCATTACAGATATCTAGTCTACACAGTTGCAGGTATATAATTTAGTCAGATAGTTAATTCTGACTAGTCATAATTCCAGTTAAAGATAGCCTACCATATCTACAACTCAATCAGAGGTAAAACTTAATTTAAGATAGGCTATCAAAGGAAGAAGATAGCCTATGTTGAACTCGGAAGACATAGGAACAATTTAAATATAGCTATCTGCAATATCCATTATAGTTATTAAATGTTAAAACGGCTTGTCATACTAGGCTTGGGATGGTAGAGGAAAGGGTCTGATGATGTTGATAATGAAGATTCGATTCAACTTTATTCCAGACACTTGGGAAGGTCCATAGAGGAAACATAGCACATTACAATACAATACAAAACATAGAAAAATGTAAAAACAACAAACCTTGATATCAAGATTACATAGTCACAATTATAGAGGCTCTTTCGCCAATGTCGCCACATGATAGAGTTGAACCTGGTGTTACTTTTGACAGGATGAATTAAGGCCATGATGATGATGATGATGATGAAGAGGATTCTCACTTCATAGTCTCTTACAGTGGAAGAGATCTGTGAGAGAAGAAGATGGTTAGTGGGATAGTGGCTGCACACCTGGTGAAGCTATAGATCTGTATAATAAGGAATGTGAAACATTATGCGGCTTAGTGACAGCAGAACAGACAAAAATGCTGCCGTAGCTTATTTCTATACCACAAATAAACAGTTCTCCTTTCAACACACAGCTGTTTTGCTGGACTCTGACTTTAAGTGGCATTAATAGCATTATGTCCATAGTCTTTGGAAAGAAAGAAAGAATTAAACGAGGGATTTCTTTCTTTATGGAAGTTTTTGTTTGTTTATGTGCTTGAAATGCTCACAACACAAAACACTGCACTCAGCATGTCTGTCACCTTCCAGTTAAGTTGGTCAGTGTGGCTCAGCATTTTCACTCCACTTAGTTTTAATATGGGGGATATTTGACACTTGACCGCCATGAAAACCAGAATATAAACAACTCACCAAGATCAGCAGCTGGACAAGTTCTATAGCGTTCAGATTTTTACTTCCCATTCATTTAAATTAGGCCACGAAAATAGCCTGAAAACGGACATTTAACATGTTGGCGATAAGATTCAACAACGGATTCCACTGCTGTGATTTTTAGTTGACTGTGGGTACATTTTTATTGATAGAAAAGAACATCAGAGGGATACAATTTAAGAGAGATAGTTCCTGCTTGGGAGACCAGATCCACTTTTATTTTGAAATACTAATTTAACTGAAATAGGCTATTAATTTTAGTGTAAAGCGATAATACAGTAGAAATGCAAAATGACGACAGACTAATGACTGCTTTATTGTCTTAAAAGTGGGATCTGTTGTTGAATCTGATCATGTGTTAAATGTCTGTTGGTGGGCTTTTTTCTGTCTATTTTGACTTATTTCACCCTCCAAGCATTCCTGAAGAATTTCCGCCAAAAAGGGTTCTTAAAAGTTAAAAGTCTAACGAGAACCCTTAATGAACCTTTTCACAAACAAAGGGTTGTTCAGAGGCAAATGGTTCTATGTAGATCCTCAGCTCTCCACTGAGAACCCTTATCTAACCCTGTCTCTTATCTAACCCTGTCCATGAGTTCTAATACCCCTCTCGTCACACCAAGGCTCAACCAGGGTTATTCCCGGGTTGATTCTGTGTTTGAAAGGGTTAACCCAAATCAGTTTGGTGACCCACCTTGAGAGGTCAGATATGGATCAGACAGAGGTTGATTTCAGTGTGAATGGCAGCACCCGGGTTGCTAACAACCGGTTTGGGACAAACACATCTCATTGGTTACGAATGGGGGCACGGCCAGCCAATGTTAACGTCTGTAAAACTTTATCCCCTTTCAGACTCTTCCGGGTATGTGGACAAACAACGGTTACGAAAGGAGCTAGTAAAACTGACAACTAAGATTATATCATTTCCTGTTATAGTTGGCGGGGCTATCTCTTTGGGCGATGATTGGAATAATGTGTACCATCTATGGATCCAGTGCACTGAGGGTAGCCACAGTTCAAAAAGCATCCAATTGTGTCATCAAGGCCCTGTCCGGTTTGAAGTTGAATGAACCGCTGCTGGTATAGAGTCTTTGTCACTTGTCGCACACCAACGCCAAACAAACAGGCAATGCTGCGGTACTCCCCGAGTGTTGCAAACCACCACCTCAAAGCAATGACTAGTACTGTAGGCTATGCATCATGGATCAATTTGTGTAGTTTGTTGTTTGATGTGGGCGCATCAGTTCAAGTACAATGTCAAATGTCGAACGTGACATGCGACGTGTTGTCCGCCCCACACATTTACAGCCTGAGTTAATAGTTATGCATCTCCCATTGACTGATTAGGTGTGAATTGACGAAAGGAGGGTTGAACATAGGTCAAGTAACCCTGGCCCGACCCTAGCCCGACCCTAGTACGGTGGGGTACGGTGGTGCAGTGGTAAGCGCTGTCGCCTCACAGCTCGAAGGTCCTGGGATCGATTCTCACCTGGGACGCTGTGAGCGCTGGAGTTGTGACCCCCCCATATCCTCAGTGCCTACTGCCCAGATGGGCTATCTCGTCGAAAGGGCCTTTCTGTGTGGAGTTTGCACGTTCTCCCCATACCCCCCAGGGGGTTCCTCCGTACATAACCCCCCACTAAAAACATGCAGAAGATCCTCATCCGACCAGTGACGACAACATCTGAAGTTGGTCCAATGATGGTCCAATGAAGGTCCCCGGGCGCTGGAAAGAAATAGCGACCACTGCTCCTGGCCTGCCCCCTGGAGGAAAGGACAAGCCTGGATGGGTCAAATGCAGAGGACATATTTCACCGGCCACCGTCAGCATGAGTGTGTGTAGTGGCCGCATGCATGTGTTGTAGTGTGTTCGTGTGACAATAAAGACGGGCTGCCGTCTGAAATCGTGTTTTTAGTATTGGTCTGAAAGGTGTATAAGAGTGTGCCCACTGCTGCCATAGCTGTGCCATTTGAAATATAACTCCTGTCTTAGTCGTGAGACAAATTTCCAACTTTCAAATGCAACCGGAGTTCTTCTTCTTCTTCTTCTTCTTTTTCCCTGTGTCTGAGCCTGTCTGTCTTGTATTGTCTCGTGTATTGTTTCATAAAAAATGTATATATCTTGGGGGGAAAAACATGAAAAAAAAAAGAGAGACACTGGCTGCCTCCTTCCTCAGCAGCTGCGGGAGCTGCTCTCATGGCCACAGTCCCAGACCAGAGCAGAATATGAATGAATGAATGAATGAATGAATGAATGAATGAATGAATGAATGAATGAATGAATGAATGAATGAATGAAAGTGTTATTTACGTGTCAGGACAAATTACATGACCCATCCCACATGGGATTATCAGACACATCAACATACAGTTATTTCCTGGTATTATTTGAATGAATAATTTATTTTTCCCATTTAACATGCTGGCTCATGCTGTTTCTGTAAAGGAGTCATAAAAATATAAAAACACTTCAGTGGAATGTTAATACTCAAGGGGATTTTTGGAAAAGTAGTGTCTAATCAAAATATTGATTGAAGTCAGTGTCCTGTCAGCAAAATATTGTTTCAGCTTTCCCATTCCCATTAGAAAATACAAATCTGATGGAAGCAGCAGTGTTCCAGGAACACTGTTCCTGTGGTCCTGGGTTTACAATAACATAAGCTAGCGATAAAAATACAACTAAATCACAGTACAATATACTCCTTAAACAACAAAACAGATCATTACTATCATTACAAGGGAATGTATTTACTATTCACAGAGCTTTGCTTTGATAAAGACTGCTTTTTCCACACAGCCATGTCAAAGACCTAAACATTGCAGATGTTAAGGGTGTAATTCCTTCAAAATACACACGGGGGCGCCAAACCCACAAGCGTGCAGCTGTCGCGCTGTCTTGCAGTCTATGGTCACACCCTGTAGATGCTGACTGACCAATCAAACTGCTCCGAAGGTTTGACACACTACGTAGGGCGGGGTTTGCATTGCACTTACTTCCTGGTCAGTAACGTTCAATGTGCTGGTCATCAGGTTGAATACCAAATCTTAAATTAGTAACAAGCTGAACGAATGAAAGAGTAACTGCGGTTGATCGTGACGCCGTTGAGATGGGACTGCTGACAATTTTGAAGAAAATGAAGCTCAAGGAGCGGGAGATGCGACTGTTGATGCTGTATCCTCTTTGTAATAACGTTACAGTCATTTAACGTTATTTGCCCTCATACTAACGTAATAACTTAACCCCCCGTCTGTCAGGAAGCTCTGTAAGCATTCAGTTTACGGGTGGATACTATAATAACCTTAGGGCATTGGTATTCTGTCTGTAAAGTGTTTTGTGTTTTGTGTGATGCTATGCTAACTAGCTAACTTGTAATAAAACTGCGTGTTCTCCACTCCTTAACCCTGTAAACCCAGAGGTCTTGACAACGCGGGGAAGACAACCATTTTAAAGAAATTTAATGGAGAAGACGTCAGCACCATTTCTCCAACACTAGGCTTCAACATCAAAACACTGGAACACAAAGGGTTGGTGGCATCGCAAGAACACACTCATTTGCTCAAGTGTTGCTGACACTGCCTAGGTTTGTTATGGACATCCCTGCCTGCCATCCTCCTCATGTACTTCTCTTTGTTGTTGTTGTTGTTGTTGTTGTTGTTTTTCTCAGGTTCAAATTGAATATTTGGGATGTCGGGGGTCAGAAGTCGCTGCGTTCCTATTGGAGGAACTACTTTGAGAGTACAGATGGGCTGGTGTGGGTGGTGGACAGCGCAGACAGACTCAGACTGGAGGACTGTAGGCAAGAGCTGAGCACACTGCTGCTGGAGGAGGTACACACACACACACACACACACACACACAAGAAGAAAAGTTATTGTATTGAGCTCCATGGTGTGAATGTGTGCAACTGTATGAATTTGACACAGACCTGCTAAGTCTGGCAGCTATGTGTAGATTGGTACAGGAAGTGAAGATGGTGGATGATGAGAGACTGCAGTTAAAACTCACTGCACAGATGATTAATGTGGTTCCAAAAAGAAACTCGACTACATCAGCTATATTGTGTCAATAATAAATAAGTCATTTAAAATGTATGAATATACAGGCATAAACCACTAATTGCTAATTGCTTTTTATAAAAAAAGAAAAAGAAAGAAAGAAAGAAAAAAGTCACACGCCAGTATACCTACCGTAAATTCCGGACTATAAGCCGCACCGGTGTATAAGCCGCACCTGCAAAGTTGACTATTTTTTTCTTATATAAGCCGCACCGGACTATAAGCCGCGGGTGTTTTAATGGTTTATTTTTTATTTTTATTTATTTTTATTTTTTATTGTGTTTTAATGTTTAATTACCATATGTAAGGGTTCATGCACAGAGGGGATTGTTGGGAAAGAGATGGCTGTTTGAGGAAGCTCCCATTTATTAACATTTCAACAAAACAACATAACACAACACCACCTGTGTTGTTTTTTACAGTGCACACAGTGTCATACAGTGTCATACAGTGTGGTGAAAAGAGGGCAAGAGAGGAAATTAAAACTTATTATAGTTATATAGGATTTATAGTTAGAAAGAGTGCTAAAAAAGAGAGATTTTTTTTTTTTTTTTTTTTTTTTTTTTTTTTAAATCCATAGATAAGCCGCACCGTTATATAAGCCGCAGGGGCCAAAAAAGGCCAAAAAACGGGAAAAAAGGTGCGGCTTATAGTCCGGAATTTACGGTACTTTGAATATTATTTGCTTATTGTCACTCAACAAAGTATATCATAGTTACAACATAGTATAGAGTGAATGATCTACTGGGTAACATGGATGATTTTGGTATCTATGTTCTCATCAGTTTGACAATTTGATCAGTCGGGTCAATCCCCCAAAAACATGGTCTATCCCTTGAAGAGTAAACACATGAAACCTGTGTGAACTCTTTGGTTGATGTCTAGAGTAAATTATTTCTGATTGTCATGTGTTGGGAAAACCAAATACTGCTAATGTGTCAAAATAGAGGCGGCATGAAGCAGCCTTTAGCACGGTGTAGTGATTATTTCCACATGTTCTAATCTCTCCCTCCAGAGGTTAGCTGGAGCCACGCTGCTGGTGTTTGCCAACAAACAAGACTTACCAGGAGCGCTGTCTAAAGAGGCCATACGAGAGGTGAGCCGTGTTGCGTGGCATTATTGCCAGCCGCGACGGCAGGGATGTCATTGTTTTCACCACCGTGTGTGCGTGTGTCAAGGCACACAATAAACTGGCTTCGACAGGAAATATCACATAGTTTCTTTTCTCTTGGAAGTATTCCCACTACTTTGATTTTAGAAGACAATCAAATTACTGCTGCCAGGGAGTTATAAAGTAATAAAATCACTTTTAAATGAGTAATGCAT
Organism: Poromitra crassiceps; assembly: GCF_964638095.1. Classification (NCBI taxonomy): domain Eukaryota; kingdom Metazoa; phylum Chordata; class Actinopteri; order Beryciformes; family Melamphaidae; genus Poromitra; species Poromitra crassiceps. The sequence continues at coordinate 39,217,356 of NC_139628.1, forward strand.
GCTTTTTTTAGTAGTGCATAGAACACTGAAAGTGAAACACAAATATACACACACACACACACACACACACACACACACACACACACACACACACACACACAGATGTGTCCCTAGTATATATAATCAGTAATGGATTAACATACTGCAAACATACTGATGCACGATAAATCTGCAATAATATTATCGGTCGATGTTAATCATTTATCTGTTTCATTTATCTGTTATCTGTTTCAGTCCGCTGAGCAAAATAACAGCAATAAAATTGGTTATCGTATCGGCCTAAATTTTCATATTGAGAGGAAACAATGTGGTAAATCTATGATTTATGGGCTTTTCCAAATGTTTTGGAAATACCTTTGTACAAAATTGTATTATCATAGAAACTTGTTTTTATGTAGATCATATCGACAGCGGTAAATATCGGGTTATCTTATCGGCCATAACAGTAATGTTAATATATCGGTTATCGGTCAAAATGTTCATATCGGTGCATCTCTAGAACATACTGGACCCCCAACACAAGACCTAATCAAGTGACCAACCAAGTGAAACGTTTTGCAAATGTGCTTCCAGATGTGCTCTCATGTCTTACCGTGTGTGTGTGTGTGTGTGTGTGTGTGTGTGTGTGTGTGTGTGTGTGTGCGCGCGTGTGTGTGCGTGCGCGCGCGTGTGTGCGTGCGTGTGTGTTCCTCCAGGCACTGGCACTCGATGAGATTAAAAGCCATCACTGGTGCATCATTGGCTGCAGTGCTGTAACAGGAGAGAACCTGCTGGCTGGAGTGGACTGGCTACTAGATGATATCGCTGCAAGGATCTTCACTGCAGACTGAGACACTTGTTTTGTGTGTGCATGAGTGTGTGTGCCCCAACTTGAAGAGAGCATTGCTAATAAAAGCGGTTAAAAAATATTAATGTCTCATTAACAATATAGTGCACCTTGGTTGGAGGTTGTTTGTTAGGCTCTGTTGTGTCAGTAGTCTCATATGAGCCTCAGGACTACCAAAACTACGTTTCTTGTCAGATACTATTTGCAGTCACCATACCTGTCCTGGAGCAGAAGGCAACGCTGCCTATCCATGACCACTGCATGTCACTGGAAGCTTATATTGCCTCATTCTTTGATGTAGATATAAATACAAGGGTGGATCACCAATGACCGTTTATGTAAAACATACTGGAACCTGAATGACACAACCATTGCAGTGACAGGTGACAACTGCCTTGTAAGATCTTGCTCCCGCTTTTATACTTTCTGGCTGGAATCAGACTGTCTGCTGACAAGATGTTTTCTAATAAACCTGTGTCTACACATTGAAGGCAACGGTGTCCAGTCTCGATCTGTCAGTGCAATACCATTGAAATACAGAAAAAAGGCTGAAGCAGTAGACCAGGCAGTTTCCATGATTCCCACGGGTCCTTTAGTTTCATTTTCCCCTGAGTTCCCAAATTTAAACCAGGTCAGTGTGAACAACTTCAACACTAAAGTCCAAATCAACATCCACTTTGAATTGGCAAGAATAATTTCAAAATGGCTTTATTAATTTCCCTAGGTGCATTCCAAGATGGCCGCACGCAAGTCACCCTTGTCTCCTCGTCAGTCTGTCCTGTGACTTTTTGTTTACTCCCGTCAAGTCTGTGATCAATAGAGCTGAATTATTTTTAACAAAGCAGAACTCAAAAAATAGACTTGTTCTTTTTTGAAATGTTTCAGCTCTATAGCCCTGTTTTTATGTTTCCTTTATATGTAATGTATGTTGATTGTAACCTGGCTTGTAATTGCTGCCTTCTTGGCCAGATCACATTCGCAAAAGAGATCTTGTATCAAATGTCTTATCTGGTTAAATAAAGGTTAAAAGATTTTTTTCCCTCCCTGGTGTTGAGGTAGTGTGTAGTGGCTATGCTTTAAGCTGGAACTGTATATTTTCCATTGTACTTTAATCCATGGACTATACTGATCTCTACACCTGATATTGTCCAACTACTCATTCAAAAGGGTATATTGCTATTCGCTACACACCTTTCTTACAATAAATTATCTAAGGGATAGTGAGGTGGTAGTAAGATACCACAAAAAAGGGCAAGGGTGAACATATTAGTGAATGAAACTTTTCTAAATGGTTTTATTGTAGAAAGTTAAAATGTTTTTCCAGTGACACTTGACAAATTCTGTATATACTTCCTATGCTTTATTTGAATTTTCAAACTGAAAGTATACAGTACATGCACGACATGTCATTTAAGGATCATTAAACAATGCGTTATCCTCATAACAAATTTTGTGTGACCAAGTGTTGCAACACAAAGGGTGTCCTGGAAACTGCACTAGCGCCTCCTCTGGTCTGTCGGGGCGGAAGGGAACTGATGGGAATAGCACGTGATGGAGCTTCCATTAGGGTCCTCGAGTTCTGCCCAGAGTCTGAAAAGAGAAACACATATTAATGAGGTGGTGCTTGATACAGATGCAAAAATCCTCAGTCATCGTCAAAGTAAAACTGCTTTTGATCAGAGGGGATACCAATCAGTCATGAATCTTCAGACTGGGGCGGTAAATATTAACTCATCACGTCTAGATTAGCTTTTGAAAGCTTTAATAACTCAAGTTACCTTGTTGTCACCCATGAGCTGCAGACAACCGTTAACCGGATCTGGCTGGACTGGTGATATCTGTAATGAGAAAAGGGGTTTATTTTATTAACCAGGAAAATTATTATTTTATAATTAAGTTTGACTAAGAGTAAGGCTTCAGTCTTGTGATCAGAGGGGATACCAATCAGTCATGAATCTTCAGACTGGGGCGGTAAATATTAACTCATCATGTCTAGATTAGCTTTTGAAAGCTTTAATAACTCAAGTTACCTGTCACCCAGACAACCGTTAACCGGATCTGGCTGGACTGGTGATATCTGTAATGAGAAAAGGGGTTATTTTATTAACCAGGAAAATTATTATTTTATAATTAAGTTTGACTAAGAGTAAGGCTTCAGTCTTGTGATCAGAGGGGATACCAATCAGTCATGAATCTTCAGACTGGGGCGGTAAATATTAACTCATCATGTCTAGATTAGCTTTTGAAAGCTTTAATAACTCAAGTTACCTTGTTGTCACCCAGACAACCGTTAACCGGATCTGGCTGGACTGGTGATATCTGTAATGAGAAAAGGGGTTATTTTATTAACCAGGAAAATTATTTTATAATTAAGTTTGACTAAGAGTAAGGCTTCAGTCTTATGATCAGAGGGGATACCAATCAGTCATGAATCTTCAGACTGGGGCGGTAAATGGAAACTCATCCTATCTACTCAAGACTTTCGATGCCTTCATTGAAGATTGACATATTCCCCATAATGAGATCCAGATTTCCTTCATGTATAAAATCACCAATGTCATTCAGCTACTCACCTGGCTGAGATGGAGCCCAGGAGCCTTGTGGACAGTACAGGTGAAGGTCCACAGGCTGAAAAAGTACGACAGTTTCCCTCATTAGGAACAAAGTCAGCAAATTCCAAAAGCAATGCTTCCAGATACAAGGATTTTCAAGGCCTGTGCGACGCCAATGTTGGCCAGGAATGCGTGTGGGAACAGAATTCTCAACTGTTTTAGTAGTGCAAGATTTCAATTCATCGATGAATTGGATTTTCATTAAATTTTCAATCTCCTTCCAACACAACACCTGCAAGCAGGTTGCCAGAACATGCGCACAGTCAAAAACCATGCAGTTGTTACATTTTAGGCACCAATTACTTTTTTAAGTGCCCCCCCAAATTTTGTAAATGCCCCATGTTTTAGACAGTGGGGGGGGGAGGTTGCCCCCAAAACATTTTTTAAGTTTCCTACACTGGTTTCTGGGTTGAGATCAGAGGGGTAGGATTCAGTCATCCCCTTACAACTAGTTATCCCTCTCCATCAGGGTTCCAGCAGGTCACTTTACACCTGTATGTCAGGGTCCTCAGTGCCATACTGGGCCAACAGGAGGGGAGACCCAACTGGAGGGGCATTGGGCGTGTACGAACCCGACTGTGACCAAAGGACTCAGTTGCATCATTTCCACAATCCCAGAAACACAAAGAAGTTAATGAGACGAAAGATACTCACACGTTTGATTACATCTGCAACAGTCCCAAGAGTAGCTTCTGGTTCAGGTAGCCGATGAAAGGCACAGCTGAAACCAAAACAAGGTTACAATGAGTGAAGAGTGTTCCAATCAAGGTGGGAGTTGTGATGGTGATGCAATTTTTACCCTGGTGTGGCTTCCCTCCAATCATACTGCCTTTTTACCACCAGAGGGCCGTTTAAGCGCTACTTTTTAATGCCATGCGTTACAACCGCTCACTAGTTTAGTTACATGGAAGCAGTGCAGAGAATGGCCAGTTTACCAATGGACACTGCAGGCAAGGAAAAACAATTAATCCTTTTGAAATTAACACCTACTGTCATATGAGTGATATGTAGTCAGTATCACATAATCATTTAGCAACTCAACATGGAACCTCTGAATGTGCAAAAATAATGGGGTTCCCATGTGGGGCCAATGACACTGCTGTGACAGCCTTACCAAGAGTCAAGTTTCAGTCTTGTGATCAGAGGGGATACCAATCAGTCATGAATCTTCAGACTGGGGCGGTAAATTGGAACTCATCACATCAGCTCAAGACTTTTATTTGATACAGTAATATGAAAACTGCATGGGCGTGAATCTATATATAACTCCCCTGTTTAGAAGGGACAAATCATGGTACCATTTCCTGCATCAAAGCCCTCACTCATCAGAAAACATGTATTTTTTTGTACATCATCGCTTAAGCATAAGGTACATGGTCAAGACACCAACCTTCAGTCTTGAATGTCAAGATTTTGTGGGGGTGGGTCAATCTGGACATCAGCATCTTGCTCCCTCAGTGAATGAGCAGATTGAAGGTCACCTAAGATCTGAAGAGTGAAAGTGCGATCAGATGCCTGTTCCACTGGTATTTGAGGAAGTTATAGAAATGTTCTAGAATGAGATCAGCAACCATCATTTTCAGTTATACATCCAGGCAACCGGCAGTCCAAACCATCCCTCCAGCGTCCCCATCAGGGAGCCGGTGATCACCTTACACCTGAGGGTTCAATCCAGGGTTCTCAGTGTCAAGCGGGCCAACAGGGGGCACTGACGGGAGGTGGTCTGGCAATCCGAACCCGGATAGGAACACAACTGGCCTGCGTGTATCTTAACATCATCTCCCCATTCCACAATTTTTAATCCCAACATGGTGGTTGAGGTTCAAGCTGCCTACCTTGGACAATCTCCCACCCAAAGGGATTGTGTTGACTGCGACAACCAGTTAATTCCTAAGGGCGACACACAAAAAAGCAGGAGTCAGGCTGGAAGCGGTTGCGGCAGGTGTTCTTTGATTATGCTAAATGAGAAAATTATGAGAAACTGTTTTCTATGATCAGAGGGTACCAGTCAGTCACAAAATATCAGACTGGGGCGGTAAAAGGAACTCATCACTTCATATACTCCCGTCTGCTAAAGATATCATTTTTTTTATCATTAACATTTTTTATTTAATATTAAAAGGTGAAAAAACATGACAAACCCCTACACTTCCACACAACATACCAACTTACAAATACGTACATCACCACATAACATTTGGGGGTACAGTACATTAATTTCCCTGATCTATAGAGTGAGAACGCATATTTCGGACAACGAGGGAAAAAACAAAAGCGACAGGCTCGGGGGGGATTTAATACCAACCATGGATTGCCCACGTTTCCTGATCTTCCAGGAGATGGCGGCAATCTAGAAAACAGAAAGAACCAAACTTAGCCTCCAGCTTACTAGTCACATTTAACAGTGTTCTCCATCCAACCATTTTCTGTCACATCCATGTTAGTTCCCATTCAGACTGTTGGTAACCCCAACGGGTCTTCCCCTTATTGCCAAGGCAACGCCAGTGGGTCCACCTTTTCAGGTTCTGGCGTTGACGCAGGGCGTAAGACACGTGCGGGTGTCATCATAAGGAAATGGGTGACATTTGTAGTAAAGCAACTGATTAATGTGTGTGAGCGCTTTCTCTTTACTCAGTTTATTATCTAAAAAAAAGGTTAAATTAAAGACAAATGTTTCAGTCTGAATGTACGGTTTGACCACACCACATTACTGATCGAGGTTAAATGTGGTAAAATTTAACTTTGTAGATACCTTAGTTGGAGAGTAGATATCTGCACCACACTGAAAGCCACAAACCTTTAAACAGACAAACCACTGTTAGTCTCGGTACAGAGTCAAGGTTAACACTAGGTGGAGACAACCATCACTGAAGTCAGATATTCCATTTTCTCAACAGCTATTCAGACGAACGAGATTCCAAATTTCTCTCATCATTTTCAGATTATGGTCTGGTATGAATGAAGACTGATCGAGGTTAAATGTGGTAAAATTTAACTTTGTAGATACCTTAGTTGGAGAGTAGATCTCTGCACCACACTGAAAGCCACGAACCTTTAAACAGACAAACCACTGTTAGTCTCAGTACAGAGTCAAGGTTAACACTAGGTGGAGACGACCATCACTGAGGTCAGATATTCCATTTTCTCAACAGCTATTCAGACGAACGAGATTCCAAATTTGTCTCATCATTTTCAGATTATGGTCTGGTATGAATGAACACTGGAGGTACAGAGGTCATATTTACCTTCCATCACGTTGGCTGCAGCCATCTTGGACAATCTGTTAAACAAAACAAAGCTCATTTTAAGAATGCTTAACAAATCCTACTTGTTTAGCTCCCAACTTATTTCGTGAAGTGCATCATTTTGTCAAAACTTCTTCGCTAACTTGTCAATGTTCTCATTTCAGCAAAATTAAGGATGAAACAGTATTGAGGTTACATGTATGCTATGCAGTTGCTCAGATGTTCGTGTCGTTTCACATCGGTTCAAAGTGAGCTAAGTTCATCATCATTGGAACTGCATTATGGTGAACGGATCCATGAGATAAGGTCAGATGACGCACTAAACTTCCTTTAAATGGATTGTGTCTGAAGGTAGTCGTACCGCTTCCTAGGTAAACGGCTCATCTGGACTCCTCTCTAGTCTCTCCCTCCATGGTAAAGGTATTCCCTGTATAACTGGTTATCCGTCGTTGAAAAGGCCTTACCATCAGAATAGACTAGCCGCCCTGCTGCCCACACGTTTAAGCGTCCTCTCGGGCTCCTGCAAAAGAAATTGACACTAAATGACGAGTGCCAATGATAGGAGGCAGGTTGACTATGAAGGCTCATGTTTGATCAGGGCTTTGGTGACAAACTGCCATGTGACAATAGTCGTCCAGAAATACAATGGGTCTTACCCCATTTCATCCTCTCAAACAAGTCATGAGAAATGCCTCTCCCATAGTTTCAGTATGGCGGACAATCATGGCCATTCTCTTCTCCCCCCATATGTCACTTATAATTTGAGATGGTTTTGCGCCATCTTCTGCTGACCACTGTGCTGCATACTTGCACTAAGTAAAGTTCCTCGTTCAATATCCAATTACTCACTACAGCTATCAAAATCACTCTGAAGTCATTTCTTGTTTCTGTCAACACTAGAGGGAATCCATGGAATGATGCTGCTGAGGGAGGCATCTTTCCACATTGCTATTAAAAAAATTGCAATATTGTGACCATTTGTCTTGCACCACAGGAAAGGCATTTCTAAGAGGGATCACAAGCCCACACAGACTTACATGTCTCACAGCAGTCTGCAGCCTTCATCCTCCATCATAAAGAGCCATCTACCAAAAGAAGAAATCGGTAGGTAAGTGCCATGTTTAGACAGTAATAATTAATACACGTTACAGAGGGTGGTCAGATTGAAGGTTGGCATCACTGGAATCAGGCATATGCTTGTCATTGAAATTAATCATCATGTTTAGCCCCAAAATGTGACCCGACTCTTGGAATAAATGGTTTTACTCACTTTTGTGTCACAGCTGGTTTCAGCAGATCCATGAGCACATTGAGCAGGCAGCGTAAGCCAACCTGCAGCATAAAATCACTGGTTAGCCATGAACCGAAAGGTGAAGCTGGGTATAAGCTCTTTGTGAGCTAGCTTTTGGCGGGCTTGTCAGATTGAAGGTTAGCATCACTGTAGTCAGGCATATGCTTGTCTTATTTGAAGATCATCATTTGGAACCCTTGTGGCATTTCACAATGTTTTATCTTAACGCCAACTCACCAGTCAGGGTCTGTCTTCCATCTTTGACCAGGCCATAGCTGCAAAAAAAATAAATAGTAACGTTTAGTTAACTCTGCAGCATCTTCTTCCTTCATCAAAGTGAGCAAGTGGACTGTTCTCAATTTTTGTCCAACTGATGTCACAGCACTGATGTCACAATGTCTATGACATCATCAGTGATGTCATCAGTGACATCATTGACCAAAATCATATGACATCACTGATGATGTCATAAGCATTGTGACATTGATGCAATTGTGTGCTTTACATGCCAATAGAGCAGACTAGCCACAGTGGCTAGGCCGATACCATAGTACTGGTAAAATACACTTATGTCCAAGAAGCCCTTGAATGCAACTCAGAATCTGGTAAAGAGGTTTCTTCAAGGCTGATTCAGTAAGAGAGAGTTCAGTATCATCATTGTAGCATTGAGCTCCTGGAGTAGCTATCAAGCCAAATTAACAGTATAATAGATTATAAATTAAAATGGAAAGAAAATTCATGAAACTGAGTCATTAGGATTTTCAACATGAAATTACCTCAAAGTAGAGAACAATGTATCCCCATGTTACCCCCACACCTAAAAAAGGGAATGAGATTAGCACATTAGTTTTTTGCACAACCAGCAACATGGCTGATCAAACAGATTATACACACGATGCTACTCAGCAAATGCGAGGGTATCCATCAATATTTGTCAATTCAGACAGAGAGTTCAAGTTGCATATCATCATGGTAGCATGACACACCCAATTGGATGGCAAGTAATGTTAGCATTGAAGAATGCAGCATCAGATGCATTTTAAATTGACCGCATGGCTGGTTAAATTACCTTGGCATGAGGTGGTTTCTCGACCTTTCTTCGCCACATCTAGAGGAGGGGGAAACAGACATGAGTTTAGCATGCAGACTCCGAGAAATGCCTTCCTCTGACCAGCCACGAACACGTGACTAGAGCAGACGGCTGCTCCCAGCAACGTGTTCGGGACACCACAAAACGCATTAAAACCAAATTCAACGCGACGTTTTGAAAGCGTCTAACATCAGAATATTAATGTACAATCACAGTCATTCAGAACAGGTCTGTGAAAGTTATCATCATAGAGAGACGCTGCAAGTATCACGAGTGGCGGCCATTTCCAAATGGTGGAAGATACCGGTATCTTCAGTTTTGTTATTTATTATATATTTTTTCCGACATATAACAAACGCACAAATTAGAACTAGCATCGCCGTGAATGTAGGCATTGCGTTCCTGACTAAATATCTAGGTTTAACTGGTAGATGGATATGGATTGTAGTTTCTAGTCCGTGCTGCGCTGCAGAGAACGCCATCAGTCTCAAAGACTATGCGCAGTGGAATACAAACAAACCTCCATTACAGATGTATGGTTAACAACAAACGCAACATTTAACAAATATCTCTTCTTGTCTATAATAACAGTAAAGTTTACAAAGGCCCGCCATAATGTTGAGTAGGCTACTACAGCGCGCGTGGGATCTTACCTCAGCCAGGAGAGAGAAGGAAGTGGGAGAGGAAGCCGCTCCAACTGCCTTTTATCTCCTCCGGCCTCCATGCGCCTCCCACCCCACGCATGTATTTCACCCCCCCCCCCCCCCCCCTCCCGGTTTCACCCCACCGACAACTATAACATTAACAATAAACTAACATTAGATTTTTTTTTATCACAATTTGACGTTGAATCTATTTGATAGATAACTGGGGGGAAATATTCCCATTAAGGACAAATTTCAGAAAAGTCGTCTGGGATTCTTGTATTACGTCATTTCCGTGAAGATCACCCCTTCCCCTTCACATCCACAAGATGTCAGTAGAGATACCAGAAATGGCATAAGGGACGTCTGCCCCGAGTAAGTTAAATATTCGTCTATGGGCTAATATCATGCTGATTGATTTAGTTAGTGATTACTGATTAGCAAATAATCTTCTACAGAGCAAATAAAAGTAAGTTATTTATTTTCTAGAAAGGGGATCGCTACATACAGCCTACCACTTGCAATAACCACACAAAGCACACAAAATATTTTTTATGAAACAATATTTAGGGGTTGGAATCAGATGATATTAAAATTTAATCTCACGATTATCCTGTCCAAAATAATAATGATTAATGATATTATCTGGCCCGGGGGGCCAGAACCGGCCCATCAAAGGGTCCAATCCGGCCCACAGGATGACTTTGCAAAGTGTAAAAATTACACTGCGATATTTTGCATTGCAATATTTTATATAGACCATTCACAGCTCACATTGCTATAACATCATCTTACATAGACCAATCACAGCTCTATGACATCACTAATGAGACCATAAATCACTGATATACAGTTAGATAGCCGGCCACCACTTGATTGTGGAGGGTCACAGATACATCATCATTGATGTCATAAAGCACTGATGATGTTATACACCTTATTATGCTAATGAGGTCATAGACATAATCAGTGATGTCACAATGCCTCAGGGTAATGCCATTGGAACATCATACTTACATCATAGACATTGTGACATCACTGATGGCTCCAGTGACGTCACTGATGACATCACTTCTTCTGTGGTGTTTTATGGTAGTTGGCATCCTTTATGTTGCATTATGGCCTCCTTCTGGATTTATCCATCCACTGTTCCCTTCACCCTGATGACATCACATTGTGTCATCATCAGTGATGTCATAAAGGTGAGGCTATATAAGTGATGGGAGTATAAGTAGGACTAGTACTACACTACTTGACTGTGAGCGTGAGTCAGCAATGCCCAAAAGGAAAGGACCGGCACTCTCCAATCCCAAAGCCAAGTGCAAGAAATTGGATCAAGCCAGGGAAACTCCGGAGGAGTCAGCTGAGTGTCATGAAGACGATCGGCAGCGAAAGATGCGAGCGGGGTCACTGGAGCCGCATAAGGCTGAGCGCTGTGAAGACGATCTGCAGCAATGGCCATCGACAGCAACCATGGCCACGGGAGGTGAATCCAAAAATGATGATCTATCCACTGCAATTCTGAAACGGAAGAACAGGCCTAACAGACTGATTGTTGATGAATCCATCAATGAAGACAATAGCGTGGTCTCCCTCTCTCAGACCAAGATGGATGAGCTGCAGCTCTTCCGTGGAGACACAGTGCTGATGAAAGGAAAGAAGAGGAGGGAGACTGTGTGCGTTGTGCTCTCTGATGAAACCTGTTCTGATGAGAAGGTCCGCATGAACAGGGTCGTCCGCAACAACCTGAGGATCCGATTGGGGGACGTCATCAGCATTCAGCCATGCCCTGATGTGAAGTATGGAAAGAGGATCCATGTTCTCCCAATAACTGACACAGTAGAAGGAATTACTGGAAACCTGTTTGAGGTCTTCCTGAAGTCATACTTTCTAGAGGCTTACAGGCCAATCCGCAAAGGTGATATTTTCCTGGTCAGGGGAGAAATGCATGCTGTGGAGTTCAAGGTGGTGGAGACTGATCCCTCTCCCTACTGCTTCGTTGCTCCTGATACGGTCATCCACTATGAGGGAGAGCCCATCAGGAGAGAGCATGAGGAGGAGTCCCTGAATGAGGTCGGCTATGATGACATAGGAGGAGTGAGAAAGCAGCTAGCTCAGATTAAAGAGATGGTGGAGCTGCCTCTCAGACACCCTGCACTGTTCAATGCCATTGGAGTCAAGCCCCCACGTGGGATCCTGCTGTATGGACCCCCTGGAACAGGAAAGACCTTGATTGCCAGAGCCGTGGCGAATGAAACTGGAGCCTTCTTCTTCCTTATCAATGGCCCTGAGATCATGAGTAAGTTGGCAGGAGAGAGTGAGAGCAACTTGAGAAAGGCCTTTGGGGAAGCAGAGAAGAATGCTCCTGCCATCATCTTCATTGATGAGCTTGACGCTATCGCTCCCAAGAGAGAGAAGACTCATGGAGAGGTGGAGAAGCGCATCGTGTCTCAGCTCCTGACTCTCATGGATGGCCTAAAACAGAGAGCTCATGTCATCGTTATGGCGGCCACCAACAGACCCAACAGCATTGACCCAGCTCTGAGGAGATTTGGGCGTTTTGATAGGGAAATGGACATTGCCATTCCCGACGACACTGGCAGATTGGAGATACTCCAGATTCACACCAAGAACATGAAGCTGACTGATGATGTTGACCTGGAACAGGTGGCCAATGAGACCCATGGGCATGTGGGTGCTGATCTGGCTGCTCTGTGCTCTGAGGCCGCCCTGCAGGCCATCAGAAAGAAGATGCACCTGATCGACCTTGAGGATGATACGATTGACACTGAAGTCATGAAGTCCCTGGCTGTCACTATGGATGACTTCAAGTGGGCCCTGAGCCAGAGCAACCCATCAGCTCTGAGGGAGACTATGGTTGAGGTTCCCAACATCACCTGGGAGGACATCGGAGGTCTGGATGGTGTCAAGAGGGAGCTGCAGGAGTTGGTGCAGTATCCAGTGGAGCACCCAGACAAGTTCCTGAAGTTTGGCATGACCCCATCCAAGGGTGTGCTGTTCTATGGTCCCCCTGGCTGTGGTAAAACCCTGCTGGCCAAGGCCATTGCCAACGAGTGCCAGGCCAACTTCATCTCCATCAAAGGACCTGAGCTGCTCACTATGTGGTTCGGAGAGTCTGAGGCCAACGTCAGAGAGATCTTTGACAAGGCTCGTCAGGTAGCCCCATGCGTTCTCTTCTTTGATGAGCTGGATTCCATAGCCAAGGCCCGTGGTGGCAATGTGGGAGACGGCGGTGGAGCAGCTGACCGTGTCATCAACCAAATCCTGACCGAGATGGACGGAATGTCCAACAAGAAGAACGTCTTCATCATCGGAGCCACAAACAGACCAGACATCATTGACCCTGCCATCCTGAGACCCGGCCGTCTGGACCAGCTCATCTACATCCCCCTGCCCGACGAGAAGAGCAGGATCAACATCCTCAAGGCCAATCTCCACAAGAGCCCAATCAGCAAGGATGTGGACTTGGACTTCCTGGCTAAGATGACCAATGGTTTCTCTGGAGCTGATCTCACAGAGATCTGCCAGCGGGCGTGTAAACTGGCCATCAGAGAGAGCATCGAGAATGAGATCGGCAGAGAGAGGGAGAGGCAGACCAACCCATTGGCTGTAGAGGTGGAGGAGGATGACCCTGTGCCTGAGATCAGGAAGGACCACTTTGAAGAGGCCATGCGATTTGCTCGTCGCTCCGTCAGCGACAACGACATCTGCAAATATGAGATGTTTGCCCAGAGACTGCAGCAGAGCCGTGGTTTCGGCTGCTTCAAGTTTCCCACCAGTGCTACAGGGAACAGCGGGCCAGGCCAAGGCACAGGGGGAACTGGCAGTGGCCCAGTTTTCAAAGAAGACAATGATGAGGACCTTTATGGATAAACATACACTGCCTTACAGTGGTCAGACTCAGTACTGCAATCACACCTGTACAAAGTCTCACCAGATTCCACATTTGTAGGACTTTGTACTTCTTTCATGTGTTCCTTATTTGTACGATTTCCGTCAGGTGGAGAAAGCATGTAGCCGCTTGGTTTGCTCTGGTTTAGATGTGGGTTGGGGCAATGGGTTATTTGAAATGGAAGGTGATTGGTTGATGCAGATGGGTGGGAGGGTTCTAGGCAGTTTATGACATGACGGGCCCCTGGGCCTGGGTGCATAAAGGCCCCCCCCTCACAGCGCACATATGCCCAATTAAGGTCAGAATTATAACTAAGACATACGGGCGTCCGGGTAGCGTAGCGGTAGATTCCTTGCCTACCAACGCGAGGCGCGCATGCAGGTTCGCATCCTCGTGTTACCTCGGCTTGGTCGGGCATCCATACAGGCACGATTGGCTGGTGTCCGCGGGAGGGAAGCTGGATTGAGGATATATGTCCTGGTCCCTGCACTAACGCGTCCTCTGGTCGGTCTGGGTGCCTGTTCGGGGGGAAAGGAACTGGTGGGAATAGCATGATCCTCTACCGGTGAAGGTCCCGCTGTCGGGTGAAAAGAAGCGGCCTGCAACTGCGCATGTCTCGGAGGCTGCATGGTGCTAGTCTCGACTCCCCAGATCGGCAGAGGGTGAAGCAGCGACCAGGGCAGCAGTAGTGAAAAATTGGCCAAGTACAATTGGGGGAAAATGGGGGGATCAGAAAAACAAAAACAAATTTGGAATCAGAAAAAGATAAAAAAAAAAAAAAGACATACATTCACCTGCATCTCAACAGGATTTACAGAACAGCCACCTGAACACTCAAAGCTAACAACACAATAACAAATAAATACATTCGGCTATATTTCAATACAGGGTCAAAAATTAACTTATTTGTCCACCAGCCTAGTGAATAGTAAGTAGACTAGTGAATGTTCAAATTTGACCAATCTATTGAGATTACCATTGTTGTTTTTCTGGCTGGTGAGTGAAGCAAATCTACCAGCCACTTGCATATTTTACCAGCATTTGACCGGTGGCTGGTGCTAATTTTGTGCCCTGTCTCAATAACACAGGATTTACAGCGCAGGTACACTCATTTAAAGCCAAAAGCACAATAACCCTAATTGTCCATAAACATATTGAACATTTTGTCAAAAAATAAATGGTTGGGGCCCTAAGGGATCATTTCATCCCCCTGTGAAGAGGCTCTGGGTTATGGGCCCCTGATGGCTTTTAACATATAGTTTCTAACAATATATGTACTATATGTAATATATACACATTTAATGGTATGTTCATGGTGTAAAATGGCTTCTTAGCCACTTAAAGATAACAGGAGGCTAAGATTTTCATCATTTACTTTCAGGTAGGGTTGTCAAAAGTATCGATAGTATCGAAAAGTATCAATACTGAAAATTGTAATCGGATACAATACTCATTTGCAACAGGTATCAATAGTATCGATAAGTAGCAATACAAAAAAATTGAAACTGATATAATACTCATTTGTAACAGTTTTGATACCATCAGTGCTTTCTTTTAATGAAAAATCACAGATTTTTCCCTCCCTATCATTGGTGGGTATCTGTTGCTTCAACAAGCTAAACGTGTTCTGATGGCTAGAGCAGGGTTCATCTGCTGTCTAAGTTAAAAGTTTTATCAGGCCTAGATTATAGAGAAGTGTGCAGACGCACACTTCCTGTCTAACTTTATTTTTATGCCTCTTGATGTGTAACCCGTTTAATGATAACCCGTGATAAAATTCCTGACGGTAAGTGGACCGTTTCAAATGTTCATTATCATTACACCGTACTACATACCGTGCCGTCTTACCGTGATTCCAACGCTTTGAAAAACAGTCAATTTGTCCATCAACCAAAGTTAGCAACAGACTCCAAAACACAGGCTTGGTGAAATGATTTCAGTGAGTATATCAGTACATTTAGAAATTTTAGAGCATATTTTAACAACTAGAAATCTCGCACGTTACGAGCGCTCCTCCTCTGGAGCTTGCCCGCTGCGCGGGCTTGCTTAGGCAGCTCAGCCACTGCATGGCCTCGCCTGCTCTACTGGCATTGCACAATTTCGCATCACTGATGACGTCTCTCACTGATGACATCATCGAGTGCTCGAGTGACATGACTGATGTCATAGACATTGTGACATCATCAGTGACATCATTACTGACCAAAATCATCACAAATCTCACGGACCAAAAATGTGACCAAAATCATGGACCAAAAACATGACCAAATCGCAGACAGACAGAAAGACGCCACTTTGTCGATTTTATGTGTGTGAAAGATACTGTGATAAATATAATACTGATATGCATGAGAATTTCGGTCACTATAATCTTGATATGAAATTTTCATAGCGTTTCATCTCTAGCTGCATCTAACCTCGTTTTTGTAAAGCAGCTGGCACACATGCATGAATACCCACAAATCGAGCGCCCATAGTCATCACACTGACATTTGAGGCACATCTGCTCATATTTATACTGAGATTATTGTACTAAACATCAACAGAAACAACAACACAACCAGTGTTGAATAACTTATCTTTATTCTCATGAAAGTGCTTTTCTAGTAGCCTACAAATACAGGCTTTGATCGGGATACAAAATGATTCTCAAAAAATTTACAAAATTAGGGCAGTTTTCTTCTCCCACCTGCTTAGTCTACTCTTCAACAGTGAGCAGTACACTTCAGAAGTAGACAACGCAAAGACATAATGGAGAATAGGAAATGATAACTTCTTCATTATAGTTCAGTCATTGATCAATTGCCAAATCTCTTGAACCATCACATTTGGTCTTCATGTCCCTAGTTGCATGTCGATAACATACGTTTTACTTTCATTCTTGAGTTCTACTTTGACCTTTCCATACTGTAGTTGCAGGTTATGGTGCTGTCTTCTGCAAGAGTAAAACAAACATGATGTGACTTTGCGGGTAACAATCAAAAGACACTGGTCCTGTTGGCGCATCACTTGTGATGCTAAAGCATGGCTGGAAGACACATGCACACACACACATTCTGTCCCTTCAGGTTAGGTAACCTTCATCAGGAACACAACGAGACGGTTGAACTTTACTCTGAGGAAGTCTACCAGTGATATAAGCTGTAGTACCCGATAGCTTTGTTTGTTTGTAAGTGTGCGTACGTGTGCAAACCTAATATTACAAATGTGTGTGTGCGGGTCGATCACAATACTGACAGTGTCTGCATACCATTTGTATGTGTGTATGTATGTGTGTGCGCGTGTGTGTGTGTGTGTGTGTGTGTGTGCGTGTGTCCTAGACCCTTCTCATTGGCCATGATGACTTCTTACTGATTAGCTGCCAGAAAGCAATACATGGCAATGATTAAGGTAAAGAACATGTGAAGAAGGCCACAACACAAGCCCACTAACCACTCAATCAATCAATCAATCATTGCTATTTCCCCCATTCCGTTTGGTTACACATCAACAACACAGCGGGTTCATAGTGCCAAACCCAAGGGAACAGAGATGCACAGTACAGCGCTTCATAGTGGATGCTATGTCAATGGATGGATGGTAAGACGGAGCTCCTACACTAACGACTAAAATATAAAATCAACAACAATCACTGTCTACGAGCAGGAGCTTCACTGGAAGGGAGCTGAACCTAATCACTTGAAGACTGCCCTCCTCCATCCAAGCCAGTCCCATAGACTTCAATGTAAAGCCAACAGCTCCAGCAGTCCCACTGAACACCTATGGCCTGTGTGCAAACAGCACAGTGTGTGCAGTGAACATACTGTGGCAACACAGTAAACATATATTAAGTAACCATATAGTAATTAAGACTTACCAAACAACATAATTAATGTATCTAAGGCCTACTGCATGACACATCATACACTGTCTGCATACTAGGGCTGGGCAATATATTGATATTATATATCGATATTGTGATATGAGACTAGATATCGTCTTGGATTTTGGATATCGTGATATTGTGATATGGCATAAGTGTTGTCTTTTCCTGGTTTTAAAGGCTGCATTATAGTAAAGTGAGGTAATCTTCTGAACTTACAAGACTGTTCTAGCTGTTCTATTATTTGCCTTTACCCACTTAGTCATTATATCCACATTAATGATTATTTATCAAAAATCTCACTGTGTAAATATTGGTAGCCCTTTACATTAGAGCTCGGTAACAACATGGTAATAGGATAATAGCGTGATGATAATAATAAGGTAATACCATGTAATTACCAAATAATATCCAGGTAATAGCTTGGTATTAACAATGGGTATTTCTGGGTAATTAGACTGAAATAGCCTAACAGGACCAGAAACAAAGGTAATAATGGGGACATTTAATTTCATGGTAATATTAGATTAAAGCAAACATCTAGAGACATAGGGATGACCTGGAAACACTTCTCAGCTGGCAATAGCGGCCCGCCAGTGTTAATACCAAGCTACAGTATTACCTGGTTACCAAATTATTACTTCTTTATCCATCACACACCATTATCACCAAGAGTCATCCCCACAATATTGTCACAATATCGATATTGAGGTATTTATATGTCAATGGGTACTTGGCAAGAAAAATATTGCCATATCGTCCAGCCCTACCACATAGTAGTGTTTGTGAAGTGATGCATCATGAGGGCAAACACTGCACAGCCATGCTAAGGTCTGATTTACATCATGTATATTAAAAACGATATTATTAAGAAGGGTTTTTGCGGTTCCCGGACGGTGTCACTCTTCAGTTCTACTTGAACTCGGTTAGAGCGGTGTTGTGCTGATGCTTGCTGTTTGATGAAGGTGAGGGCGATGAAGGTGAAGATGAGGTGACGGGCATGAGTGTGACACTGTAGAGGTTGGTGATGAAAGCCTCCCAGCCGCGGCGAAACGCTCTGTCCAATGCCTGATGGGAACGAGAGGACACAGGTCAGCCTTCTACATCAGAAACATATCAATGTGTTTGACCTGGAAATGATCGATAAACATCATTAGAAAATGATCAATACATATGATCAGATTCGGGTTAGGATTTCATTCCCCATTCCTTCTTCCATAGTCGTTCTGTTCTGGGTTCATTTTCTATTCTATCAGTGCTATTGATTAAAACAGTTGGAGAGATTTTAAGTGGCTGACATGTCAGCTCTGTAGGCCTGCTCCATGGCGGTTGCTATAGTTAACAGGTATGCCAGTCACATCTTTACAGTGTCCATATTTACAACAAACACTTCTTAACTCTAGGGTGGTTCTCAATGTGAGGTCCAGGGACCACCAGGGGTCCTTGAGGGGGTCCTCAGTAAATTGATGAAAAGTTCAACTTCAGCATTATTTAATTTAAAATAAGTTAACCACCTTAGATAATGTAGAAGAATGACTGTTTTAATGATAGTGTCACCGTTATCTCTCTACCTACAAATACAGGACAAATGTGGGTTCTCAGATTAGAGTCAGAGAGAAAATAATCCCTCTAGAGAATGGTTTCTGTCAAAGCCAAGGCTCCACGCTCACCCTAATTCGTAGATGCAAATGGGTATTTCGTGTTTCGTGTAAATGAACTCAGATTCTTATGGTGTGATCTCCCTCTAATCTCATAGGTCAGACTCAGACCAGGAAGGAATGCTGGCCAGAGGGCTGAGCTGATTGGTTAATAGCAGTGGAATGTTTATGGTGTGGGTTTAGGAGGCGGGTCAACAGTCCGTTCCGCAGATCCAGGACTTGATAGACGAGGCGCAGGAATGTCACCTCTGTGTGTGTGTGTGTGTGTGTGTGTGTGCGCGTGTGTAAACGGAAAATCTTCAGAAACACGTGAATCAGGTATAAGTAGTGCATGAAGTAAGCAAGTGTAATAGCACGGAAAATATTTGCACCAATCAGCTCCCTAGGTGTACCGGCGCACCTGTGCAGCCGGTCCACTTAAAAGCTGGTACTTTCAGTTTTTTGGAAAACAATCCTATCAGAGGTTGACTCGTGCGTGGGTGACGTGCACGAATGGCCGCTGTACTTTGACCCTAATGCTAGCAGGCTAGGCTATTATTAGGGTGATATAAAAGTCTCCACGATGATTAATTGCTCAGTGTACATTCTGCAGCAGAGGCTGTATCCGTGGAACGCAGACGGTGGAACTGGAGAGAGAACTTTACCTCTCTGTTCCACTAAGTCTGAGAACTCAGTTATGTAACCTTGACGGGTTTAAAGTTTAACCAGGTAGGGTAAAGTTTGGGTATGATGTGTGTGTATATGGTGTATGGTGTGTGTGTGTGTAGATGTGAGTTATAGAGCTCAATACTGCCCGCCCACTTTTGAACAGCTCTGGTTCCAAGAAGTGAATTTCCCATTAATTTCTCCATTGACATTTCAGAAAATCCTTATATAAAGAATTGAACCAAGCCAACCACCTATGAGATGCAAATAAGACTTTCTCTCTCTCTCTTTGCATTTTCTGTTCTTTCTGCCTCTCTCACCTTGCGGTAATTCTTCAACGTGTTCCTCTTCACCATCTTCATCCCCTCCTCCTGCTCTCTCTCCATCCTCCTCTCCTCCTCTCCCACCACCTCCTCCTCTTCTCTCCCTCTCTTCTTGTCTCTGATCAGCACCTGGTCGTCTGCGTCCTCCCGCACCGTGAAGTGAACCAGCTCTGCCCCTGTCTTCTTCAGTCTCTCCACCTCCACCTCCACCTCCACCTCCACCTCCACCTCCACCTCCACCTCCACTCTGGTGACTTCCGGGAGGGGGCTGTTGGTCTGGCTCTCCGTGCCCAGGCTCGGCCTCTCCTCTCGGGGCGCCTCCTCCTTGGTCTCCCTCTGCTTCCTCCTGCAGCTTCTTCTCCACCTGCTGCTGCGGCGGCCGGGTTCCCTCCGGAGCAGCGTCTCCCCGTCGTCCCCCGTCATCCCCTCGTTGAAGTCGAACACCCCGGCTTCCTCCCTCTCTCCCGCCCCGGAAACGCCTGTCGCGCCCGGGGTCGGTCCGCTCGCGGCACCCGTCCCCTTCCGCCCCTCTTCCGCCTCCGTCCCTCTCTCCTCTCCCCTCTCTGCGGGGGCGTCAGGCTCGTCGAGGCGGCCGTAGAAGCCGCTGGATTTGTCCAGGAACTTGGGAGCCCGGATGGAGCCGCGAACAGAGCTCTTCCTGGAGTTCTTGCCGATGGTCATCTTCGCTCTTTCTCTCTCTCACTCCGTTTTTCTTCTTCTCCTTTTCTTTCCACTTCTGAAAGGGAAGGGGCAAGAGAGATTAGTTTAATGCGATTGTATAACGATGCCCTCGTCACACACACACTCACTAATTCCATAGCTGCCGGAGAGCCTCGAGACTTTCACGTAAGTCAAAGGTGAGGAGAAGGTTGGAGGTTGGATAAAGCAGGAGATAGGAGAGGAGAAGAATAGCGTGAAATGAGACCATAGATGGTAGATACTATCCTAATGTGCACGTGTGTGTTATCTCTGTGTATCTGCTACTGGACGGTACAGGATGTACTGTACGTACTACAGATCTACAGCACAGTATGTGGGTTACAGTACAAAGTTCACTGCATGTTACAAACCAATGTACATGGAGACAATGGCTTTTTATGTTGTTGGCTCATCTGTTGTGTGATCTTCTAAAGAGTTTAGCGTAAAATAAATTATGTTAAAAGCACAGTTCACCCGAAATTGAAAAAAATGGCATCATCAATCTAAAACCCAGTCACCATTGACTTCAGTGCAGTACAAGTGGAGTCAGTGGGGACTGGTTTTCTCTCCAGTTGTGCTGGCGAGTGGCGACCTCCCTGTGTGTTATATGGACAAACTCCCCCTGTGTTTCAACTGGCATGAGCGTGAGGAGGAGATGATGACAGGATTTACATTTTTGGGTGAACTGTTTGAAGCAAAACAACCGACTGTCAGTTTTTGGTTAGAGTTTTGTTGTCGTCCAATCAGGTTAAAATGTCACCAGCAAGCAAGAAAGACCAACTGTGTTGACATCGCACCGATAGTTACGCATTTGACTGTGTGTGTGTGTTTGTTTCAGCTTTGACATATAACCCTGATAACACTGACGCCAACCTGCAAGCTAGTCTCGCTCACACTCGCGCACACACACACACACACACAAACACACAGAGTCAGACTTTGACACTGAGCTAACCTTTGACACTGACGCTGCACAGTTGCCCAAATCAATGACATCATGTTTACCTTCTATGTCAATGTCAGGTTAACGGCTGGACGGTCGTCAATAATGTTAAAGGGGGAATAGCATTGAATTCACATCATGCACTCACTTTCAACAAATACTGTATGTGAACAGACCCAAACTGGTTCTAAACTTAAAGAGGGGTATTCAAATCCCCCCCATCTATCAATTTGCACTTAACTACAATCTTGTCATCAGGGAACCCACTACTAAACAGGCCTGCAACCCATATTTAAAAAAACAGTGGATTGTGATTTTGAGCTCTCCCTGCCATTATGATTATGATTATTATTCCACTTCTACAATCCATAGACAATAGCCTGGGAAGGCCTCGGCATCCCCCCAGTCAGAGCTGGCTAACGTGGCCACGGAAAGCGGAAAGTTTGGGGTCCCCTGCTGGAACCGTTACCTCCCAACCCCAGGATAAGCGGTTGAAGACGGACGGACGGATGGAATCCATCTCCATATTTATATTACTAGTCAGCCCACATGCTTATACAAAGCACCCACTTTATACTCTGTTCTTTCATTCTTTTGTCAACTACAGTAAAGCAACAGACAGACAGACCACAACATCCAATGTGAAGGAAAGAACTGACTGAGAAAAGACTGTTCACACTTCAAGGCAACAGACTATATACTGTAGAGCACTACATGTACATATAATATAAGATATGTTAAGATAGCACTTTATTGAGTCCCTTTGCGCAAATACTTTTAGGTTTATATTGAAACAAACTGAACGAAATGACTGATAAGGGTAACAGGCAGGTGGCAGACTGAAAAAATAAGTCCCGTGCAGGTTTGAAAGAAGAGAAGAGAAGAAGAGAAGACATGAATGTGAGAAGAAGCAAGGGCTCTAACGTGAAAAGCAACTTCAATATTAATTTGGACATGATATTTAAAGTAACGGTCTCCAACAACAACAAACAAATGAGTCACAAGTCTTACCTGATCTCTTGCGTTCGCCTGTGTGTGTGTGTGTGTGTGTGTGTGTGTGTGTGTGTGAGGACCGCTGAGCAGTATCTCCTCTGTGTGTGTGAGGACCGGTGAGCAGTATCTCCTGTGTGTGTGTATGAGGATGTCTGAGCTCAGGATACACCCCCAACACACCGTCACGGCGTCGCACACAGACCCTGCCTGGACCTGCATTTCTGTCGTCACCTAAGTAAACACAAACACACACACACACACACACACACACACACACACAAATGCAAGGAAGCACTCTCACTCTCCAAGACTCTCTCTCTCTCTCTCTCTCTCTCTCTGACCCTCACTCTTTCATGTGTCACGCACACATTCTTGACCTCCTTGAACACACACTGACTTAGAGATAAAGTTGAGTTCTGATTGCAAATCTGTCAACACGATGCAAGAGAGATACTAGATGGAGCCTGGGACAGAGATACACGTGTGCACAACACACACACACACACACACACACACACACACACACACACACACACACACACACACAAATACACACTCAGCAATGCTACTAAGGACTAAAACATTTAACTCACAAAACATCTTACCATCGGAAGCAAACATCCTATTCTGTATTAGAGCCTTTCATTCAGTACCCATTAACAACAATATCAGCCCTACAGGTTGGCTTGATCTGGATGTTTTCAGTGTATAGTGGTCATTGTGCCTGTGGGTTTTAAACTCACACTTAATAGGCTATGTTAAAACCAAAGAATCGTAGGCTATAGTAGTAAGCTATTATGTACTTGTTTTTTGTTGCAGGTCACGTTCTCCCTGTCACACTTTCTGCCTTATAAATGATCTAAAGTTGAAATGAAAATGAAAATTTTAATTTCGTAAATTGACAGCCATACTTCTCAGGGGAGGGAACAGAGACTGTACTGATAGTGGAGCAGCTAAATGCATTTTTACGGGAAAATCGTTCACAGGTGGAAAGAAGAAAATATGTTATTTTGATGAAACCCATTAACCAAGCAAAAATCAAGATGGCTGTGCCACTTTCCCAAGATGGCCACCATTTCCAGGCCGGAAATACTATTTTGTGGGTAACATTAGCCAATAGTCTTTACTAATACGCATGCACACTGGAAAGTATGCATATAGATAAAATGAAGTGGTCACTGAATGTTATCCTACTGTTTGGAGAGTAAACACTCTGCCTGGGTGGGACAGGGAGTGGGAGCTCGAACTGTGTGTGTGTGTGTGTGTGTGTGTGTGTGTGTGTGTGTGTGTGTGTGTGAATTACCTCATGCCTGTTTTTCTAACATCAACTTCAGGATGTACTCTCCCACCTGCACACACACACACACACACACACACACACACACACACACACACACACATGTGCATTTGTGTGCACACGCTGACACACATGCACGAAACAAAGGAAACAAAAACATCTCGGACACACACACACACACACACACAGGTAGCTGGAGCATAGGCCAATACATGTTATTCATAGAGTGAAAGCATGACAGTATAGCTCATGATACAGTTCATAGATTACAGACAGTAATGAAACGACCTTAGTGTCCCAGACTTGTAATAAACTGTACACGAGGTATCGGCAGACAGTCTCGACCACTCTACAACTGTGTGTGCACACACACACAAAGTGTGTGTGCATGCGTGTGTGAATCATCGGGGATCAAAGGAGGTGTGTGTGGGCTTTATGACCTTAGCTCCTCTTACTCACCTGCCAACGCACCTACATCTCATGAGCCTGTGGTGTGTGTCTGTGTGATGAGGTACATGTCATACCTCCCTACCACTCCATATATAGTCATTCAGCAGGGGACTTTCCTCCTGAGAGGGCGTTTCACCTGTCAATCAAACAGGCTTGTAAAAACCCCAGCTGGGTTGAGGTCGGAGAAGCCCCGCCCCTGTGATTATAAGTAGTGACAGCACCGGAAGCCAGGAGAGGGTCGCCATGGATACCGTCAAGAGGAGACAAGTTATGGTGGGGTACTGCAGCCGGGCAATTAGCGCAGACTATGATGTGGCCATGCTGTGGGCTGTTTGTGTGTCCGAGTGTGTGGGAAAGAGAGAGCTCTTTCCTGCATAGATGCATTTTTGGCACCCTCCAAAGAGGTTTTAGCCACCCCCACAAAGGAGTTCAGCACAACCCTGATTGAATACTAACTGAAAATCAAGCATTTTACTGTATCATATTAGAGAATTTCAAAATTAAAAGTCTCACATTTTGTATGGTGAAACGACTATTTCTAACTAATTTCAAGTGCCACATTTGTAGTTTCAAGTGGCTTCCTTTCTCAAACTCGGGGGGGCTGTGAAAACAGAAAGAATTAATGACATGAAATGAAATATGACACATCTACTGAGATTTTGATGCCAAGTCATATACTGTCAAGGGTATAGTAGAGCTTAGCCTGAGGCGGTCCCATTATAGGACCTGATCCAGTCAGACAGAGAACAGGTGTGCTGGCTGACTGAGTGCATGTTTGAATGAATAAAGCAAACTAAGTTCATCGCTTGTGTCAGCATTTCTTCAACGATTCAACGAGAATCCAACACGTGCTGCAAGAGAATGAGCCCCCCCCCCCATGAAGGATGAAGTCCCTGTGCCAATCAATCAATAATCAATATGTCACCTTGTTCTGAGCTGTAATGGTGGTTACCCGAGCAGTGTCGTTTCCCTGGGTTTTGCCAAAATCATCAGATAAGTAGTGCTGACTCATGAGATATTGCGCGTGACACACTGATGGGTGAAGAAATGATGTCGTGCCTACCTTTGGCTAAAGTGTCATTTTGAATATGTGAGAACGCACTGGTGAGATGCAGCATTCCCCCCCCCAAGACAATGAGTATGTTTAATTCACACTAATATTCCACTATTATTCCAAATATTGCAATATTCCAAATTGTATACGGGTCATGTAAACAGCATATTGCGCTTGGATATTTTGAATTACCGTAGGCCTTATTCCCGAATTTAGCATTCTCCCATTAAGACATGTGATATGCCCATATTATTCGGGTTTTAGGAGCATTCTTTGGACGTGTATACAGCGCATTTGGAATAGTCGTCTCAATTTGTGTTTTAGCACAGTTGACGTCACACGGCCTCTTGCATGTTTACGGTCAGCTACAATATGTGCGTTGTAAACAAACAGACTAGTCAGAGATGCACGTCCAAGAGAAAAGCCCACATTTCTGGAGAGAAAGGACAAACACACCTACTTTTAACCATTATGAAAAACTTGGATATCAACATGTTTTTGGATATGCGCATATCGCAATGCCAACCTTTTTAAGAAGGTGGTTACAGTCATCGCAGTATGCAGCACGGCTGCATGCAAACAGGAATATTAGTGGAATATTCATTGTCATTAGTAAGCACCTTAGTAGGAATATATATATATATATATATATATTTTAAGAGATATAATAGAGAAAGGAGTCTGAAGAAAATCTGTGACTTGACACAGGCACTGAAACAGCCAAGGAGAGTTTGTAGGAGGAGTACTTTCGGATTTGCCTATGAAATAAATCCTAATAAATGTCCTCCATTTTTCCTGCAGGCAACTAAAAAATAACCATCAAAAAATAGCAAGAGACACTGATCAAATGTTGTAGATTGTTCTGTTTATTTCTCAAGGCCAGAGACAGACAGTTAAGATTCTATCACATTGTACAATTAAAAGAGCAATATCATCATAATAAATACATTATACACCAAGAGAGAAAGGACTTATGCCTGTAATAACACTGAAGCAGGCACTAGCTGTTTTTACAGTATCATACAACAAACAGTAGCTGAGGAGCACTTGTTTTATTTTTAGTGTCGTTTCGCCGTTTGTTTTTCCCCTACTTCTGCGGCTGGTCAAGTGCCGAGGAGGTGAAATCAAGCACAGCTCAAGTAGTTCAGTTCATATCTGAAGCTTTTCAAATACACTTCTGAATCGCTGCTGTAATGCACCACGGATTTTCTGCATACTAAGCAGCAAAATCAAGTGTTCATATATCTGACCGTCTAAAAATGGAATGGACCATGTGTTCTGTATCTTGTGATTGCATAAGGCATTATATATGTATGAGTTTCTATAGTGTCTTCTTCCCCTTGCTAAGGGCTTCTGAATGGATTCCACACGCCTTAAGATGACCTGTGAGGGTTACTGCGCATCCATAGCCCTTCGCTCCACTGGGAACCTCTTTTTTAGAAAGCAGTACTAAAAAGATGCCGATGGAAAACGCATCTTCAAATGGACATCTTTTCATTTCCACTGAAGTCAAGTCAACGTAATTCCCTACCAATGATGCAGGCGGCCCTTTGGCCAATCGGTAACAGGGCCTTTCAGATGATGAAATATTGAGCAGCAGCAGAACAGGAAAAAGTCACAAGGACAGATAATGCCAAGTTCTTTAAGGTGCAAATATAAGAGAGAGACTAATGTTTCGATTTCAGCACATCTTCTTCAGAGTCAATATTGCGCTTTGAT
Organism: Poromitra crassiceps; assembly: GCF_964638095.1. Lineage (NCBI taxonomy): Eukaryota > Metazoa > Chordata > Actinopteri > Beryciformes > Melamphaidae > Poromitra > Poromitra crassiceps. The sequence goes on from NC_139628.1 coordinate 39,244,620, forward strand.
TACAGCGCCCCATGAGGCCAAACGGTGTAACTTGTAAGGAAAGCTGGATGTGTGGAGTAAGTTGCCTGTCAATGGGGTGTAGGAGTGAGGAGGGCCTTTGACATTCATTTACACTGCCAAAACGTACCATCCCTCAAAGTTTCAGTCGTGTGTGACCTGTAATTATAGTGCCCCCATTGGGCCAATCAGTGTAATTACTGGAACAAAATGCACAGGTGGATCACCCCTCCAAGGTTTGTCAAAATCGGACCAGTGGGGCCGAAGGAGACAACACAATCGATATGTAATTGGCCTGAGGGGAGTGCTATAATTAGAGATCTTCATTGTGGGGTGTTTGGGTTCGAGAGGGGGGAGTGTTGTAACAAGAAAATGGAGCCAGCACTTTACAAAGAAAGGCACCCAGCAGACACCTAACCTTAGAATCTTCAGCCAGGCGATGTAACCGCCTCCACCTGAGTAAGACCAAGGTAAACCCTGACACACACAGTCAGCAGCACAGACGCAGTGACACGATCACCCGGCTCAAGACTCACACCGTGCGTCTACTGTAGCTACAACACACACACACACACATGCACACGCACACAGGCGCACACACACGCTTACTACCAGCCACAAAACGACACTGACAGGCATGACCAGGTCCATTTAAATATGTCGCCTCTGACAGACGCTTTTATATTTACACTATTTACAACTTAAGACTTCCATGTACAGCATCAGATAACAACAGAGTAACCTTTACACGGTATGTGTGTGTGTGTGTGTGCGCGCGCGCGTGTAGGTGGGTGTGCATGTAGGTGGGTGTGCATGTGTGTGTGAGTGTGAGAGAGAGTGGCGTGAGGGTGAATAACCTTTTAGTGGTGTTGTCATTATGTAATTATATCTTGTATGCAGGTTAATTTTGTGGGTTTCGAACTGTTTTTTTTTTTACGTCCATGTTCTTTAGTACTCGGTGTGAACTTGAACAGTACATTTACGTGTGTGTGTGTGTGTGTCAGTCTAATAGGCTCCATTGTGTCTATCCAGTGTATGTATTAGGGGTATAACAATCGTATCGAACCATTTAGGCATGAATCTTTAGGTTCTATAGACCTTATTCGCTAACCCCGGACAGCGCCATATTGTTGACATACCGTCCTGCAGCTGACAACTATAGTAACGGCCTTATTGTCGTTTCTGTTCCATTACAAAATAGCGATAGTGATTTGTTGAGGGTGCTGTGGAGAAGTTTGTCACTTCAGCTGCTGAAGCTTACCAGGTGCTGTCTATCGGCTGGCGTAATCGAAGGGTGGCCTCCACTTCCATGAAGCGTGAGTCTTCGAGGTCCCACGCAGTTTTCACCATGGCTTTGGAGTCCAAGGAGACCATCAACGAAGTAGTGAACATTCGAATGTCTCAGCTGAACCTGGTGGATCTAGCAGGGTCTGAGAGGCAGACACAAACACAAACAGAAGGCTCCAGACTCAAGGAGGCCAACAGTATCAACCTCTCCCTCATGTCCCTTGGTCAGGTGAACATGGCACTGGTGGATGTGTCTAATGGGAAGAACCGACGCATCTCCTACAGGGATTCCAAACTCACCTTCTTGCTAAGGGACTCTCTTGGAGGAAATACGAAGACTTATATCATAGCCAATGTGCACCCTGGTTCGAGGTGTTTTGGGGAAACGATGTCCACCTTGTATTTTGCCCAGAGAGCGAAATTGATCAAGAACAAGGCCATGATCAATGAGGACACACACGGAAATGTGAGGCAGTTACAGGCTGAGGTGAAGAAGCTGAAGGAGCAGCTTGTACAGGCACTCTCTTCTCAGGCGCACATGACGGACAATCAGAGAGACCTGGCGCCAGGAGGACCCCAGCTCACCATGGGTTCATCCACTGAAATCCACCCTGATGCCTCATACAGGACACACATTATGGCAGCTGTTCGTTTGTGGAGGAAGTGTGAAGAGGAGAAGAGGATGCTGATCCAGAAGGTGGCTCAGCTTAACGAGGCCTGGGCTCAGAAAGAGAAGTTCATCCACTCCAGCCGCATGATTATCAAGTTTCGAGAGGCCCACATCTCTCGGCTGGAGAAAAAATTGAAGGGAGGACAAAGCTTACAATCAGACACGGAGAGTCAAGCTCTGATCGACCAGCTGATGGAGGAGATTAAGATCCTTAAAGATCAGATTGAGCATCACCCAAAGATGAGCCGATATGCAGTAGAGAACTACAGTCTGAGAGAAGAGAACCGTCGGCTCTGTTCCCTCGAATCAGTGAGGAGAGCGGAGGAGGCTGCAGGCGAGGCTGCAGCTGAGCTGGAAGAGGCCTTCCAGAGGGCTATGGAAACCGAAAGGCCCACAGAGGCTCAGCCAGCCTATTGTGTGCCTGTGACTGCAGAAACCGTCTCAGCCACTTCCATGGAGAGGCTGAAGGCTCAGGTGCTTCAGAAACAGTCGGAGCTCACAGCCACCAATCAGGCCTTCGAGGAGTACAAGGAAGTCACCAAGAAACAGATCTGGAGTCTGAGAAAAGATACCTCGACAAGTCCAACAGGCATTTGGAAAGCATTCTGGAAGCCACAAATGCTTACAAAAAACAGGAGGTCTCTTAACTGAATAGAATTCATGTTGAAACTATCAAGGTTCTCACCACACCACCAACCAAGGCATGGAACCTGCGGTCCCAGCTGGTGCCTCTCTCCAGCCCAGACCACCTGAATGTGGACGACATCGGTGCAGAGCAGCCTCCTCCAGAGATGACCGAGTTGGCCTGCGAGGCCCTGACTGAGGAACTTAAACAAGTGCAGGAGCAAGTCAGTCATGTGCAGACGCTGCTGGGTGAGGAGCTAAAGAGCAGCAAGCAGTCACAGCAGATCACAAAGCTTGAGGAGCAGATAGCTGTGATGTCACAAGAGTCTGACCGCAAGGATGAGCAACTTTCTACTGAGCGAGCGAACAGGAAGAAAGAACAGCTCAACCTGCAGGAGACCATCTACAACCTGCAACAGACTGTGAAGACTGAACAGCAAGCTGCGCCTGGTGCTGCAGTCGTCTGATAAGGAGCTGGCTGCTGTGAAGACAGAGCTGAAGGACGGTCAGCGGGAGATGAACCAGCTCTCCAGCCATCTGATCAGCACACAGCTCCACCTCCAAAATGTCCAACTAGAGTGGGAGCAGCACACGACCCTACAGGATTCCTTTGACCAGCTGCAAGCAGAGTCCAAGTTTGAGGCTGATCAGGCCAGACAGCAGCTGCAGGACAGGCAGCAGGAGATCCATGGTCTGAAGGCAGAACGCAGGTCACCATCCGAACACAATTGGAACGATACAGGTAACGCTAACGGCGGCTAGCTTCCTATAAAGTTTAAACGCTGCTCTTACATAGGCTGTCACTTAAAGCTGCTATGCTATGTCAACAACATGGCGGCAGTGGGCGTACCCGTACGTGAGTGACGTCAATCGAATAAGGTCTATACGCATTGCTAACCGAATGACACGGTCACTGCTGAGCAGGGCAAGTCTTTGACAAGGATATTATCATGGTAAACTAAATCAGACAAAATAAGACGAAAGGTGTTAAAAAAAAAAACATTGTCATAAATTGAAATAAAAATGTAAACTAGACTGTGAAAAATAATAAAATAAATAAGTAGAATAAATAAAACTCCATTAAAAATGTAAAAATCAATGACATTTCCCTGGCATTTCATTTGCTGTATCAAAAGAGTACTGAAGCATGACACCACTGTGTCGTATCGAACTGAACCATGGATTTTGTGAATCGTTACACTCCTAGTATGTATGTGAGTGGAAATGCAGGTTAATTTCCAAACAAATCCTCTTGTTGATGGAGCAACATTGCAGCAGTGGTACAGCAAGTTTGCAAGAAATGGGACTTTTTACAATAACAACCGGAAGGAGATAGGTGCCGTTCCTGTGCTTGTGTGTGTGTGTGTACTTCAGACCTCCACTGCGGTGTCTGAACCCAGGCCCTGAGCCTGCAGGGCCTCCTCTCTCTTCATCTTCGGTTTCTCAGTCCGTGTGTGCCACACCAGCACCTACACACACACACACACACACACACACACACACACACACACACACACACACACACACACACACACACACACACACACACACACACACACACACATTAACCATAAAATATGTACAATCAAGTGCAGACAAGTCTATTTTTGAAATCAAGTCAACCCTACTGCTCACTTTCTCTGTAATCTCTTTCTCACAATTTTCTATGCTCTGCACACGTTGAATGTGCATTTTTCACATTATGCTCTGGGTTACCGTCCCAAATAGAGGATTTGCAAATTTGATGGGTTACCGTCCCAAATAGAGGATTTGCAAATTCGATGACTTTGTCACTTCTCAGCACTTCTTCTACATCTGCTCGAAACATACAATTTAACGAAAGTTCTTGCCCTCCCCCTCGTACCTTAGAACAGTTGTCTGCCTTGGGCTCCAGCTCGTCCATGGTGACCAATCCCTGAAGGAAGCTGCTTTCCAGGAAGCCCATCGGGGCGTCTCCGTCAAAACAAGCGTCCTGGTTTTCCAGCACCAGCTTGAGGGAGACGGCGAAGCCGGCCATGTCCAGGGGGAAGGGGCGACTGGGGCGCCAGCCGGTGTGGAAGCGCACCACCTGGGAAGAACCATTAAGACCACAAGTAAGACCTCGTTGTTTATTGGTCAACAAAAGGCACAGTTGTATTGCAGCTATTTGTGCCTATTTAAACCGGGAACATTGCTAGAAAATACATAGAATTGAAACCCTGCACACACCCTTGCAATCTAAATACCCTTGATAAAAGGCCCTACTGTAGCAGCATGCAAGTTGCCCTAGATTAGATAGCATGTTCCTATTTGCTCTGTGTAATTTGGCTAATACTTTTCTCCTTGAATGAAACAAAACACAGGCTCTTCAACTTGATCAACCTGGGACCAAAGAAAAAAAACAAAGGGGAATACATTAAGGTACGCACCTTTCCTCCTTCAACCACAGGCCTCTCATACCTCATCCCTCCAACCAGGCCCACAGGCCATACTGACACCCGCTGGGTGCTCCTCATCTGGGAGAAGAGAGAGGAAGGAGGGGGGAAGGAGAAGAGAGTGATGATGAGGACAGGAAAGAGAGAGGAAAATAGGGAGAAAAGGATGTGAGGATTATCAATCACTGCTATTCTTGGCATTAGCTGTGCTTGTTTAGTCGTGACTCATTAACTACACAAACACAGCTCCTTTAAAATAGCTGTAGTTTGTTACTGACTTCAGTAACAAACTAAATCAATCTCTGTTGGCAGTCTGCCCCCTGCTGAGACACATAATGACTAGGGGTGGGGGAAAAAAATCGATTCACCTAAGTATCGCGATTTTTAATGTCACGATTTTTTGGATCGATCTTTTATTCCAGAATCGATAATCGCAAATTTAAAAAAAAAAAAAAATTTTTTTTTTTTTTTTTTGGTGCTTGCAGTCAGGCCACTCACTGAACAGCAGGCCAGGCGCCGCCTACTGGTTTACTAGTGGTTTTATTACTTTATTAGTTAGTCTGAAGTAATAATTACACTTCAGGGTTAAAGTGGGTGCATCTCATTGTAAAATTGGACTTCAAACGGCCCAAATCTGGATTCAAACGGCCCAAATTTCACGCGCGTTGGCCCATATCGGCCTGGCCTGCTTGGTATCTAATGCCCGGCCTGAATTATGATCCCAGTCCGCCCCTGTTTTTAACTATATCGCCCAGCCCTACTCATGATATATAATATACAGTCTCTAGTGTATGATTCAACTTTTCCCATGTTCTAATCTAGTGTAAAAAAGCAAACAAACTGAAAAAATAAAAGAAAAAAATAAACAAAAATCGCAATAAATCGTAATATCGAATCGCAATAATCGTAGAATCGCAATACTTAAGAATCGCAATATAAATCGAATCGGCACCCAAGAATCGTGATAGTATCGAATCGGGAGATAAGTGAATCGCCACAGCCCTAATAATGACACACACGCGGACGCACACACACACACACACACACACACACACACACACACACCTCTTCAAATAGCTGTAGGCTGTATGTGTTGTCATCATCAGCAAAGTAAACCACTCCCTGCTGGTTGTCTGCCCCTTGCTGAGCCCTTCTGTCCTCTCTGAGCCACCGTAGGCCCTCGTTCCTCTGCTCCGCTCCGCGAGGCTTCAGCCAGCTGGGGTCACCCTGGGGTGGCAAATGAGCATTCAGATTGTGGCACTTTCAAAACGCTTTTTGTTCAGCAGTAGTGCACAATTAATAGAGACAAAGAAATATAGAAAATTGCAAAGAGGCTGTAAATCAGACAGAGAGGCGTTTGAGACGGCCTAATAAGCTGACTATAATGATGACTGATGAGATGCTGTAATTACATCTTTTCTTGATTCAAATTCAAGAGGAAATTATGTGGAAAGACTAAGAGCAGTATGGTTTTGTCCATATGGTGAAGCCACACACAAAAAACCTCTGCCATGCCAGTTAGCATCATACTTTCTACATTCCCAACACAGGATGAATGCTGTGAATTACATATCATAAGAGCCAACCATTTTGAAACTGTAGTTAAAAGGGCAATAAAAATTATCATAAATCTATCTGTGGGAGTTGATATGGTTGTTGAGCACGAGGAGCACCAATGTGATTACTTCACCAGCTGCTGAGATTTCTGGCTTTCAGAACAGAAAGTCCCCTACCATTAGTAATCCAAGACACTCCCATGCCCCAATCACAAGCTATCTTACTCCATCCCCCAATCACAAGCTATCTTACTCCATCCCCCAATCACAAGCTATCTTACTCCTCTCTATTGTGGAAATGTGACCATTGTTTGTGTCCATTACAGGCTTCCGTAACTCAAGAGGAAGGAAGCGTGGGGGTGAGAGGGTGTTGACATTTCTATAGGAGGAGACAAGTTCCATCAATGTTGTTGCAATTCGTTCTTCTTGTTGACAGTGGTTGATAATGTTCTTGTGACTCTTTCAAATCGTCCAATTTGACTGTCATCTCTGATTGTAGGCCCTAACCCACAAGTCAGCTCACAATGTCAGCTATAATGGCAAGGGAGAGTATGGGTGGAGTGAGTGTGTGCTTCCAGCCTCCACCCACCTCCTGCAGCTTGCGGTCCTTGGGCGTGGGTGTGTGCAGGTGTGTGTAGCTCAGGCCGCTCTTGGCCAGGAAGCCGGTCACCAGCGGCGTCTTGTGGGGCGAGTCCTCCACCAGGATCCAGTGGAGCTGAGGAACATGGAGGAAGCTCTGAGACAGGCGGGTCAGCTCCGCTTTCTGCACCAGCCTGCACAGGGACACACAGGATGAGTTGGAGTGTGTGTATGTGTGTGTGTGTGTGTGTGTGTGTGACAAAGAGACACCGAGAAACGGGGGAGGGTGGACTCTACCTTGCGTATGTCGGGGTGATGACAAAGATGGTGGGCAGGGAGGGCTTAGCGAGCTGTTTCAGGGGCTGTTTGGTCACCTCCGACTTCCTGATCTGCTCCTGCAGACGGTGCAGCTCCCCCCGCAGTCGGGAGATGGTACGGTCCTTGGGCAGGTCGTGCTCTGTGCAGTCACAGCGCTGACCTGCAGCAGACAAAGGGAGTTTAAAATGCAGTCTGCCACATTAACGTGTACTCTCATCCTAACTAGCAGAAAATCCTGTTTCAACATAAATGCCGTTGAACCTATTCTGCCACTCACTGCACCGAGGTACAGTTTTAGGCAGCTCACTTTTTTTTCTGACTACCTCAAGAAAAAGTTGAACCCCACAAAATATGTTGTTCCTCTTTGCGGATGGTCTCTTCATTGGGCAGGCCAATGAAGATCGTTTTGTGGTCTCAGATTTTTCAACTTGCCATCCTTACAAAAAATCCCCAAAACCTAAACCTCCTCAAAAGCCCATAAAACCAGCTGGAGTAGGAAAACAATCTAGAGTAGAACAGAACTGAATAGCTCCTTGGGGAAAATAGGTTGTGTTCCTGCTACACGAAGACAAAATCTAAAGCAATGAGAGAAGATGTAATAAATTAGATGTTGGGACTGAATGCTTCATCTATAAGTGGCCATGGGAGGTCCTTAAAGGCAAGTGAAATGTGTATTTGTAAAGGAGAAGAGAAAAGAAGATGACGGTTTTCCCTTTCACTGAGCAAAGTGGGTGAGGTGAGATGAGAAGTTGAGTCTAGTAAGAGCAACGCCACCTTTTGGTAGATAAGATGCATTTCCAACAGTATACAGAATGTACGTTGGGTACTATTTTGCATTGCGTAATGGTGACAGCGACTGTGTGTTTTTGAGAGTGTGTGTGTGTGTGTGAGTCTGTGAGAGAGTGTACTGTGTGTGTGTGTGTGTGCGTGTGAGAGAGAGAGAGAGAGAGAGAGAGAGAGCGGGATGGAGGGGGTTAAGACTCCAGTCAGTGCCCCTGACTAAGGCGATGGTAAAAGAACTGGAGTTGGTCCCTGGGCGCTGCACTGCGGCTGCCCACTGCTCCTAGTTCTAGGAAGGTTCCTAGAAGAGGATGGATCAAATGCAGAGGACGAATTTCCACATGGGGATAAATAAAGGATAACTTAATGTGGCACCTAGAGACCACAGCCACAGGTTCCAACGCCGTTAAGGCACACACACCAAGAAGCAGCTTAATATTAAAATAGGAATCTTTATTATTGACAAAAATATATATATATGTTTTCATTAAAACAGCTCATAGCATCACACAGCACAGGTTGGTTGACACTTGTTGCATATCACCACGTCATGATAGCACGCAGCAACAATAATTACTGTAAGGGCTCCCGCAGGATGGTGGTCTAAACACAGTAAGTTATACAATCAAATCAAACTAATGTATCACAGTGACAAAATAAATCATAACCAGCCAAGGCAGTGGCTCACTAGCAGCTACACAGCCGATCCCCTGCTCGGATCCCCCCACTGCGCACACAGTGCTCGCGCACACGGTGCTCACGCACGCACAAGAAGCCCCTTTATTCACCTAATCACTGACTCTCCTCCGGCTGGATCTAGTGACACTAGTGGTGTATCCGCTACGTCACCCCACTAGGCTACATTAACTTCAAAATAAAACAGATTAAACACTTTTTTTAAATATATAAACTGAATGGCAGATTTGTATTCTGAATGAGGGCGTGACTTTAGCGCTCTATAATATGTCATGGAGACTCTAGACTAGAGGATTATGTTAGACAGTAGTGATTTGCTGAATAAAAGAAGAGGACTGAGTGACAGTTGAGTGAAAATTTGTGACAGACTTTGACAACAGGTCGTGGAGTGGAGTGAGTGAGTGACTGACTGACTGGCCTGGCATCCTTTTTCCTGAGGCTTTTTTAATGATTAATTAATGTTTTATTGGCATTTTCCAATACGTTTCCTGAGGCTTGTTGACCGACTGATGATGGATGCAGTGAGTCCTGACACTTACCAAGCTGCATCAGTGCGTACACAAGGCCCATGAGGGAGACCATGAAGTACAGCACAAACACAGTCTTCAGCTTCAGCTTCATCCTCGTTGCCATGGCACCCCGACCCGGCTGAAGGGTGACAGTGGGTGTCAGTCAGAAAGCAATATACCCTAAGCATATTTCAATGCTATTTTCCATTCTCTTCTATTTGAACTTTTCCTGCAATTATGCCTGCCGAATGAAGACTGGTGGGATGTATTAGAAGAAGTACTAAAATTCTGTCTAATAATATCTCGACTGGCTGGCAGCAGCAGTCAACATTTAGCTAGTTAGCTTAGCTAACGCTAGCTACGTTACTAGCCCGACCTTGAGAGCAAGCGGTGTGTTACACACTAACCTAGTCATAAAAATTAATATTACCTGTGAGACTAATGACAAACACTGGGGTTGAGGATGAACCTGTGTAACGCTACACCCCAATTTGATTTGAAGGTGGGCTTGGAGGTAAGTCAATGTTAGCTCAGCTATAATCTTGGGCTAGGCGTTACCTTAACATGACAGCCTGCCTATATCTAACATAATTATGTCGGCACTTACCAAGGGCGATCAATCTTGGAAGGCAGAAACGCAAAAGGCACCTCAGTGCATCAGAAAATCCATTCATTCGGTTAGCTAGGACATTTTTTTTTTTTTTTTACCTGCAGAGCACCAACAACTTCCTGTTACTGTGCAGCATAGTAAAGAGACCCATAGAAACCGTTATACGCACACAGTTCCACTAGCCACAAATTCTACCAAATATGCCCGGTTTACTTTTTAATTTGTAAATCCAAGCGTTATAATAATGATGGCACCATGTTAAAACCTTTTCATTCATAATTGAAAATACTTGCAATTATTTGTATTGTGTTTTCTTGACAATAAAAACAAGTGTTCATCAAGCATGACAAAGAACAATGGGGATCTGTCTAGAAGTCAAACAACTTTCCTTTATTTGTAACATACAAATAAAACACTGACAAGGCAGAAATGACTTAATTTTCCCTTTCATTGTCGGGTAAGCACAGGACTGTAACACTCACTCTCAAAACATGGAGTTTTTTTTACATTGTTTAAAAAGAAAGTGTTTTACCTGTAAAAGGCCAAAAAAATGAAAATGGATCCACAACAGCTTATACAGTATATACATAGAGAAAAAGACCAAGAAGAAGGAACACATAGGAGGAAGGAGGTATAGGTAGAAAATTAAAAGTATCCAACAAGATCGGTGAGGGTATTCAACCATATTGTAAAATAAAAGTATGCAGTGACATAAAAATAAACTCGTTAAGTAGACTTCTTTCCAAACTTAAGTTGTTTTTCACAAAAGCATTTTCACTCCCAATGAGCCTTCTGGATTGACTGCCACTTCTGAGCACAGATCTAGGGTCAGTTCTGCCTCCACAGGAGTTCAGGAGCATCCAACATCAGTTCAGGCCTTCTCCCAGCTCTTACAGTAGTAAACAGTAAAATTACCTCCTGAAAGTTAGCGGTACCTGGGTCCTATTTGCTGTGTTTTTTGTTGGTTTTAAAAGTACGATTTTTAGGCTTGTTTTTAAAATCAAGTATACAAGTGTTGGTGACCACAGTCTACAGAGTGACCAATATCGGCTTCTGATCATTCTCTAACGCCTACAGAAGTTTGTATAAAAAAAAAAGTCACCAAAGTGAAATGTTACTTTAAATGATAGCATGACAACACTGATTCTAGATGAGAGCTGAGGAGAAAGTCAATCCAGCTGACATCCAACTGACAACATGGCTGTTAAGTAAAACGGAGGTTTGTTTACATTTGAATAACCTGAGAGAGAGACTCGGTCAGTCGGTCGGTTATACTGCCACTATGTACAATATCCTTTTTTTGTAACCTATGCAGTAAAAATGAACGATTGTACTTATCAGAGTTAGTCTAAAACTTAAACATACAAGCAAAATGTTGACATTATTTCTTAAGCGGTGCAGCCGCTTCTATACTTGACGTGTGTCCGTTTGTAGCATGAGGTGTCTGTTTGTAGAATGATGGGATAGACCAATCAAGAGTCAACCTTCAACACCTGGGTGTGATTTGCTTGTTTGTTCATTACATTACTTCTAACAAGCATGAAACACCAACATGTGGTTTCAGAGCTAGATAGCTTGGTCTATTCCTTCTCGTCGTTTTACCCCCCATCTGGAAACAACCAAAAACTGCGTTTACCCCTGGATCTGGGCAATGTGTATCAACTTCAAATGTCAATTTCCTCTATTGTGTCAAATGTAAGGTACTCCGATCCACATTAGTTGCAGGAATCTTTAACCACAGCAGTGTGGTGTGTACTGGTGGCGTCCTGTCGGGGGGGTTGATAGGAAATGAAAATGGACGACCCCCCACCATATGTCCCTTATCAGACAGTGAGAAAACTCAATTTGTACTCCCCTCATGTAAAATCTGAACAAATTGATCCCGGTCCTGGAGTGAAAGGGTTTTATGGTGGTTTCTAGTAAGGGTATCTAACCCAGACGACTAGCACTCAGGACTGTCCAAAAATACCCTGAAAGTTTTGTAAACAGATATGGAAACGACCCAAGTGGTTACAGCAGCCTTTCTAGGTTAGCTTTCGATGGGGTATCTAGAATCCTAATTGTAAATCTGGACTTGCTGACCCAAAAGCATCTTGGGGTTAAGATCATCTTTGACCCTTTAAAGTCTATAGAGTACGACAGGGACGACGTATTTTCTACACACCCCAGAAGTTAGCATCGTGCTGGGCTCCCTCGTCTGGAAAACAATGTTTTTTTTGTACTGGAATTTTGGTTAGATGCCTGAAATAAGGTCTGTGGTTAAGACAAGTTTAAGAAACTTTACAAATGAATACCACTTCTATGATTTTTGAAGCGTAAATGTAATCGCCTAAAAATGCGAACGCCAGAAAACCCTGGGGGGGGGGGGGGGGTCATAGAAATGGTGTTCATTTGTGAAGATTATCTGAACACAAAGGTCTCAGTTTCATAAACTTGTTAACCACAGACCTTATTTCAGGCATCTAACCAGAATCGCCATAGAAAAAAACACACGACGAAAAAACAAGACTTCCAGACAAGGGAGCCAGGCGAGGCTAATTTACGGGTTTTAGGACCAATTCCTGCGGCACTCTATTGACAGTAGAGATACATTCTAAAAGGTACGTATGGAGACATCAGCACAGAACAATGGTCTAATAAAAAAACTACTTTACCTGACAGCCCCAAATGTTACAATACTGACTGTATGTGCCCAGATGCTTTGAGGAGTAACAAACCTCTGCATTAACTTCCAATTTCACACAAGTCCCCTCCTTCACATACTTCTAACCATGCTCTGATGTTCGTGGGAGATTTGAGAGAAATACGAAAGTCACGCCGCCAGATCCTCCTGAGGATTTTCGCTAGTGTAGCTAGCTAAGATCAGAAGAAGCATCGCTGCTGTGTATAATCCCATGTTGTATCATTAAACAAACATTTTTTAATCTTCTCATGCAAACTACTGATGGTGGGTTGGGGAGTGGGTGGGTTGTGAGCCGCGGGGAAGAGGGGGGTTAATCTCAATACAATAAAATACCTTGAATTCTCTGCAGTAACATCCATCCATCCACTTTCCTTCCTCCAAGCTTCCTTCCATCTGCTAATAGCACTCATCAACTTAAAATAACTGGATTAATGACGGCTGTGTAATGGAGTGGTGACTGATCGCAAGCAATCCTCCTCTGTTAAAGCAACATGATTTCGAGGGGAAGGATCAGATTTGGTATTTTTAAAATATAGCCCAAAGGTAGCATCGCGTTAGCATCAACTTGTTTGTCATCAGTACCTTTTGGAAAAGGGAGGAAGAGGCGGAGGGCGGAACGCAATTTTACAAAGGGGACTAGAGGTGAAGGAGAGATAGAGGTGTCTATAGGCAGGAAGGAAGGAACAAGATGAAAGAAAGGAAGAGTGGAGAAAAAAAGAGAGATGGATGCACTTTCAAAATGATGGCGAGGTCACATTTAAAAGACCCCATGAAACGGAAACCTTAGCTCAGTTGCCTCTCGGAAGAACAAGTGGGGCGGGAGTTATTTGAGTGGAGCAGCTGAATGAGAACACACACACTGGTACTCTGTCCATATGGAAGGGAAATACTGGGATGACTCCCTTGGATGGATACAGATTTACAGCAACAGGTGATAAAGAGGAGATTCCTAAAACAATCAGAGGAGGAAGAGCAGGAGAGAATGTGATCCGAAGTCGTCTTGCCTCATTAAGTTAAGGATTTTTTTTAAACAAAGCGGGAGAGAGGTCTACACCTGAGTGATGGGACTAGACAAGATGAAGTCCTAATCGTTCATTGTAACCATGTAACAGTAGTAGGACAGGCCAATGTGGTTCCAAACAGTACAGTTGTTGCATGTATAACTTGCAATGTACCGGGTAATGTAGCACAGTACGCTACAGCGCAGCACGGCTTCTTAAACCGCTTCACGGGACCCAAACCAGGTCAAACGTAGCCTCATCCTGGGTTCGTTCAAATAAGCTAGCACACTTGTTGTGAGGGCCCAAAAGAAGTACGGCCCGTGAGCTGCGTTGGGGCCATGAGCCGTAGTTTAAGAAACTCTGCAGAATGATTGGATACAGTGTAGAACAATAGGAGATGAGAGCGGGGTGGGATGAGTTAGAAAGTAGCTGGAGGGGTGGAAAGTGTGAGCACAGGGAGGCGGTAGCTTTACGTGACTGGGGGGGGAATGGGGGGGCTTGGACATCGGACCAGGAAATAGGAAAAGAGGGGCTATGTGTGAAAGCTCACACTGCGTACTACCTCCTAAAATCGTATGTAGCAGGAATACACAAAAAACTATCGACACATTAATCTCAATCCATAATGCGACATCAACATCTGTAGCCAAGTATGGTGCTGCTTCACCATTCGGTTCAGTATTGACGGCACTCTACGCGCGTTTTAACTTCCAAAAATGTTCCGAGCAGGTCAACTCAAAATGCCTGCTAGATAGCGGGCAGCGCGAGCTTTCACACACAGCCATGAAAGTTGTTGCTGGTTTTTAAACCAATCGGCGGGGTCCGTTGTTGCAGCCGATCAGTGGCAGCAGCCCCCGCAGTGCCCGCCCCCGTGGGTGTGTCCCGCCGCCTCGCCGTGTTTGGTCCGCCGGCTGAGGATCTCGTAGGAGCAGTCGTCACCGCAGCAGCCGGACATGCTGGGCGAAGTGTCGTCGATCTCAAACCTGGAGGCGCGGAGAGAGAGGGGGTCACGTGAAAACGAGGCTTTTGATTGATTGAATTTATTATGGATAAAAAAAAAAAAGACAGCAAATCAAGCAAAAGTGCGGACACTTATTTGGTAAATGGTAAATGGCCTGCATTTATATAGCGCTTTTATCCAAAGCGCTTTACAATCAGTAGGTAGTCTACATTCACCCATTCATACACCGATTGCGGCAGGCTGCCACGCAGGGTGCCTACACACCATCGGGAGCAAGGAGGGTTAAGTGCCTTGCCCAAGGACACAACGACGGCAGCTGGGAGGGAGCGGGGATCGAACCGCCAACCCATGCGTCATTGGCCGACCCGCTCTACCTCCTGAGCTAAAGCCGCCCCCCAGCCTGGTCCCTGGTCTTAAAAACAGGATGTACAGTTACAAATGACATAGAATGAACAACAGATCAATCAAGAAAGAAAAACAAGAGAGTAACAGTACAAGCAGTACAATTTCAGAAACAAATTAGACAAAAGGCAGCGCCCACTACTCGAGCTTACCGAGTAGGAATTTTTCCAGAAGGTTCTTAAAACGGCTCAAATAATTCACAGTCTTAATTTCGTTCGGGATCTTGTTTCCGAGGCCGGAGGGAGACGGACGAGTAGAACGACCGAGTTCATGCTTACAAATATTGACTCAGGTGCTCGAGAGTTGGGGAAAGCAGAGAACCAAGTTAGACTGAAAAACAGAGTGCACTTCATGATGTACTCACTGTAAAGCTTCCCTGAAGAACTGGTAAGCACCGTGGTTGTGTTTGAATACTGTCAACATCACTTTCTTCATCTGTGTACTAGAGAGAGGAAGAGCAAGAAGACAAATCGAGAAAGATATTGCCTTATTATTGTATAACTGTAATGGAAGTGACATATTTCCAAAACCACGCACCCTAGTTGCACCTGGTTGTTCGTCCACACTCGGGGCAAATATCTGAATTTCAGATGTAATCACACCCATAAGGGTACCAGTGGTTTTTACCTATTAGCGATGAGCTGTAGTATCTGGATGAGGAACTTGCCCAGTCCTTTCCTCCTCACTCTGCTCTCTAGCTGCACCTCGTAACTGCAGATTTAGACAACGGGTTAGACCAGTGTGAGGAGACTCCGATCAGCGAGACTCAGAGCTGATTGGCTGTCTCGTGGAGTCATGTTGAGGTCAGCATGTTGGAAAATGTTTCGGGTACCAAAATGCACAAAAGTGAAATATCGCTCCTGCCACAAATAAATGCTACTGTGCTAAAGCAAAGAATCGCTTGAAATCCACAAACAACGGGGTATCTTACCAATAAAGAACTTCCTCCCCGCACTCCACGTCAAAACGGAAGTGGGAGAATGCGACGGGGGCGGAGTCTGCGTCGCGGGCCAGCAGGTACCACGCCCTCTCGTCCTTCATCTCCTCCCTCTTTTCCCTCTCCTTCCACCCCCACTCGCTCTGCTCATACCTGCAGCGGGGCAGGTTGGAAATGGGTCAGCACAAACGTGACCTGAAATGCTAATTTTACCCCCCCCCCCCCCCCGGAGCGTTTTACCCATCGGCCGGCCCCGGCGCCACCACTCAAGACGGACACGTTTTCTAAATGGAACAAATTTCAGTTCTGAGCGACAGCACCCATTTGCCAAATTGCGAGCTTCACAAATTCTGGCAAAGTTTGAGGAAATAAATTGTAGTCACCCCGCCCCCCCCCCCCATGCCCCCTTCATCCTTCCTGCCCTCGCCCCATGCCCTGCAGAATTCTGTCCCCATCATTTTTCAACTCCTGCCTCTGTTCTCCTTGGTTCCCCACAGGCTCCTGAATCTGTACGGTCCAATTCATACTCTGATACAAAGTGTTTCATAATGTCTGCCACTTCTTACTGGGCAGCAATTTGATGTCACTTTTGTGGTCGGCTGTACACAAACAATTTGTCAGTCGCCTTTCTCCTCGCGAATAATAATGCCCATTGTTTTCAGCGTCGCCCACTCCACACCTACAATTCATATCTATGCAAGCCTGCCTATGCAGCTGTGTAAAGGAGGGGTCTGGACTGCAACTACTAAGAATAGAACAGAATACGTACAGTGTTTGCATGTTGGATCTGGTGAGTTCGTAGGCCCACTCCACAGACAGGGGGTTGAGGGTGGAGACTCTCTTACACTCTATCTGCAAGTTCAGCCTGGACAGAAGGACAAGTTAACATGGTTAGTAACTGGGCGTCCGGGTAGTGTAGCGGTAGATTTCCTGCCGACCAACACGAGGGTCGCAGGTTGGCTGGTACGATTGGCTGGTGTCTGCAGGTGGGAAGCTGTATTGGGGGTATGTGTCCTGGTCGCTGCACATACATTTGGCAATGTGGGCAATCTCTGTTCTCGGTTTCAATTTTTGTGCCGTTTTACGTGCGATCGGGCTGGAACTTTCAGGGGGTGTAAAGAGCACCCATGCGGGTGACCTGACAGAGCTCAGTGATGTCATCAATGATGTCATAGTCATACTAGATCCACATTTTTCTTCTCGCCAATTCTCAATGGCTTCCTTGTTTTGCTCAGGAGTACAAAAAAACTTTAACTGGCGATTTTTTTACATTTGTTGTCTGCGCAGCCCACCACACAACAGCTTTTAGCTATGTTTAATTCAAGGAAAATTACACTGGTGTGTGGAAATGAACGGAGCTTTTCCCCCGTGATGGGCGTGGCCTATTTCATGCAGTGTCTCTATAGGGCGGGCGAGGCCGCGCAGTGGCCGAGCTAGGGAGCACACGCAGCGGGCGAGCCTAGGCATCGAGCATGCGTAGCGCGCGAGATGCCTAGTATCCTAAAACTAACTTCACTGCGTTGCACACACCACTGATAACGCTGCACGAACATGAAGTATAGAAACCTACGCGATAGTAAACATAACGTCACGCATCGACAGTGACACATATTAAAGCTATGTTACGTCAACACAGAAAATAAATTTGCTGCCATGTTACATTACATGGAAGGTTCTCCATGGAAGATTACTGTAACAATTACAAAATTCTGTGACTTTTCCAAAACGTTCAAGGATTTTACCAATTCCATGACTTCTCCAGGCTTGGAAAATGAGATTTTGAAATTCCATTACTTTTCCAGGTTTTTCTATGACGGTGGGAATGATGAGCATTTTCTGGAGAACGTGCATGTGATTGCTGAGTGCGCAAACTGTAGCTTGTCCGTTAAAAACACTGGCTACAGCTTACCCTTCCTGTTGGCTCTCTGTGATTGGTCAATCACCCTTCTCTTTCTTATCCTACTGTGTGGCTGTATCTATGTCACATGTCTGTCTCCGTCTCATCTGCTTCAGTCTCCCTGTTCTTCAGTTGCTGTCTCTCACTCTCCAAGTAAAACAGGGATATGTCCTGAATCTGATACTGGTCCTATATGTACCAGACCAGTGGCTGTGTGTGTTGTGTGTTTGTGTGTATGCGGGGTGTGATTGCCGACTCAGCAATTCCACAATGAGCGCGTCCTTGTCTAGTGTGTGTCTATTTGCGAGTGTAAGAGAAAGAAAAGATCGGGGAGAGAGAGAGAGAGAGACAACCACCCCTGGCAGAGTTTTTGGACCTACTCTTCCCTCCACGTATCGAAATGCAAGAAATATGTCGTTCATGAAACACCGTGTTGCAGGCCTTGAATAAGAATGCATTGCTTACCCATTTCTGTCGTACTTTTTGAAGACTGGGAAGGCAGCCAGTGGGTCATCAAGCTGTGACAAGTATACAATTAAGAGACTTTCACACAAACAAACAAATCAACATCAAGTCTTTTCCACCTTAAAAGGCCTGAATCACATTCTGAAAGATACTGAATACATATTTAAACAGTGGCATTAAGTCATCCGTAAAGTCAGCTTTTCCTTGGCCCTGGGAATAATCCATAATGGCGCTTGTCTCTTTGCTTCGGTTTTCTCAAATTAACAATACTCCCTTTTCCACAATAGGGCCGAGGGGAACTTGCCATGGGCGATTTGAAATGTTTAGAAAATAGAACTGAATGCTCCATTTGTGTATTTGAAACAATCGCCCAACTCATGCTTCCTTTCTGATGGCAACAAGATCGACAAAAAATAATAACAGAAACGTTGCTTTGGGAGAATTTGTTGCATTCCTGCTCTGTTGGCAAGTTGACAGCGGACAGAAGCAGGAGGAGGCAGAGAGGGGACAGCACATAACACAGGTCAGGCCACAGTGCTGCAATTACATGAGATGTGTCCCGTTCTGCAGAGCCACAGAGTGCCCCATTTTGGGACAAGGACAGTGACACAGAAACCAGTGAGCCCAGGCTGGCCCTGTTCAGGCTGGTTCTGGAAGACACTCTTGTCTACAGTGGGCTCCAGGCGGGTGCAATGGGGCGAATTACTTACTCCTTCCTGCCTCCTAGCCCTTTTCAAGCGCATTTGGGAGGAGGAAAGGGGGGGGGTGTTCTAGGACAGTGATTCCCAACCCAGCCCTCTGGTGGGCTGTGGCGATATTGCAAGTGAGCCGTGAAATCATTACACTGTATTTCTTTTTTTTTTACATTAATAATAATTTAAAAAAGAATGCCCTTGAAAACTGTAACACTGAAAATGCAAAATGTTTCAGATGCCGTGTTAGTGACTGTGGAAAATAAAAAGTGCTCTGGCAACGCATTATTTGGCCCTCCATGTTTTTTTATGGGGGCCGCGAAAAAGCTTTGAGATTTTCAAGTGGGCCCTGAATTAGAAAAGGTTGGGAAGAACTGCTGTTCTAGTAGATTGGCAGGATTTTAAAAATGATGATCATCTGTTTAATTATGCAGAAATAAACATATGGCACTGTCTTTGCCTTTTCCGGTTATGCACATATTATTAATTATGGATGCGATTAGGGCAGGGAGGGCGATCACAGTGTCTGGTGTCATTAGATGTGCCCATGTGTTATGACACTGTAACTGAAGCGTGGATGAAAAATCCAAGTTTACGATACAGTGCCGTGATCTATACAAGCCTTATGGAGAGCCTGCAACAACGTAACAAAAGGTCAAGTGGTGGACACGTTTATGCAGAGCACTTTACGGTACCGTGACTGCATTCATTTCTAACATGCGCAGCCCCCATCCAATGCCATTAATATCAACTGACAGAGCTAGTTTGCAGTACATACTTATTTCATGACTGTAAAGGTCTTTGCACACACAGTTCGCTTGTTCTTCGTATGCGTTTTCTTAATCAGTCATCTGAACACACAGACGGGTCCCAGCTTGCAAAAAGCTACTGACTGATGCGAAAAACGTCCAAAAACTTAAATGACGGACGTAATTGTCGGACTTGGACAAAAAAACTGACTGTGTGCAAAGACTTTTACACTCCCAAAACGATGATAAAACAGAGAATCGCTGCTCCAGCCTCACTGGTTCATCGCGCCCGGTGCTCTCACCTTATTGGCTGCGTCCACCTTGGCACAGACGGCATCCATAGCTGCCCTTTCCTCGAGGCGCCGGGCCTTCTTCTCTTTCGCTCTGTTGGACTTCCTCTGGACACAGGAAGTGAGAGGTAGGAGGAGGGAGAGAGAGAGCGAGGACACGTGGAATAGAAGAAAGGGAGAGCGAGGAGATGTGGAGCGATAGAGGAAGGTGGTGAACACAAGAGAGGAAGGGACAGAAGACGGACAATGGAGGGAAAGATCTGTCAAATCATTTTATACACCCAGGTGGCTCAATAAATCAAGTTCTCTATACCATATGAGAAATCATGTATCTAGAGAGTGAGCATGTTTATGTAGATATTGACTATGGAGTTGGTTTGAAAAAGTTAGTGCTGGCTCTGTCAATCTTTAAAGGTGGGTTGGCATGCTAAGCTGCGTAGCATCAAACGGTAAGAATAGATACAAAATGTCACTCTTCTTCAATGTGTCTTCAACTGAACCAATTTGAGACACTTTGAGAAGATCTATGCTGTAAACTAAAATGTGTTTCCATGTTGGTTTTGGTGGTATTGTAAAAAGTTTGCAAAGTAGGAAGGGAGCACGTCTGCCAGTTATCTGTTCCACTCTGCACAGAGGAGAGGAGACGGTGATTGATTTGCTCAATCTGAAATTCTTTTATGCAGCCAGGTCTTTTCGTGCACAGCCAAGTCCTCCTCATAAGACAAAGATCAAACAACGCAAAGCAGGCCAGCAGCTCCACAGACAAGAGCACCTGTGCATTTGGCAAACTCTCAAAAAGGTGTTAAGCTGCTAGCAATTCAGCCCATGCTTTTGAGTGCAGTTTGAGGGGGGACAGAGGGGGAGTCCCTGTCTCTTGTAAGCAGTAGCATTTATGTAATTATGCTCCTTGTAAAGTATCATTTTAGGCTGATTCTACTGTTGAATCTTAGTTCATTTTCACCAATACCTCTCTTTCACTAATCACTGTATGGGTAAAGTATACTTCTACTCATAAATCCAATGCATTACTTTTACTGGACAATAAATATTTAGACGGGGGGGGGGGGGGGCGGGCGTGGAATTGAGGTATGGTAAGAATATTATTTGAATATTTCTGTTTTGTTTGACATCACACCTAACATTACCACTCAGTTCAATGAGATGAACATTAATTTGATTATTTAATGTGATTTTACATACATGGACCATATCATGATATATATTGATATTAAGAAAAATCCTTGATGATTATGATAATGATTATCATAATATTGATTTCAACCATATCGCCCACCCCTAAATTTACGACACCAGCACAGAAACCCTCAACCAAAATAACACCACAAATCATGTCAAAAACAAAACAAGACAATTGAATGAGTGAAAATCGTACAGAAGAAACAGTAATAGATATGCTAAGTTAACAAGAAGCATAGGACTTGAAAGAGATAATTTTGTTATATACACTCACAACAGTAATGTCATCTATACAGAATATCACTGGGTGAGGCAAGCAGTTGCACGAGGAGAAATATTGCTTTTAATAAAGTTTTAAAGTCTTGCTTTGATCTCTGATGCATTCCACGTTGTTGTTCTTCTTGGTATGAGATCTCAGTATTGGATAAATACTCTTGATACTGATATCCTCATTTAGCCTGGTGGCCATAGCTCATCATTAATATCCAGTGATGGTATCAGCTCTAAAAACAAATCACACTCTGGCTGCACTGCATCTAAAGCCCATGGCACACCGATCAAACATGATAAAGCCCATGGCACACTGATCAAACATGATAAAGCCCATGGCACACCGATCAAACATGATAAAGCCCATGGCACACTGATCAAACATGATAAAGCCCATGGCACACTGATCAAACATGATAAAGCCCATGGCACACCGATCAAACATGATAAAGCCCATGGCACACCGATCAAACATGATAAAGCCCATGGCACACTGATCAAACATGATAAAGCCCATGGCACACCGATCAAACATGATAAAGCCCATGGCACACCGATCAAACATGATCCAACAATGGCCAAAGGATTGAACATGTCAAATCTGACAAAGCTTCTGCAAACAAGGACAGACAGCCATGCACATCACCAAACAAACATCTGTGTTTGTTGTAGTAGAATGTTTGATTGGTGTGCCATGGGCTTAATGTTACTCCCTGCAAAGAACAGAACACAGAGCTACAAAAGGTAGCACAGATTGTTGCTACCATGTCTGTCTTTGCAATTTAAGTTACACTGGTGTCCACAAAAAAATGGCTGTGTTGTGATGTAATGTAATACTCCTTTTGAATGTGTTAGGTTAATATACCAGTGAAACAAACTAACTTCATAACAATGAAGATATGCAACAAGGTAACAATATGAACAAGGTTTCATTATGTGTTGAGATGATGTTTCATGCAGCAGATGACAAACAAGTGCGAATTAGCTTAGTGCCATAATTTAGTCCAGACAAGACCAGAGAAGGTAACAATTAAGGTAAGGACTAAGGAATGCATCCAATGCCAATTATAGCACAGAGAATTAACTCTGTACCAAGCACAGGAAGGCTACAGACTGAGCTAGGACTCAGGAAGCACGTGGATTGGTTTATCTGCAGTGCAAGTGACGGATAAACTCGGTCTACTTATCTAAAGTTGCTAACTTAAACTTGTGGAAACTAACTTATAGCCTTATGGACTGACTCCAGGCCTGGTTCCTGGTGACAGGTAACCTCTCTGTATCGAGCCACAGTGTGTGTCGTCGGTGCCGAAGAAAGCGGCACACTGGCTTGCTCGGTAAATGTACACACACCTTGCAATAAAAAGGGATTTAGCATAAATAGCTAACAAAACACCACTCATAAAAACTGGATTCCCAAGTGGCTAACTTAGCTAGCAAGCTAGCATTGTCACAACACATACAAGGATAACTTATCAACAGAGCACAGCCATAGGGCAGCGACAAAAACCACACACTTGCAGACTTGGTGGTAAACGAAATGCGGTAGCAATGTAACAATGCTGAAACTGCTATAAAAAAAAAGCCATGTGTACGCCGAGGATGAGGCTATCTGGACGGCGGCTAGCACAGCCAAATATGTCCCGATGCCAGACCTACATCCATCCACCATGGTCTCCCCTTCCTTCCCTCTCTCTCTCTTTCTTTCTCTCGCTCTCTCACCATCATGCATTCACGTTCCCAAACATTCACCTTTCATTAGATTAACGCTACCTCAATACCTCGCACGGACACGTTAAGCAGAAACACACGGATAACGTTAAAACTCACCCCCATTTCGCCGTGTCTTATCGATCACCTTGGAGAAATACACCTCTATTGTCCCTATGGTTACTGTTGCTGAATTATTAGTATCGTGACGAGAGAGAGAAAGGGGCCAGATTATGACAATGATAGTGTGCTAACGAGGCTAACTGGCTAGCACGGACCGATGAAAGGGAGCGTATCACCAATTAGGGGCAATTTGATTATGCCGTCAATGAAAATTTGGCTATTTAATTCGTCTTTGAGCCGGATTGGCGCCAAGAGTATGAGGCTGGATTTATTACAGGTCGCTTGCCCTTTCTTTCCTCTCTCTCTCTCTTCTCCGACGGTGGCGTCCAAGTGCCGCCTTCACGTTCTCCTGGTAGGCTCCAACTTCCTAGTTCGAGAAAAAAAACTTCCTAGATCGAGAGTTCGAGACTTGTCGGTGCTTCAAGTGCTTTAGTCGACAACTGGGCCCTCTGAGGAAGTAGTTTTTTGCGGTCGCTGTTCTTTAAAAATCGAGTGGTGCAGAGTTACTCGGCTCAAAAAAGTGTCACAAAACATCAGCAAAGAGTGAAAATAGAAACAAAACAATAAAAACATGACAGACATACATGACAAAGTCAGTTATAGAAGTGGCTGCACTGCTTAAAAACAACAAACAATAAAATATGCTAATCATTTGCATAACTTTTATAGCCACAGCTTTGCTCCATAACCCAAACTTCTCATTATCCCAGTCATATTTAGGCTACTTACCACTGTGGCATCAGAAAGACATGACATTCAGTGGACATGTTATCCAAACCACCCTTATGGTATCATAATCCTGGCAGTTAGTGCCATGTATGCGCTGATCTACAGAGCCACAAAAAACACGTATTTGACTTTCAAACAAAAGTCTCAGTGCTAAGCTGTCAGATCTCGAAAAGTTTCCTGGCAGCGGCGGGATTCGAACCCGCGCCTCCGAAGAGACTGGAGCCTGAACGCCAGCTGCCGCCTGCTCGGCCGTTCAACATTTCAACATTGTTCAACATTCAGCCAATAGCAGCTTCTCGTTTTCAACATTCTCAACATTTCTGGCCAATCAACATGGCGAATTCTCAACATTTTCAACATTTGTGGCCAATCAGCTTCCCCCCTTCAACATTGCGAAGGTGTGTTCTTCGAACACCTTGACTAATCACGGAGGAGCTACGGCTCAGCATTTGGACGAATCAAATGTTGGAGCGACACTGACAGGCACGCCTTTTCCGAGAGAAATCGTCTTTTTCCGCCAGGAATCATATCGTGTGTTACAGCGAAACGGTGAGTAACTAAAACTTTTACGAAGTTTCGTCGTCTCTTAATTCATGTTTAAGGTAAACTAGCTTCTCTGATTGTAGTGTTAGCTTAACGTAAACTAGCTGTCTGTTAGCCCAGTGATTCCCAACCAGGGGTACGTAACGTGTACCCTAGGGGTACTTGAGCAGCTTGCAGGGGGTACTTGGAAAGATTTGGGATTACAATTTATTTCCAAAATGATGGAAATCATTTCAAGTCATTTCATAAGCCCGTTGTTAAAATGGCATGTAGTTTCCCCCGACAAGTGTCAATTGTTACATTAGACCTACTGATACTGAAAATGGATCAAAACATGGAGTTGCTGTCGCTCCAGATTCAGGTTCAGGGGAGCGAGCCCCTGGTGAGAGAGACAAAGGAGGACAAAGGAGGCCACTGGCAGTTCAGTGAAAATTCGATTTTGTATTGATTTACTTGTATGTCTGCATATTACACTAAAAATTATACAACAAATGTAGGAGCATCATCAGGCATGAGTGAGGGGCTACTATATATATATATATATATATATATATATATATATATATATATATATATATATATATATATATATATATATAGGGGGTAGGCTACATGAGACAAAAAAGGTTGGGAACCACTGTGTTAGCCTACAGTATTAAGTACCAGCGAAGTACCAGCGTTTCTCCTCCCCTCCCCCCCCCCGACGGAGAACGGGAATGTCTCCTGTTTCATTGGGAGCAACACTGCTGAGTTATTTACTGTACTTAATATGACCAAAAATTCAAAGAATACCCTGAGAAGGTACAACTACCTCTCTAATTCAGGATATTTTTCACCACACACTGTAGGAACATGTGTTTATAAAGGAAATCTGATTAATTCATGAGCTATGTTGCAAACATGATTGATACAGTTGATCTGAAATTAAATGAGTAAAAAGAGATGGATAAACTGCATACCCTATTCCACATTTTGTTGCATATGATTACTACAGTTATTAAAAAAAAATCCAGTTTGTCTGATGCAGTAAACTTAATCTGTGTTTGACATAGGACATTTGAGGACGTCATCTTGGGGTTTGGAAGACAATCACCGGTAATAACATAATTGACAGATTAATCAATGATGAAAATAATCATTAGTTGTAGCCCTAATTACAATATTACAGGGCTGATGGTCTGCCTTTCATGTTCCAGCATGTCTGTTGTTTTTATGCATTTATGTCACCAAAGGCGATGTCTTCAAAACCGAAAACACACAAGGCTCTGGCAGACTCCGATTGGATCGCCCGCCTGAGGAAATTTGCCACTACTGGGACGTGGCCTTCAAATGAAGGAAACAGGCCAGCACCCAAACAAAAAAAGTGGCATGAGCTATATCAAAGGGTATGATACTTGGCAAATTATACTTATTTTACTTACTCTTACAATACATGTGTGCTCATAAGACAAAGATCCTGGTCCTATAAGGTAGTAAACATGTCTTAAGCTCAGCTAATAATGTAATGTGCACAGTTACTACTCAGACAGCAATGATTTAATCCATGCTCTATACATTTTATTTGTAGATTGATAAATGTCCATTGACCAGACGTGGACAGACCGCCTTGTTTGGTCAACCAAAGTGTGTCTGTGGATTCCACACTGAGAAGGTAATGATAGATAGATAGATAGATAGAGTACTTTATTTATTTATGCTCTGATGGGTTCACAGAGCACATCCCATTGTGTTGCCTCAAAGCACCCCTGTAGAGCCTCGTTTGTCTCTTGTGAGTGGAGGTGAGAAAAGCCAGGTTGTGATCTGATCTGATCTGCCGAGGGGGGGAAGTGCAGTGAAGCTATACGCATCCTTTACATTTGCATATAAAAGATCCAGTGTTTTCTTTTCTCTGGTGGGGCAATTAACATACTGCTTAAAGTTAGGTAGTGTACTAGAGAGATTTGTGTGATCTAAATCTCACAAAATCATTATAAGTGCAAGTTGGCAAATAAATGCACTGTACTGTGTGTTTAAGCGTGCGCACGTGCATGCTCATCAGTGCACAAATTAATTGGTGATGTTTCAATTGTAGGCTGCTGCGGCGGGTCCAGGTGCTGGCACTGTGAGGCCACAGACTGTTGCGGTGCCACAGACTGTTGCGGTGCCACAGACTGTTGCGGTGCCTACTGTTGCAGGGCAGACTGGCATGGGACACCAGACAGATGCGGGACACCAGACCGGCGTGAGACAGCATACTGGGCAGGCTGCTACTAGCCCATCACTGAATTTATCAATGGTAATTACACAGTTATTTACACACACACACACACACTCCATTGACCATGAATATTTGACATTTCGTTCCCTAAATTTACATCATGGCCAATTCATTTCATGATCATTTGCTTTATTAACTTACAGTTTACCAAGCCAAGATTCGGAGGGGCTCATGGTGCAGCAGCCAAGCCAAATTTAAATGTGGCCAGAAGAGTACATCCGGTAAGGATCTGATTTTATTGTTTTATTTGGTTATTTACATACTACTTCTAGACACAAGTCATACATGAGAGTGTCACTTCTCCCGCCAGGATTGCTGTGGTGTGTGCCTCTGCGTCAATGAGTAATTTAACTTTTAGTTTTAGATACGGGTCACACTGGTCAAGTTGACACTCAATTATGTTTATCTCTTTACAAACCAATTAGTGATGTATCTACTTTGTAATGGCACAATAGGGCACCATCCCGGCACCCGCAGCGCAGCCAGCCTCAGCTGCCACCATCCCGGCACCCGCAGTGCAGCCAGCCTCAGCTGCCACCATCCCGGCACCCGCAGTGCAGCCAGCCTCAGCTGCCACCATCCCGGCACCCGCAGTGCAGCCAGCCTCAGTTGCCATCATCCAGGCACCCGCAGTGCAGCCAGCCTCAGCTGACCTTCCAGTGCTGCTGCCCCGTTTGTGGGCAGAGAACATTCCTCAGGAGGACCACAAATGGCTGGCGGCAGCGCTGTTCAAAGTCGGGAAGTCAGGCAAGCCGGAGCTGCGGGACCCCCTGCGGCTCTGGTACCATCCGCCACGACCTGCCAGCATCCCCTGCCAGCCACCGACACCTGGCCGTTACTTTGTGCATGACCTGCTCCTCTGGATGCCCTACAAACTGTGGAGGGTGAGGTTCAGCTGCATCAACCCAGATTGTGGGCAGAATCAGCTCACAGGAGCGGGTCTGCACAAGAGGGCGCGGCAGGTGTTAGACCTGGACAGGGTTTACCTTATGGTGACTGAGACCCTGGCCTGCTCCAAATGCAAAGCATCCTATGTGTCCTGGAGCCAGGCATTGCTGCAGCAGCTGGATTTGGCCCACAGGCTGGAGTTTGGGGTCATCCTGACCCAGAAGTGAGTAGTGTTTCTTTTCTTTCTTGCCTTGTATTATGTGTAAGGAAAAACAAGGGTGTGGCATAAGAAAAGCTCAGTAGGCCAAATATATAATAAGGAAGAAAAAAGGAGCTTACTTGGATGTTTATAGAGAAAATTTAATCACAAAGTTAAGTACATCTGCACTGAAACAGTTGAAACAATGTACATCTTCAATAGAACGGGCACACAACATTATGTGTAACATTTTTACTGATATGCTGTGTTTATCTTTGACCAAGGTTTGCCTGTGATATCCGGGTGATCCGGCTTCTGCGGGAAAGGGGCTTGGGTAACAGCCCAACACGCCTTCTGAAACAATTGAAGGAGGGCCACTCTGAGGAATGGCTGCGACGCGTGGCACGGTACACCACAGAGTGTATGGCCTTCCTCCAGAGGCCTGGGCTGTTACCCATCCCCTTCGCTGAGCCTCCAGGGGTCGGTGTGGTGCCCAGCTGCAGGTGGCTCCTGTCAGTATATAGCCAGGACATACTGACAAGACTGGATGATATTCAGGCAAATATTACCTCCACCTACGGCACAATCCTGAAATTGGACTCCACCAAAAAGGTGAAGTAATGTCTATTTTCTGTAAAATAGCAGCTTGGTTACTGAAATGAACTGGTAATCAGTTTTTCATTGAGACATTTATTGAGTGGCTCTTTTGTGTGTTTCAGATCACCAAGAAGCTGGCCGGGACAGCCAAGGGGACGGCACTCTGGCTCTCATCCGTGGGGAACCAGTCGGGAGAAATCCTCAACAGCGTGCTCACCGCTCAGGAGGGAGCTGGGTTGGACAGGATGGCTGATGGCCTGATTAGGAGGTACCAGCTGGCTGGCGTGGATCCCCCTGTTGCCCTTTATGTGGACTGTGGGTGCTGTGCTGAGGCAGACAGGACCACAAAGCTGGAAGCCAGGTTCAGCGGGTGGCCAGACCTCATTGTCAGGCTGGACATCTGGCATTTTATGCGGCGGCTGGCCATAGCATGCACAACAGATGCCCATCAGCTGTACCCGTTTTATATGTCACGCCTTTCGGCATGCATATTTGAATGGGATGCAGCTGATTTGGCACTGCTGCGCCAAGCTAAAACACAGCAGCTTCAGTCCCTGGGCCTGCCTGTCGTTGCTGTGGACACCCACATCAAAAAGGATGAGCTGGCTCTCCACTGCCGGCGGAGGACACGGGGTGAGGCGCTGACAGTCCAGCTGTTGGAGGAGCTGTTTCGCTCCCTCATGGGAAGCCAAGGAAACGACTCCCTTGGAGTACCCCTGTTTGACCGTGAGAGAATGGCGGCTGTCTGGCGGGTCCAGAGGAAGCATGTCAAATGCATCCAAGACCCCCCAGCAGTGGCTCTCTACACGAAAACGGGGGAGCTAACCAAGGGAGGTGTTCGTCTCCCAGTGCTCAGGTGTGCCAGAGGCTCCACATCATTGGAGTCATTTCATCTCCATCTGCACCGATTTATTCCAGGTTTGTGTTTGTCAGAAATGTTGGTTCATGTGTTGTGTGGCCGAAAAATGTTTCACAGTGTGATGACACGTATATCATTGTAATTCCAGGGACCAGTGCCAACAGCCTCAACTTCCAAATTTACCTGCTGGAGGGGCTGCACAGGTGGAACCAGGACCGTCGTGTCGCTGCCCTGGCTGGTGATGATTCCCATTTGCGCAGCTACTCAGGAGACCTGCTGCATTGTGTCAATGTGAATTACCTGAGGCTGTTCGGCAGAAAGCTGGCGCCAGAGTACTGTCCACCCTCCCGTTACACAGGTAAAAAAATATATAAAGAAATTGTTAAGCAGATTTCAGTATTTCTTGGGAACTTGTGTGCAATCATGCACCTACGATTGCTTTACATCAGTATATAATGTGTCAAACGAAACCTTTGAGACTGCAAATTGTGTCTTATCTGGGAAATGTTAGGCTGTCATATTGCATGTCATTGCAAAAATGTTGCTTGGAGGTTTTAGGTATTCCATCCACCATTGGTCCTAACTCATCTTTTCATGTTTCAGGTGAGCTCATAGGGGTGCAGTATCTGCTACAGCAGACGGGCCAGGCACTGCAGGACATGAACCCTGATTCAGAGTTCACTGCAGAGCTTCTGGAACAGCATGAAGTGGAGGATGAGATGGAGGAAGATGAGGGCTTCATTGATCTCTCAGATCCAACTGTGACGGTCTGCACATCGTTGGACAGCAACAGCAGCTCCACCCAGGCACCCCCACCATCCAGCAGCTCCACCCACACACCTGCACCATCCAGCCGCTCCACCCAGGCACCCCCACCATCCAGCAGCTCCACCCACACACCTGCACCATCCAGCCGCTCCACCCAGGCACCCCCACCATCCAGCAGCTCCACCCACACACCTGCACCATCCAGCCGCTCCACCCAGGCACCCCCACCATCCAGCAGCTCCACCCACACACCTGCACCATCCAGCCGCTCCACCCAGGCATCCCCACCATCCAGCAGCTCCACCCATGCACCCCCACCATCCAGCAGCTCCACCCAGGCACCCAGCAGCTCCACCGAGGCACCCGGCTCCCCTCAGATTTCCTGCTGGTCAGGAGTTGATGATGACATTGAGGATGAAGCCATGGTAAGCAACATTGTGGTTGTTTTAGAATGTGCAGGCATATAGAAATAAATCATATCTCATTAAATCAACTGCATCAATTTCACATATTTTATTTAACCATCAGCATCAATAAAATTCTGCACAAACTAGAGAAAATGTTAAATTGCTATTTTCTGTTTATTAATTTTCACAGGCTGTTGATGAGCAGAATATGCCCGGATTTAACCACGTGGACAGGCTTGCTGAGTACCTGGTAGAGCTGCGGCATCAGTCATCCCTCTTCCTCACCAACCAGCAGGCAAACAGGGTGACTGAACTGTGGGAGATGCTGGATGCAGTGGACAGGGAGCGGGTGGTGTATGAAGCGCGGCACCAGGACAGACTGTTGAGTGGGCGCTTCAGGACACCGAAAAGGCCCTCAACCACACCTGGTGTTGAGAGCACTACCCGCTGCTTGTTAGGTGCAGCCAGTGTACCTGCCCAGTGGCCGGATTGCTGCCGGCTGGTGGAGACCATCTTCATCCGCCTCTGCACCCTTTTCCCAGCCCCGAAGAAAAAGGGTAAGGGTACAGTCTCTCGATGGTCCCTCATACTTGGCGAGTATCGGAAGATTCGGCAGTTGGTGCTCAGCAATGCAATAGTGATGCAGGGCACCAACCTCCAGCTGGTTGAGGTCAACCAAAACACCCTCATCCAGTGGCACAACGGTCGCCAGAAGAAGCAGGAGCTGGCTGTGCTTCTCCAGGGCATCCAGCAGCAAGCCATCCCCGAGGCTGAAGATCCTCTTCCAGAGGCCCGAGCCCTCCCTGCTACACCCATGCCACCACACCAGGAGCATCAGTACCGGCTCCCGGTGAGTACGGCAGGGCAGGCTAGACAGAGGAAAACACGGGCTATCATGCCTAAAGGGCCCGTGGCACCAGCAGCCCCCCCGGCAGCTGCAACGACCGCAGCACCCACATTATCTGTCCCCTCAGCAACCCCTGTACCACCAGTCTCCATCCTCACCGGCAGAACACCACAAGGGCAAACTGTTTATTATCAATTTGTCCTTCCTGCTGCTGACCTGCAGGGCACCAACCCAACTGCTGCACCCACTGATGCAGTGGGAGCTGGTGGTGCCCATGTGAAAAGGCCATACAGGCGCACTGTGCAGGCCAATACCTGCAAAAAGTGTGGCCAATTTCGCACTGCAGAAACTGGCCACAGCCATTATCGTGGCAGAGTTTTCTGCCCACAAGTGGAAACTCTGCCAAAAGGTCAGTGGTTGGAGGAGCAGAGGAATAAACATTTGAATGATGAAAAATAGCAGAAGCTCACAGACAAAAAGAGAGGCTTGAATGTGTGAATACCTCTCAATTGTGTTGTGTTAGCCTCTTGCCTTCTCTCACAGAGCACAGCAAAAAATATAGTGTAAATTCAAGCACTTTCAAGGACCCATGTCTATTTTCACAAACGTTTAAGGCCTTGAATTTTATTTTTCAAATTCACAAACTTTCAAAGATTTCAAGGACCAGTGGGAACCCTGTATTCATCTTAAAGACTTGTACTCCTCCAGAGTCAAAACAAGGGCAGGACAGATCATCACTGACCCATCTCACCCTGGCCACGACCTGTTTGAACTCCTCCCCTCGGGCAGGCGCTTCAGAGCTCTGCACGCCAACACCAATAGACGCAAAAACAATTTTCTACCCACAGGCCATCACTCTGTTGAACACCAAAACCACCTAAACCAGCCACTCACTTAATTTATATTCACTGTATTCACTGTCAACTCTAGCCTTGTTCACATTGAACGGCAATGGCATACAACTCATTTTACTGTACACATTTATTGAACATTCCCTTATATATTCATATTTAAAATGCAATCCCTGATAAGCCTTGTTTACAATACTATGTACCGTTGTTGCACTACTGTACATGCCCTTATATATTCATATTTAAAATGCAATCCCTGATAAGCCTTGTTTACAATACTATGTACCGTTGTTGCACTACTGTACATGCCCTTATATATTCATATTTAAAATGCAATCCCTGATAAGCCTTGTTTACAATACTATGTACCGTTGTTGCACTACTGTACATGCCCTTATATATTCATATTTAAAATGCAATCGCTGATAAGCCTTGTTTACAATACTATCTAGCGTTGTTGCACTACTGTACATTCCTATAAGCCTTGTAACGTTGTAGCGTTGTTGCACACTTACCATACACTTTGACTCTACACTCTGTTGAACACCAAAACCACCTAAACCAGCCACTCACTTAATTTATATTCACTGTATTCACTGTCAACTCTAGCCTTGTTCACATTGAACGGCATACAACTCATTTTACTGTACAGATTTATTGTACATTCCCTTATATATTCATATTTAAAATGCAATCCCTGATAAGCCTTGTTTACAATACTATGGACCGTTGTAGCACTACTGTACATGCCCTTATATATTCATATTTAAAATGCAATCCCTGATAAGCCTTGTTTACAATACTATGTACCGTTGTTGCACTACTGTACATGCCCTTATTTTTTCATATTTAAAATGCAATCCCTGTATAAGCCTTGTTTACAAACCTATGTAGCGTTGTTGCACTACTGTACATTCCTATAAGCCTTGTAATGTTGTAGCGTTGTTGCACACTTACCATACACTTTGACTCTACACTCCCTCATATATTCATATTTAAAAATAGCCACTTTACTACATTATATAGCACAGTCACCACTTTATATATAGCAGTCACTGTAAATTTGTTTTGCTTATGTCTAACAAAGTATTCCTGCCTTGATCGCCTTCACTATGTGTGTAACCTTCTTTCTCCTTTTTCTCTGTATGTGTGTACTTGTGTACTCTGTGTGTACTTGAGAGCAAAGCTAACTGGAGCTTTGCGTTTTTAACCTTCATATGTTTTTTTTTACAAATTATTTTGGTTTATTTTCTTCTCTTGTGCATGTCTGGAAAGAGGTTAATAAATTGAAATTGTGTTAAACAAAGGTGCTTGTGGATGTTTCCATTCACTTTTGCTTCAAACAGAATAATTACAATTGTGATAATAATACAGTAATGGGGGGGGGGGGGGGCTCTGATAACACTTTATTTATTTATTGAGTTCATTTTACCCAATTAATAAACTTGATAGTTGAAAATGCAAGAAATTACACATATACCACAAACAAAGAGCATTTTTTATTACATTTTCTATTTATTTTATCTTTGGTGTATGACAGTACAGCAATTCACTGTGAGACATTCCTTGTTGCTTACAATACATGTGACATCAAAAACATATAAAAATAAAAAAAACAATACCCATTAGGTCAGTAACATGCACATGAACATAAAGGGACATATAATGACATAACTAGGAAGAATATCTGTTATTTAATTCAAATCAACCCACCCTCCCATCCAAAATGCATGCAGAGGCAATACTGTCTGTGTCCACTAGGCCGCAGCACTTGCACTCGCACACACGCAAGTTCGAATCCAGTCCGGAGTGACAGTTGTATCAAAGTTTTTTTTTTATTGTGTTTTGGAAGCAAACGATGCATTTATCAGAAAGATATGATCTGAAAGACTCCCAATTTTTCCTCTTTTTCTTTCTTTTTCCTCCCCCTCTCTCCCCTCCTTCTTTTTCCTTCTCCCCCCTTCTTCCCCCTTCTCCCCCACCTTACCTGGCCGAATGTCCCCCAGCTTGAACGCAGCGCCTTAGACCGCTCGGCCACGCTACCATATCTAAGCAGTCCACGTGCGTTTGGCTAGTAGTCGTTATATTTCCGATAGCAAGTGAAGGCAGCATTACTTTAGCGCGAATAGGGTTTCCTTGTTTGGGAAATGACGAGAGTGTCCAGCAGAGGGCCGGAGAGGGTCAAGGAACCAGCCGCACAGCAGCATAACCTTTGACCTTTTCAGTTAACAGTCGTGTGTGTGTGTGTGTGTGTGTGTGTGTGTGTGTGTGTGTGTGTGTGTGTGTGTGTGTGTGTGTGTGTGTGTGTGTGTGTGTGTGTGTGTGTGTGTGTGTGTGTGTGTGTGTGGGTGGGGCGTCAAATGTGCCATATGGGGCGTCAAATGTGCCAGTCTGGCCCTCATATGTGTGTGTGTGTGTGTGTGTGCGTGTGCGTGTGCGTGCGTGCATGCGCGCGTGTGTGGGTGTGTGTGTGTTTGTGCGTGCATGCGTTGCATGCGTGCGCGCGCCCTGAATGTCTCTTTAACATAGCGCACAGTCTCCAAACTCAAACCCAAATATGTAAAAAATTAGAACAGCATTTCCATTCACTCGCCGATGCAATTACACTCACAGTCAAGTAAAAACAGTGTGACAGCCTATTTTTGGGTTTATTATGAGTCCATTTGGTTAACCAACAATTATCCATGGAGTTGGGAGTAACATATTACATGTAATGCGATTAGAACAATCTGATTACAACAAACTCAATGAAGAAAATCTTTGCTAAGGTCTGAGTCTGCTCAGATGATGGGGGTCCAGCAGCAGCTAATATATACATAATTTAAACTCTGGTGAACAGCAGGCTACGTGATTTTCTAGGAGCCAAGGCATCTGAGGGACTGTCCGTATGTCTCCACAAAAGAAAGAAAGACTAGTGACCGTCACCGAAAGAAGGTGGCTAGGCTGCTGAGGCTGAAAGAAAGAATGTCGCCAGGTCGCCGATGATGTCACACCAATGACATCACTGATGACATCATCAACGATGACATCATAACATCGCTGATGACATCACTAACTGATAACATCATCACTGATTATGTCACAATTGATCGTGCCACTGTATAGCCAGGGGTGGGCAATGCGGCCAATGCCCATGCGGCCCCCGACCTCACTCAGTGTGGCCCCTGGGTCAATTTCCTTTTTTTTTTACACAGCGGACTTTTTTGGTTAGGTTAGGTCGTCAGACCACCTAAATCTGCATTTTTATTTTACTGTACATCCCAGAACATGGCGCTAATGGCGTTAGCATTGTCCATTCACATACTGTTTAACATTAGCATTTGAGCTAACGCTATTGTATCAAACTATATCCAGGATGCACATAGCACATTGCACATGCAACATTACTAATCTGATTAATATGATGTATGTATGATGTACCCCATCAAATGGCTGTAGCGGGCTGTTTTAAAGCGAGAGCAAAGTTTCTGGTGTCATCTGAATGGAAGAATTAGTAAATTTGAATATGGAAAATATAAGTGTTGGTAATATGATTACCAGTCCTTTTCATCAAATTAGTAGCTATATTTGGGAGTGATGGTGTTATAGGCTACAGGTGAAAGTGCAGGGTCACAATCTGGCCCTCTGGTAGCGAGGACATTTTTTTGTGACCCTCTCTATCATCAAAGTTGCCCATCCCTGCTGTATACACATCAATGCCCATGTGCAGTTTCAGATCTGCATCCAATTTCTCACTTGGAGAAAGAAGTACCAGAGCGCCTCTGTGGTGCGCTCAAGCATGACTACACCCCTGGTACAATGACAATAAAGATATTAAATTTAATTAAATTCAAACTAGAAAATTGCACACACTCAGTAGAGGGCAGATCTCCGCCCATGCCATAAATTCTTCCCTGCAGAGGCTTTAAGTAGGATTGTCTCACAACTGATGATGTATAACTGATAGGGGTGTCACAATATATCGTCCCACGAAATTTCGCGATAGTAAAACGTCACGATATGTATCGTTGAGATGAAATCTCATATCGTGATTTTTTTTTTTTTTTTTTTTTTCCAAAAATAGACAAAGAAACGTCTTTGTTTGTTGAAGTTCAATGTGTGGAAAGTAGTTCAGTTGAACAAGTCTCTGAAGAGACACATGAGAAGTTATACAGGAGAGAAACCATTCAAATGAGTTTCTGGCAAAACTGTTTACTTGACAGGAAAAACTGAAGATGCATAAAAAATAGACTAAGAAAAGTCTTGTTGTTTGAGTTTGAAGAAAAACTGAAGATGCATAATGAGAATTTATACTGCTGAGAAACCTTTTAGTTCAAAGTAAATCTAAGTGACGGTGTAACTCATTCTATTTCAAGATAAGCCTTATCTCCAATCTCATGTTTTTTCTAGTTGTTATTGTAATAACAATTTCCCACAACAGCATGTTTTGTATTTGTGCATTTCAAATAAAATACTACTTTTCCAGTCATATATTGTCATTATTCAAGTTTAAAAAAATATTGTTAAAATCGTATTGTATCGTATCGTTATCGTGAACCCAGTATCGTGATACGTATCGTATCGTGAACTGAGTGTATCGTGACACCCCTAATAACTGATGATGTCATATACATTGTGGCATAATCAGTGATATCATAAAATCAAATGATTTCTG
>NC_139628.1:39286632-39491632 GCF_964638095.1 Poromitra crassiceps
GTTTGTCACAGAGTAGGTGACAGGGGTGGAACGGCTGAGAGACAAACAGAAATCCAGACAGATGAATACAGAGTGAACAGAAACAGACATTCATACATGCAAACACAAATCAGAAAGGCAAGAAAGATAAATCAGACAGATAGACAGAGTTAGGGATACACAACATTGGATTTTTTTGCCGATATTTTCCCACTCCTTTGGCCAATTGCCGATGCCGATATATGCGCAGATCCTCTCCCAACTAATTTCAGAGAACATCAAGTCTCTCCGGTATTATGCCTACTCTTATTGTGATGGCCCGCTGCCAGATACAGACACATGCTTTTCAAAATCCATGCCATACTTTATATTCATGGAAATGTTTCCAAACAATTGCATATATTCAAGCATCGAGCATTTGGACATAATTCAAGTGTCTTATCGGCCTCTCATATCGGCAGAAATGTTCGTTTTGGGTATTTCATTTTAAAGCCATTATCGGCAGATGCCGATTACACGTGCCGATTATCATAAGACAGAGACAGACAGACAGACAGACAGAGCAGGTAAGGGGGTGAGGAGAGATTGGAAGAGGGGGAGCAGGAAGTACAGAAAGAAAGAGAGAGGAGATGATGGAGAGGAAAGGGGGAGGAAGAGGAGAAAAGGAGAGAGTGAGATGTGAAGGGAGGCTGCAGGGAGGGACATCAGAGAGAAGCCGAGTGGGAGGAGGGAGAGGGAGAGGGAGAGGGAGAGGGGAAGGGGCGGGAGAGACGGATGGAGGGATGGAGAGGATAGAGGAGAGGAAAGAAGAGGAAGGGAGAGCAGACGTTCATTAGCGAGGAAGGGTGAGGGACGGAAGGACTGAGAGAAAGCAGAAGAGAGGAGAGGGAGGCATGGAGGAGTGGGAGAGAGGGGAGAGAGAGATAGAGAACACAGTGGAATGGATGAGTTACGTGGACACTGAAGTAGGAGGATGGGGGAGGGGAAGAATGTGTGCCACACACACGCGCACACACACACACACACACACACACACACACACACACACACGTGCACGCACGCACACACACACACACACACACACACACGCACACGCACACGCACGCACACACAGACACACACACACACACACACACACACACACACGCACACGCACACGCACACACACACACACACACACACACACACACACACACACACACTGTTGAAATCGGAAGCAATCGCAAGAAAGATCGAGAGAAAGATAGAGAATGAGAGATAGAGGTACACAGCCAGACAGAGAGACAGATAGGCAGAGTTGGAGCCTCTTTTGAAGGAGAGGAGGAAGAGGAAGAGGAGGAGGAGGAGGGGTGAAGGACAGAGGCGAGAAAGTATAGGAGGGAGGGGGAGGAAAAAGAGGGCGCGCAGTCGAGTGAGGAAGGAGACAAGGATGGAAGGAGACAGGCGGAGGGCAGAGGAGTTATCGCTGGAGACAAGGGAGCGAGCAAGGAGACGAGGAGGGAAGGAGACAGGTAGAGAGCAGACGAGTCATCACTGGAGAGGAGGGGGCGAGGAAGGAGGCGAGGAGGGAAGGAGACAGGTAGGGGGCAGAGGACTCATCACTGGAGACGAGGGAGCGAGGAAGGAGACGAGGAGGGAAGGAGACAGGCGGGGGGCAGAGGACTCATCACTGGAGACGAGGGAGCGAGGAAGGAGACGAGGAGGGAAGCGGGGGGCAGAGGACTCATCACTGGAGACGAGGGAGTGAGGAAGGAGACGAGGAGGGAGGGAGACATGCGGAGGGCAGAGGACTCATCACTGGAGACGAGGGAGTGAGGAAGGAGACGAGGAGGGAGGGAGACAGGCGGAGGGCAGAGGACTCATCACTGGAGACGAGGGAGTGAGGAAGGAGACGAGGAGGGAGGGAGACAGGGGAGGGCAGAGGACTCATCACTGGAGACGAGGGAGCGAGGAAGGAGACGAGGAAGGAAGGAGACAGGCGGAGGGCAGAGGACTCATCACTGGAGACGAGGGAGTGAGGAAGGAGACGAGGAAGGAGGGAGACAGGCAGAGGGCAGAGGAGTCATTGCTGGAGACGAGGGAGGGAGTGTGGAATAGAAGGGGGAGATGTAGGAAGGAGGTCGAGGAAAAGAGAAGAGGAAGATGCAGAGGGAGAAAAGAGGAAATGGGTGGAGAGAGGG
This sequence comes from Poromitra crassiceps, assembly GCF_964638095.1. Taxonomy (NCBI): domain Eukaryota; kingdom Metazoa; phylum Chordata; class Actinopteri; order Beryciformes; family Melamphaidae; genus Poromitra; species Poromitra crassiceps. The sequence continues at coordinate 39,288,792 of NC_139628.1, forward strand.
GGAGGGAGATATAGAAGGGGGGGCAGGAGAAACGGAGAGGAGGAAAGTAAACTGAAGGAGAAATGAGGTAGAGAATTTTGGAGGAGGCATGGAGAGAGAGAGGAGGAGAAGGAAGAGGAGGTGCAGAACAGAAGCAGGCAGGAAGCAGAGAGGCAATTAGCGAGGACAGAGGAGTAGCTAAGCAGGGGAGAGAGAGAGAGAGAGAGGGGGGGGGCGAGGTGGAGAAAACAGGCAGGCAGGGGGTGAAGAACTGGGAGCTCGTTAAAGAGAGAGGGAGGAGGAAGAGGAGGAAGAAGAGGGAGGACAAACCGAGAGATTGTGGAGGAGGAGACAGAGACGAGGTGGAGTAGGAGAGAGAGACAACGACAAAGAAAGGAAGTGAGAGAGAGATAGGGATGGATGGAGAAGAGAGATGTAGCCTATGTAACAGGATGTTACATCAGCAGCACTTGGGGTGGCAATGCTAGATAGTGTGTATGCATGTGGCATGTCACATACACTCACTCACCCACCTGTACACCCCCCCCCCCCTCCCTATCTCTCTCTCTCACACACACACACACACACACACACACACACACACACACACACACACACACACACACACACACACACACACACACACACACACACACACACACACACACACACACACACACACGTAGAGAGAGAGAGAGACAGAAGAGATATTTTAAATAAAAAATAAATGAGACAGACAAGTACATGAGCTATTCATCTGAGTCACTGTCCAGTTCATGGACACACGACGGCACGCACACATGCACACCCCACTCTCCTGCCCTTTCTCCACCATGCATACATCAGTGCAAGTCAAGTCTGGACAGCCAGCCTCAGCACAGAGATGCACAGCTGACGAATCCCTCCGCCGACATACTGGCACGTAGTCCCTAATTTATGGGATTTTGATAGATGGCAGATTATGAGTCTAAAAAACACTACTGTAGCTCTTGAACATTAATTAATCGCTTTGCTATTTTGGATAAGATGAACAATATCAACCACTTATTTGAATTTCCAGGCAGGCGGTTAAACAGCTGATTTACTGGGCAAATGGTTTCAAACAAACAGAATACACAAAAAGGCCCCTAACTCGTTAGATCACGTGCTGTCCGAGAATCGTAGTTAATTATTGCAAAATCAACAACACGGTCCTAGTTTCACAGGACTACTTTTTGCCAATCCAAATGAAGTAGGCTACTTGGGAGAGGCAAACGGATCGGGGCGGATGTCCACATCTCTTTTCTCGGGGTGTTGTCTGTCTCCCCGGCACAGTAGCCTACACACAAGCACACGGCTGCTTCCATCTATCCATGCAGTTCACTTCATTGTACACTCGAGCCGGGGCTTGTGACCATCAATTAGGCAGAAATTAAGACGTTTTACATGCGCTAATTACCTGTGGTCGTTTCGGAGAGGATTATATACTGCGGGTAGATGCACGGCTGAGTTTTGACGGAGACAAACGACACGCAGGTACAGTGGTGACTCTTATATCGACTTTAAAATATTAGTTAGCGTTACTAATGTAACGTGTACTGGCCGCAAGCTAACTGGCTAACGTTAGCATCCCCACAGCCAACTGAAAGGTTTCACTTGAAAATGCTATCATGTGCACACGAGGGGGGGATATTGCCTGATATTCAGCATCTAAAAATGTAAGATAGTTTGAGCGTTAAAACAGCTACCGTTTACCACCCAAGGTCTTAATACATGCCAACAATTTAAATTATAATCCAGAACGAGTTTTACGTCATACCAGCAGTCAGGATTCTTAACGTTAGTAACAAACGTAAATGCTTTGGGAAAACAAAAGGGTTTCAAAGTCTGTAAACGGAAGAAGACCATATTCTAGGCTCACACAGCGAGTCACTAAAAGCCGTGGAATTATTGATTTAACGTTAACGACTCAGTCAGTCAAGACCCACGCTGGCCACCTTGTTGATTGGAAATTAAAATTGTGAGAACAAACTAAGGCAAGTTGGCGGTTAGCGATATTGATCAGTAGAAATGGATCCTCCCAAGCCGGGGATGGCAGAGATTTTGGTTCATTAACGCTAGTTGATGTTTGTGGAGATACCGTCCCGAGGCTACCACAAGCCCTTAAACTCCCTAAAAGTGAACGGGGCGGGATACATACACGTTACAGCGATTCTCTTCTTTCGTAATTGTGAACGAATTCCCAAACGTGCATGAACCAGTACGGGTACATTATGTATGGAGCGTTTAAACCGTGTTGTGAGTTTCCAGTGAAGTTAGAGGCTCTGTGAGGACAGCAGCTGCTCGCTTTGGGGGGGTTTGTGGGGCCACCGGGCGGCAGCGACAGACAAAAGACCCCCAGCCTGAGAGCCTCGGTCACTTTATTGTCTACCACAGTTTGGTAGTCGCCAACTGCCACTCAAGAGGCGTAAATGGTGATTTTTTTTAGTCAGTGGGAAGAGAAGTGGATTATTATTATCATCCTTATTTTGAACTGTGATCCGTCTGTAACCAGCAGAAACACTGGCCAATGTAACTTTGAAGTGACGTTCGCGTCGCTGCTTTGTTCTGGTCGTAGTTCAAGTTGTTGAAAAGAAATGTATCCGATGAAATGCATCCAATCATGTAACCACGCGTTTTGTTGAAAAGAAATGTATCCGATGAAATGTATCCAATCATGTAACCACGCGTTTCAACTTCGATTTCGAAGTTGTGTGTATATTTCTGATTTGTCAAATGATGATGTCTTTGTTGACACCTGCTCTTTGTATGAACCTCAACCCCAGTATGTTGTTTAAAGGAGAAGGAGTTTGGATGTGGTCCTAGATACGGTTTGACTAGCTCGTCTAAATCCGTGTCCTGATGTGACCGTCTAGTCTTTTGTGCTGCTGAGAGAGAGAGAGAGAGAGAGAGAGAGAGAGATAACTAGGCCACGTATTGCACGTAATAACCTAGCACGACAGTCGATGTCACTTTAAACGAGCGCTCCCCTCATGCAGGAGGGCTCTCATGTTATCCATGGCATATTCTCCCCACTGTTTTTGAGGATGCCTGCACTTGTGAGTTGTTGAGTGTGTTTGTTTGCCTGTGTGAGCTTGGGCATACGTGTTTGTTTGTTTGTCTGGCTGGCTGGCTGGCTGTAGTAGGGCTTTCACTTGGGGTGTGTGACTGTGTGTCTGGCGTGTTTATGGCTGCTGTGTGTGTTGCTTTCAACGTGTTTGTGTTCTGGTAAAAATGCTATAAGAGGCTTATGTATATTATATATGATTGTATACTACCATAGAATATGAAAAAACACATTATTGTCTATCACATAATGATAGAAATTTGTCTTTAGGGGCTCAAAGCATAAAAACATACACACATGCAAGAGTCACCTATAATTACATCAAGAACACAAACGGTTGCATAATACAGTGGTTCCCAAATGATCGTGTGCCTTGAGGCAGGTCCAGGTGTGCCTCGGGATTTTGTGACAACCATACATTATTATTGCAAATGTAGCCTAAAACTATACACAAAGTGGATGTGTTGCTGCTTTCATCTAGTCATTTTAGTTTCAAATGGAATCCTGAATGATTTTGTTCATAAATATTTCATGAGTATAGTTTATTTGTTTGTCAAATTTTATTTGGCATTAGTATATAAAAATGTTTAGAGTGATAAGAGAGTGATAATACAAGTTATAGAGGCTATTTTGCACGGATATGTGTGAGTTGATATTCTGTCTTGCCCTTTGGTGTGCCCCGCGGACAAAAAGTTTGAAAACCCACTGGCATCATAATAGATCAGAGCAGGTGTGCAAAGCTGCATTAAAAAGGTAATGACAGTCTATCTGGTCTTGTTTAAAAAGGATATTGCACTAATAGGGATGAATGCGGTTTTGTTGGTTTTCTTCTTGACCAGAGGTACTTTGTAACGTCTGCCTGACGGGAGTAGCTGAAAGGAGTTTGAAGCGTCCTTGGTGATGGAGTCTGCCTTTCTTTTTACTGCATGATTGTCGAGGTCTGAGAGTTGGGTTTGAGAGGCGCCGGGGATTTTGGTTGCTTGTTTGATGATTCTTATAAGTTTTTTTTCTAGCTTTTCTCTGTGTGTGCAATGTTGAATGTGAGGATTGATTCAATGAGTGACCGGTATACTGCTGTTGACATGTCCTGTCTGACATTAAAACCCTTTCAGCCTTCTCAGTAGATAAATGCGCTGTTGGGCCTTTTTCTTTTTGTAGACCCTGTCCGCTTGTTGTGTGAAGGACAGGTGTGATGGTCGATCTCAGTGCCCACCATCTGAATGTCTCAACCTGTCCCGAGAGAAGGTGTGGCTGGGGTGTCAGATGCCCAGCGCCCACCGCAACACAGCTCTTTGGTCTTGCTGATGTTCAGTTCCAAGGAGTCCTGCTGGAACCAGAGGACCATTGGCGATGGGATCGTATATCGCCAATTGAATGGCTGAATGATTGATTTTCCCTAACCAATGTCTAGCTTGTTGTCCATTGATCTGTCGCGTCTTTAATTTTCTTTTCTCTCCAGGTTGTAAAAAAAAAAGTTGAAAGATGTGTGTTTTTAAAGTGGCACTCCCCCAGCAACAAATATGGCCATATTATGTCACCTCATCATGCCCCACTGCACTGTTAACAGTGCAAGGCCATTGAGAAATCGTCTTGAGTTGCAGTGTGACATTGAGAGAGCTATTGAGCGATGGTGAGAGACACTGCGAGTAGTTGAGTGTGAATTTGTTCCTGGAGAAAACGAACCCTCGAAAAATAAACATAGCTCAAGGGAAAATGAGGTGAGCGCTTCCAAGGTAGCAGCTGCAGCATAAGGCGTTTTGCTCCTTTAAATTAAGATTGAAGACGGTTTTATAGAGTTTTGAATGAAAAGCAAACATTCCAGCCAAGGAACTAATGCAAAATGAACGACAGCTCTGAATACATCGCTATGTGATTCTATCACACTCAAGACAAAGTGAACAGTATTGATATGTGCAAGTGGTCAAATCACCCTTATAAATGTATTGTGCGTGTGCGTGTGTGTGTGATTTAGCCATGCCCTCGGTGATGGAGCGCTCCACGGGGGTCCTGTCCAGGAGTAGGGCCAAGACCGTAACCAACGGCAACAGCCAGCCTCACTCTGAGGAAGAGAGCAGTGATGAAGACCACGCTCACGGTATACACACGCGCACACACAGACACACACACCCACACACACACTGCACTCATTGCAGTGCTGCGATGCCTTGTTAATATACCCATCTCTCCACTGTCATCCCCTGATTCTCTCCTCCACCCATTTCCCTCACTCTCTTCCTTGCCATCCTCTGCCCACATGCATCCCCCCATCCTCCGTTCTCTCTAGGGATGCACCGATCCACATTTTTTCACTTCCGATCCGATTCCGATACCTGAATTTGGATATCTGCCGATGCCGATACCAATATTTTTGTTGAATATACAATATAGGCAAAGATTTGGCCAATTAAAGATTTTTTTTTTTAAATATACCTTGCAAAAAGCAGACAAAATTAAGAAAATATACAAGGCAAACTGGCAAAGAAGGATACTATTATACATGGGCAAATTATCCCCGCGCTGGAATTGCTTTTTTTTTTTTTTCTTCTTCCCGATTCCGATCTGTGAATTAGTGCCAATATCGGCACCCGATACCGATATTGGATCGGATCGGCCCCGTCCCTAGTTCTCTCCTTCACCCACTGCCTTCTCGCCTGGTGAAACCATCCTGATCACGCAACCTTTTTTGAAAGAGACTCAACGACAATAATTAAAACAAGAACAAGAGTATGAACCAGCGTAGTTTCTTGGCAGAAAATACCTTTGATTGGCTGAAGGAATTGTCTGTCAAGGAAAGTACTCCCACTCACTGAATTGGCTGGGTGGCTGCCTGGACCTCCAGACTGATTTTTTTGTAGAGCGAAACAGAATGTGAGGTCATGTGATCAGGATGGTTTTACCAGGCTAACTGCCTTCTAACAGCAGAAGAAGAAGTTCTTCTTCTACTGTGCTTTAAAAAATGAAACCTGTATTTAACAAGGTGAGTGCAATAAGGAAACATTACTACAAATGACTCTGCTGTGATGGAGTAGCTGGGGGTTGAGGAGCCTAGGGTTATGTAGCCTAACTTCAACAGCAGTTTTGAAGGGAAGAGCTTCTTCCATTCTCACCTTGGCATCTTGCATCCCTCTCCAGTCTTCCATTCATCTACCCATCCTTCCTCCATCTACTACGGTTTCCATCTATCCACCTATGTCCCCCCATCTGTCCTCCCCTCCCTTCCTCTGTCCCCCCATCTGTCCTCTCCTCCATTCCTCTGTCCCCCCATCTGTCCTCTCCTCCCTTCCTCTGTCCCCCCATCTGTCCTCTACTCCCTTCCTCTGTCCCCCCATCTGTCCTCTCCTCCCTTCCTCTGTCCCCCCATCTGTCCCGCCCCTCCCTTCCTCTGTCCCCCCATCTGTCCTCTCCTCCATTCCTATGTCCCCACATCCGTCCTCTCCTCCATTCCTCTGTCCCCCCATCTGTCCTCTCCGCCCTTCCTCTGTCCCCCCCCATCTGTCCTCTCCTCCCTTCCTCTGTCCCCCCATCTGTCCTCCCCTCCCTTCCTCTGTCCCCCCATCCATCCTCTCCTCCCTTCCTCTGTCCTCCCCTCCCTTCCTCTGTCCCCCCATCTGTCCTCTCCTCCATTCCTCTGCCCCCCCCCATCCGTCCTCTCCTCCCTTCCTCTGTCCCCCATCTGTCCTCTCCTCCCTTCCTCTGTCCCCCCATCTGTCCTCTCCTCCCTTCCTCTGTCCCCCATCCGTCCTCTCCTCCATTCCTCTGTCCCCCCCATCTGTCCTCTGCCCCCCCATCTGTCCTCTCCTCCATTCCTCTGTCCCCCCATCTGTCCTCTCCTCCCTTCCTCTGTCCCCCCATCTGTCCTCTCCTCCATTCCTCTGTCCCCCCATCTGTCCTCTCCTCCATTCCGTTGTCCCCCCATCTGTCCTCCCCTCCTTTCCTCTGTCCCCCCATCTGTCCTCTCCTCCATTCCTCTGTCCCCCCATCCGTCCTCTCCTCCATTCCTCTGTCCCCCATCTGTCCTCTCCTCCCTTCCTCTGTCCCCCCATCTGTCCTCTCCTCCATTCCTCTGTCCCCATCTGTCCTCTCCTCCCTTCCTCTGTCCCCCCATCTGTCCTCTCCTCCATTCCTCTGTCCCCCCATCTGTCCTCTCCTCCCTTCCTCTGTCCCCCCATCTGTCCTCTCCTCCCTTCCTCTGTCCCCCCATCCATCCTCTCCTCCCTTCCTCTGTCCCCCATCCGTCCTCTCCTCCCTTCCTCTGTCCCCCCATCCGTCCTCTCCTCCCTTCCTCTGTCCCCCATCCGTCCTCTCCTCCATTCCTCTGTCCCCCCACCCGTCCTCTCCTCCCTTCCTGCCCCCTGTCCGTGAGGAAATCTCTCATCTCCTCCCCTGCTCCACTCATCCTCTCCTACACTCTCTCCATCTCCTTCCTCTCCCTGGCTTTACCACAGCACTAATTACTTAATGTCTGCCATCCGCTCTCGCTCCTTCTTTCCCCCGTCTCACAGCCTCGCCATCCAAAAAACACAAAAACAAAGTATCTCTGCTTATCTGTCTCTTCTCTGTATCTTGTCTCTCCACTTCTGCAACTTTTGGGGGAATTTCTGCCTTGTCAACACTATATCATCCCTCTTGGATATTGTAACTTGTGTCTCTCTTTCTCTCTGTCTGTCTGTCTGTCTGTCTGTCTGTCTGTCTGTCTCTACAGACAGTATGATCAGAGTGGGAGGGGACTACCAGGCCCAGATCCCGGAGTTCAAACCAGGTAAGGTGGGATGAAGGAGAGAGAGGGGCATGAGAGAGAGAGAGAGAGAGAGAGAGAGAGAGAGAGAGAGAGAGAGAGAGAGAGAGAGAGAGAGAGAGAGAGAGAGAGAGAGAGAGAGAGAGAGAGAGAGAGAGAGAGAGAGAGAGAGAGAGGCATGAGAGAGGGAGAGAGAGAGGCATGAGAGAGGGAGAGAGAGAGAGGCACAGCGGTGAAGAGAAGCATGGAGGACATTGAAATGGAGGGAGAAGGGGAATACAGATAAGGAGAGGGATGAAGGCCAAATGACCAGAGCCACAACTCAAAGCAGGAACTGGCTAGAAGGACAGACGAGGAGACAATGTTGTTATGGGCATCCAGACTCTGTGACTGGGTATGCAGAGAGTCTGAAAGTAACATTTTGGCTCTCCTTCCAAGGACAAAAATACTTCTTATATACTGTATGATCCTCATGAAAATGTGTCAATGTGGATCTTTTCAGTGTACAAAATCCTCTACCGTGTGAGAGATTCAATAAAGAGCTGAGCAGATTGGAGTTTTCATTTCAAACTTTATAGATAGAAGTTTATCATTCATCATGAAGTGACTCGCCACACGGGAATAACATGAACTTTCCACAAACGTTAACTTTGTTAGCCATCTTGGCCGCAGAGAGAAGTTGAAACGCCACTGTGAAGAGCCAATGTTGCAGGCCGCCAGTCAACAGCCGGTTTGATCCAGAGCCATTGTGTTGCTTTGACTGGATTGGCTCTATGCTTCTGGAACATTGGTTGAAGTAACAGATCAAGTCCTTGTTCGGGTGCCACTGGCGCGTTTGGTCGCATCCCAGCTCACACCAGCCTCAGGGAAGCAGGCCGCTCCCTGGCTCATGCTACCGTTGGCCTATCAACTTTCCCACAGTCAACATGAGCCAAAAACACGTCCAAACACGCCACGATAACGTCCGCTAATTCGTCCAGAATCCCTCCCGGCTGTCCCAGGGGCTGATCTTGCCGATAAATTGACCAGGTTGCCGTTTGCAAGTGACTTTTTTTTTATCAGCGAACGTTACCAAGCAACCAATACTGGTCTATGCTGTCAGCCTGTCGCTGTGTTAGCCAGCTGCTGGACTCATGCGAGTACGATGCACGCACGCACGCCAGCACCAGCACAGGCTGCTCATAGGGCCTTTAAAATGGCTTTCTCTAACCTACAGATACTCAGAGGAGAATGGTAGATGTGAAGTGGCTGATGACCAACAACAATGGCTGTTGTGTCTTTTGTCAGAGAGAAAAGTGGAGAAGTTTCTCACAAAAACAATGGCTAATCTAATCAAAATGGTAAAGTGAAGGAGCGGGCAAACAAACCTCTCTTTGAGTGTATTTATCTTATCTTATGATAATGCTGATTGGCTTTGCACAGATGTTGAGCCCCCAATACAGCCCCCTGGTGGACATGTCACCGTCTCCTGCACTTGAAAGCAGGAATGGTGTCAAAGAGTTGATAAAAAAGAAGAGGGTTGATATAAAAGGCTAATCAGAGGGAGAGAGAGAAGTGGAGAGGTGAGTGTTGGAGTGAAAGAGAATGGAAGTATGGTGGGAGGAGGCAGAAGGATGAAGGGATAGATAGAGCAAAGCAAAGGAGAGGAAGCTACAAAGATGATCTGACTACTGACTGAACGATGGGGACGATTTTGACTGTGTTTGTTCTCTGTACCAGACTGTCCAATCCGTTATGAGCAGGACCAGAGGAGCATGCTGGTCTGGTGTCCCAACAGCCACATTTCAGATGCCATGTGTAAGCTCTATCACTCACTCACACACACACACACACACACACACACACACACACACACACACACACACACACTACCTTTCATTCTGCGTTACAAGCTTAACAACTTGACTTTCAGTATAACGACTGCATGCTGGCTTGAGAATAGCAATTAAAGTTGCTATTAACAACAACAAAGTTGTCCGGGTAGTGTAGAGGTAGATTCCCTGCCTACCAACATGAGGGTCACAGGTTCATATCCATATCCGGCTTGGTCGGGCGTCCATACAGGCACGATTGGCTGTGCCTGCGGGTGGGAAGCCGGATTGGCGTATGTGTCCTGGTCGCTGCACTAGCGCCTCCTCTGGTCAAGTCGGGGCGCCTGGTCGGGGTGGAAGCGAACTGGTGGGAATCGCGTGATCCTCCCACGTACTACGTCCTACTGGTGATGCTCCTCCCCCTGTCAGGTGAAAAGAAGCGGCTGGCTACTGCTCATGTCTCGGAGGAAGCATGGTGCTAGTCTCGGCTCTCCCCAGATCGGCAGAGGGTGGGGCAGCGACCGGGGCAGCCAATAGGGCAGCATGGAGATAAATTGGCCAAGCATAATTGGGGAGTAAATGGGGAAAAATCAGAAAAATAATAATTAAAAAACAAACTAACATTAAAATACTTTCTGTCTGTCTCCTCGCTCTCTCCATCCTCTATTGTTTTGACCTCCTCACCCCAGTGGACGAGTACATCCTGATGGCTAAAGAGAAACATGGATACAACATGGAGCAGGTATGAAGACTGCGAATTCATTTCACGAGGAAAACTTGTCCCTTTGTTTCACAATGGGGGGAAAAACAGTAAACGCACAAAAAAGTGTAAATATTTTTTTTCTTTTTCTTGGAAGAACAAGTGCACACGAGCAAACCGAACCAAACATCCAAAATGCACACATATTTGTTTCTTTCCATCATTTTCTCCTCATTTCTCTCTTGCACATTCCCCCTTTCTCTCTCTCTCTCTACATATCTCTCTTCACCTCCCCCCCAGGCTTTGGGCATGCTGCTGTGGCACAAGCACGATGTGGAGCGCTCGCTGGCTGACCTGGCCAACTTCACCCCCTTCCCCGAGGAGTGGACGGTGGAGGACAAGGTGCTGTTTGAACAGGCCTTCAGCTTCCACGGCAAGAGCTTCCACCGCATCCAGCAGATGGTGAGAGGGAGTCTGGGGAACACACGCACGCACGCACGCACGCACACACACACACACACACACAGTGTCCATCCAGTAAACTGTACACGTACCGTATTCAATCGCAACTTTAACGTTTATTCTCATCCGATCAATTCTCTGTGCTTTGGTTTGCGTGTTTGTGTGCGCTCAATGTGTTTATATGTTTTCATTTGTGTGTGTGTGTAGCTTCCAGATAAGCTGATCTCCAGCCTGGTGAAGTACTACTACGGCTGGAAGAAGACCAGGACCAGGACCTCGGTCATGGACAGACAGGCCAGGAGGCTGGTCAGCAAACGAGAGAAAGACGACAGGTATCAGATGAAACCGTAAGGATTCCCGCAGGGATATTTGCTACGAAAGGAGGGAGGGATGGGAAATTGCTTAGTTTGAGCTAACTTCATGACACATGTCCCCCGAGAACACTTCGTTCTTACCCCCCACATACGGTGTTGGGAGATTTGACACTGTCATTTTAATTGTTGCCAGAGGGGAGTGCTGCATCATTGGTTAGGAACAGGCTGTTTGATGCGTTCCTCCTGTCCTCCTTCCAGTAACGAGGAGGTCGAGGAGGCAGAGCCAGGCAGCGACAGCGATTTTGAGATCGAAGCCAAGAAGGAGGTGAGCAACACACAACGTTTTTGTGTCTTTTTTGGCTCACAGAACTGAGATGTGTGAGTGTATTTGTGCTATAGTAAGCCTATATTGCTTGTCTTTGTATTGGACATGTTTGAAAATAAATTATTACAGAGACGGTGAAGTAGACCAAATATTTTTTTTATCCAAGTTTCTTCTCCCAGGATGTGACTACTCCGATATTGTGTGTGCACAGACTGCACACGTGGGCATGCTCATACAAGCTGAGCTTTGTGTTTACATAGGCAGTTGCCTGAGGAGATCAGCCTAATCAAACCAATCCGTTCTCTTTCCTTTGATTTGACAGCTTTAATTATTAACTGTGTCTTTTTAAATTGCAAGCAACGGCTGATCACTCTGAAGTTGATTTGAAATGCGTGTGATCGCAGGCATTGAAGCAGCAGAACGCCAGCAGCGCCAGCGCCGAGAAGGGGCCCTCGGGTCGCCCCGGGCCGGTGAAGAAGGAGAGCATCGGGGCGCAGTACCGCCACCACCCGCTCCGAGCGCGCCGCAGGCCCCCCAAAGGCATGCACCTGGACCAGGGAGACATCATGTCCCTGTCAACCTCGCACGACGCAGGGGTGCTGTCTGTACGACAGCTGGACACACACTTGGTCTCGCTCAAGAGACAGGTGTGTATTATATCAGGGTCCCCTTCGGATAATTAAAAACTCTTAAAAAGTCTGAATTTTAGTTTTCGATTTTCAAGGTCTAAAAATTTCTTAAAGACGTCTGGAATTGTAGGAAGGGGAAGCATTACATTTGATCTGGGGCAGAATGAATGAGCATGTTTTTATCAACGGAGCTGGCGATGGAAGTTTGGCGTGTGTATGTTGGGAGCAAGGGTCTGTGCTAGAATGGATTGGCCAGAGGGACACGAGGAGCGATGACTGGTTGGGTTTAGGCAAATAAACGTACTGAAGAGACAACATGCATACACTTAGTTTCAAATGAACAAAATGAAATGCTTCTCAACTCTCTCTCTCTCTCTCTCTCAGGTCCAGAGTATTAAACAGAACAACAGTAGTGTGAAACAGAGCCTCACTGAGGGCGTCGACACTTTCAGACCCACAGAGGTACAATTCTCTTCTTTCTTGAACTCAGTATTTTGTACAACTTTTCCTCTTCCCACCCCCCCCCCCCCCACCCCCCCCCCCCCCCCCCCCACCACTTCTCTAATCTCTCCCATCCTTCATTCTTTTCCATGTCCTTCCTGAATCCAAAGGCTTATTCCCTCTCTCATCCTTCTCTGTGCGCCCCCCAGCCTGTCCCCAAGATGAACGCTCGCTGGACTACAGAGGAGCAGCTGCTGGCTGTGCAGGGTGAGTGCAGGCTCCTGCTGCGTCACCTCACGCCGCTCCCTCTCCTCCTCCCACCTCACATTCATCTCACACCCTCAGAGACTGAGAGACACACTCACAGTCACAGTTAGCGACTGTAGAAGCGTATCCATCCTGCATTGTCACTGCAGAGGCCGCTGCAGACAAAAGTGTACCTTGGATGCTTCTCAACTTAGAGGAGCGATAATGCTGAGCACCCAATAAGAAGCTGGACTTAATTAACATTTCTACTTATCTAACTACAGTACTACTATGACTACTACAGTACCGGAGTCCAATTCCTTGTATGTCTACATACTTGGCCAATAAAGCTGATTCTGATTCTATAATAATAAGGCGGCCCGGTTCACGCTCAGCATGAAAAGTCCAATGGAGCTGGCAGCACTCACAGGTATATAAGGAGGAAGAAACCAGGGAACGCATCCAGCTGGCACAGATCAATAATCAGGCAGTGAGAATACATAAATACAAGAAATGTAATTCCATAATACGGATATGGCACATGTGGGAACCGGTAACCCGAAAAGGCCGGGAGAACCAGCCAACGTAAATAAATTCTACATTTGAAATAGAATGAATAGTATATTTTAAGCGGGTATGGTACTGAGATCCCAAATTGCCCAATCTCCACATGAGGGCACTTGTACAAAGGTGTAAACTACACAGAGGCAAGGGTGGACCTCCCATAGAGATACATTTCCATAGGAAGGATAATTAGAAACAGTAATAGAGAAAACAATTATAAAAATTAGTAATAAAGTTAAAAGGTACTCATCATAGTAACCCATCTAAAGACCCATACAAAATGTCAGATCAAATGGCACAATTATTCAGACTCGAGAGGAATGCACATAAATAGAACATGAGTGTTGGGCAAACAACTTTCACAAGAAGAGGCTAATAAAACACATAGCCTATATAAACCAAAATTATAATCATAAAAAGTCACAAGTCATCAAATCTGAGGAACTAGAGAGGAGGATTTGAGAGACGGGCCAAAATAAGTTAGCAAGGCCATGGAGAATGTTAACTCATAAAAAGACAAAAGTAACTCCTCATTCAAGCCTCTAGGACGTTCAGTTTATAAGTAATGGATCCAGAATGCTTCTCTTTGGAGAAGTTTTTTTCTCTCTATCCCCGCCCCTCATCAGAGGACCCACAGACTCTATCCCCATAAAGCATAAACTGGACACATTGTGACCAACAAAATGTAAATGTTTGGCCACAGGGGACCTCTCGTCATTAGTTCTGATACTGCTTTTATGTTCAGATATGGTAAATGGTAAATGGACTGCATTTATATAGCGCTTTTATCCAAAGCGCTTTACAATGTGCCTACATTCACCCATTCACACACCGAAGGCGGCTAGCTGCCACGCAGGGTGCTAGCACAGCCATCGGGAGCAATTTGGGGTTCAGTGTCTTGCCCAAGGACACTTCGACATGCGGACTGGAGGAGCCGGGGATCGAACCACCGACCTTCTGGTTAGTGGACGACGCGCTCTACCTCCTGAGCCACAGCCACAGAGATATGCTTCTCTTTTAGTTTTGCCTGCGTAACACGAGCCACAGGGACATTTCAACGTGTGGTTCTACAAGTGATTCTACACTCAACTTTCTGCCTGTATGAGGATGGGAAAACTGTGCACCTTTTAATGATGGCATTGCAATTGATACAGTTGGAGCAAGAGAAATTTCCAGATGGGAGAGAACGTAAAGAATTAGTAGGCTTAACATAAATGTCTGTTTTGACAAGTTTATCCCTCAAGTTGTTAGGACGCTAATTCGCAAATAGGCAAATATAGGGGGATTAGCCAACTCACGGCCGACAACAGGATCGTTGGACAAAATGTGCCAATGTTATTTAACAACGCATTTAACAGAATGAGAAATGGGTGAAAATGTGAATGACAACACGAGAGACAGATTTTTACGAGGGGGGGCTTCGGGACTAAGAGGCTATCTGTCAAACCCACGAACCCTAGTTAAACAATTAATTACAATATTATCATTATGTTTCTCACGAAAACGAGAACCAGGGATGCAAACTAGTCACCTTTCGGTGACACTCACCTTTTTCATCCCAAATCAGGACGCTTAAATGAATGATTTCTAGTGGTTTTGTGTTTTGTGTCTGCCCTGGTACATCTGTCACCTTTTTCACTCTCCATGAGTTTGCATCTCTGGAGAACAAATGTCTCTCAAACTGCAAATCAAAGTTCACTATAAGTTGACTATAAGGCAAGCTCCTTTTAAGGCTGCGTGGATGATAACTAGAGAAGTGCAAATAATTATTTCTATCCATTTTCTCACGGAAGACTGTAGTCTGTAGTAGTTCTCCTTGCTTGCCTCTAATGTGAAGGTAATAGTAGGAACTCTAGAATTAAGAAAATCCCTAAACCCCTCCACCTCAGATGAGCCAGTGAACACAAAAAACAAATCATCAATGTATCTGTACCAACATTTGACAAAAGAGAAATAAGGATTGTTATTATATAGACATAATCAACCTTGAATCTGCCCATAAATAAATTAGCAAAATTAGGACTAAAAGGACTGCCCATAGAAACACATTGTTTTTGCAGAAAGAAATCTTTCTCAAACCTAAAATAATTCTTAGTGAGGACTATCATATCTTTTCAAACAGTTCGCCTTTTTTTTATGTTTTGAGTTTACGTATTTTCCTTTTGCTGAAGTCTATTAGACTGTTATGTTTACTGTTTTTTTCACTTTATGTATTGTTTTAACTGTTTGAATTAAATCGTTTCAATCAATCAAAAAATCTCTGATACACATACTCAGCATCCCAGGCGGGAATCGAACCCAGGACCGGTGGCGCGGTGGTGGTTAGCTCCTTTTCTGGGCAAAGATACGACAAGAACACATCTATCATGTTCTTGACAATGGTGAGAGGCGGGTGAATGTCGTGAGGCAGGTGGTGCGCTAGAGTCATTTCCCAGGCATCCACCAGCAGCACGTCCAGGCCCTTGAACATGGCCCTGAGCACGAGGTCCAGCTGCAGCGAGTACCAGTCACTGTTGTACAGGCTCGCCTCTCGGTTCAGGGCCTGGAAGTTGGCCGAGCGGATGACCACGAGGGTCCCCGGGGCCCGGTCCAGGAGTCGGACCAAGGCCCGGCGAATGTGCCGCAGCCGGCGTATGTACACCTCCACGGGGAAGGTGCTGAAATGGGACCAGACACTGAGGACCACCACGGTGTCCGGGCCCCCGGGCAGGCCGTCCAGCTCGTTGGGCACATAGTGCAGCTCGCTGGAGAAGACGGAGATGCGGATGGGCGGACCGTGGCTGCGGTACTTCAGGAGAATGTTATGGGTGCTGTCCACTGCCATGAAGGGCCCGTTTTTCGGACTACTATGTAGGTTGAACTGCTTTAATTCTGGTACAGTAGCATTGAGGTAGAGGAACCACTGCCTGACGGTGGAGTCTCCATGCATGTTGATCACTTTGCCCCTCAGACACTGAGTGATGGCAGAGGAGTCGTTGAACTGGCGCATTGTGGCGCCACCTAATGGCCTCCATGAGCCCCCGTAGTAATATCCAGAAGGCGTTAGCTTGATTGGCTCTGGCTTTGGACTGCTGCTCTCTGCCTCTGGCTGATCTTTCTTCCTAGGCAACACATTGATTCTGTCCGCTCCTGAAGCATTTATATGGACTTTGAGGTTGACACCACTCTGGAAGAGCACTGCTTCTTTTCTGGTGATCAGGTGCTTCAGGTAGCCTCCCTTGGCGTGGTTGATCCTGGTGTCACAGCTCAGCATCCTTGGCTTGTAGCAGTACCACGGCTCCCCGGTGTGAAGGTCTGTGTAGTTGCACAGTGGCTGCTGGCTGGGCGGCAGGCACATGTTACACACAGTGGTTTCCGACAGGAAGCCTGAGCGGAACAGGCTCTTGAAATACACCCGGTCAGACCTCTCCTCCCTCAGCCTGCGCAGCACGGCCACAGCCTCACTGGAGTGCACCAGCGTGATCTCCACCCGCGCAGATCCCACCCAGAGGAGCGGGAACAGAGCAGAGTAAGATCCATTGCGGTGGTCCAGCACCTGACCCACCACGCCTGCCCCGAGCTCCGGGGAGTGCAGCCGCGCCACCAGGAAGTCGCCCCCGTAGCGCTTGCGACGTCCCCGGAAGTCGTACATTTTGACGCGGGCCTCCAGCTGGTCGCCCACGTGCCACTCCCTCCCTGCTTTGGTGGGCAGGATGGTGAACAGGCTCTGCACGGGGTCGCTCGTCTTGCGCAAGGGCGGCGGTGCCGAGTGGGACCGGGGCTTGGGCCAGGCGATTGAGTCCAAGAGGTAGCGCTCCTCCAGCACGTCCTCAGGAGAGGGCTCCTGGCCCAGATGGCCACAGGTGTGGTTGTGATAGAGGCGAGGGGGGGCCTCCTGGATGGAGGCGGAGTGAATCCTGCTCTGCACCTGGTAGAGGGTCGAAGCCGTGTAGCAGTTCAGGTTCTCCAGAGTGCGGATGTTGCGTAGCAGGAGGATGAGGCCAAACAGGGACAGGAGGAGGAAGAGAGGGGCGTATTTGGATTTGGACAGATTTCGGCACCTGGTGGTGACCCCCTTCTGTCTCCCATGATGAGGCCCTACTTCACACTTGCAACTTCGGACCATTGAGCGCTTGAGTGACATCACTGATGATGTCATAGACATTGTGACATCATCAGTGACATCACAATCACAGTGATGTCATAGACATTGTGACATCATCAGTGGGACAAAATGGAAACAAACAAACAGAGCCCACTTTCTCCCTTTTTATGATGATGATGATGATGATGATGATGATGACGATGATGATGATTTAATTTATCCCAGCAGCGTCCTGCAGAAACAAGACATGAAAAACAGAAATACTGGTTGATTTTCCCAGTGCAAAAGTGCAAGTGCTTGAAAATGACTGACTTGCACATGAACAGACTACTTTGGGAAATTCTGAAATCTGAAATGCAGGGTGCCAGGGGAAACTGTGCGTGTGTCTGTGCTGACGTTCGAGTATGTATGTCTAGCTGCTGCCAACAACGCCCTACCTCGAGGTTCACGTTGAATTGAAGCATGTTTCTGGGTTAACTGAATGCTGACTTAAGGCCTAAACATGGTCGTCCGTCAGCCTCGAATTGGAGCCGTCTCGCCGTCTGGCGGCGCCAGCGAGCCCTACATGCTCGGACGCCACTACGCCCTCCCTCCTCCTGTGGGAGCTCCGTGTGAAAATGGCGGAGATTGTGTGCCAGGCAGTCTGAATGAAATTGAATGTAACGTTCCCGATTCTATGTATTAAATTCTAAAAAACGACCCTCAACATTTGGGAAGGCTAAGCCACACAACTAGTTCGTTATAATCTAACGTCATGCTTTGAAAGGCGACTTTACAACGATGAGCCAAGGCAACGGCCAGTCACAACTCTCCTGCAGCTGACGTCACGCACGTATCGTCGGCGCTGAGTCACATTTTCGAGCAGCCCCCGTCAGCCGACGGCGCCCCCTCCCCGTAGGACGGTGCTCCACCTGCCGTCCTACGGGGAGGGCGGGGTGAGGCTCTGACGGACGACCATGTTTAGGCCTTTAGTGTGTCAAACTTAAGCCGCTTTCACACCGGCCTTGAAAGCCACAAAATGCACGGAAAATAGGATCCGCGCCTCCGATGTGAAAGTTGTGAGCGCGCGTTGGTGGGTAATTGTTGTACGCCTTTTGTTACGCCAGTGGACCTAGTCTCAGCGCCGGGTTACCAGGCAACCCGCCTCCACTTGAAAGCGTAGGAGCAGCAAGCCGGAACAGTGCGAATGCTCAACTCATAAAAAAAAGTACAGGGGAAATCACCTCATGCAGCAAGAAAGACATCAGTGAAAGTAAAAAAAAAGTAGCCTATACAATCATGACTGCAGGAATGCTCCGTGCCTGTAAGTAGGTTAGGCTTTATGCTCAAACGATGTTGACATTAGTAGGTAAAACTAACACGCATCACAAACACAGCTTCCAAGATCATTGGTCTCCCCACACCCAACCTCACAGAGTTAAATAACCGGTCCATTACACGCTTCGCACACTCAATAGAACAGGACATCACACACCCACTCAACCAACACCTCATCCCACTGCCCTCAGGGCGCAGGTACAGGACAATCAAATTCAGAAGAGCTCGCCTCGGGAAAAGCCTGATCCCGGCAGCCATAGCTGCTCTGAACAGCAGGCCCCGCTGATGTGTTGTCTGTCTTGCCACATTGTTATTGTCTCTCTTGATGTCATGTATGTTGCTGTTTTTGTTATGTCCTCTCTGCACACTGGCGTAAGAATTTTTTCCTTGTAATGTACAGGACAGTGAAAATGAATTTTTCTTCCGGGACAAAAAAAAAAAAAAGTCTAAGTCTAAAATTAACGGATATAATAATACGCTTCAGAGGACTATCGCTGTCTATGGCGAGTTGGTCTGAGGATATTCCAGTGTTTCCCATACATAAAGGAATTTGTGGCGGGCCGCCACAATAATATTTTGACCGCCACAATAAGATGTTGACCAAAAAAAAAAATTTTTTTTTTTTTTTTTTTTACAGTGCACCTGAACGCAACATGCAAGATATCCGCTGAATAAGTGTCCAATAAATGTTCATGTCATTCTGGCCAATACTTCTGTTATAGCATTTCAGTCTGGAATATGGAATATCTTTCAATAATCTATGATTTAGCTGCTAAATTGTCAAATACCGCCATCTGCTCGCTACCCAGGCACTTATGTATGTACTTAACCCAACTAACTTAACCTAACTAACTATCCGGTGTGCACAACACTGTCAGCCTAAACTCCGGCTGACACCCCAAAAACCTACAATCCGCTACAGAAAAATGTATATTGTTTGTTTATTAACTGGCCCCTCGCCTTCTATCATTTCACGAAAGTGGCAAAGCAAGTTGAGTATCCCTGACCTATAGGGAGAAATTTAGTTTGTCATTGTAAACCCACAGCACAGTAATGATGACATGTTCTTCATAGATCTAGCCTTTTAATTTTGCTCTTAAGCTTTCTCAAAGTACACCAAATTCATGCATTTTACTTTAAAATGTTTAAAAAAATCTCGCGGGGGGGCAGGCCCCCGCACTCCCCTAGGGGGTCTGCGGTCCCCCACCACAAATTCTCTAAATCCTGTGGGAAACACTGTTTTCCCTCTGGAAACCAGCTCCAGAACTGCAATCTGTCTAGCTAGCCACTTGCATAGCACTTGCATGTGCATTTATAGCCTATACTATTCCCCCGACGAACGTTATGCAGACTGCAGCTGTTTGATATGCAGGCGTCGTTTTTCAGAACGGAGTACGGGCGCTAATTAGGCTACCGGTACTTCATGGGAATAATTTGCTTTACACAAAACTGGAACCAAAAGATAAGCATTAGCCTTGTACCTAATAATAGGCTACATGATGGTGCATCCATAAAGTCGATCAGATGAATATTGAAAGCCTTGTTACCATGCTGCATGTGGACAACACTTTCGTCGTTTTATCAGTTTGATCCTTAACAACCCGCAGCTGCATGTCGTTGGCTGGCTCGTTGGCTGGCATACATCGGCGATGTTTGGTTGTTGAATGAATTCGATCATCATACAGTAGCCTAGGCTACACTAACCTATGAAAATATTCATTTGGGCTAGGAGGAGCTGGGTGGAAATACCTCAGCTCGCCTTTCAATCCGGGAGTGGTGGCTGTCACTTGAAAGCAAAGCACACCCCAGGACGGGAATGTGGCGGTGCTGCTTGGCTGTGTGTGAAAGCAATTTCTGTGGCGAGGCTGCCGGTTTTGCGGGTCTTTTGAACTGCAATTTTGCGCAATCTGTGTGTGAAAGCGGCTGTGTGTCATCAAGTTATAGAGGGGTGGAGTTAGAGAAGCAGGCCTGTGCTGTGACTGGAAGCGCTGGTTCAAATAGACTGGCAAGGCACTTACCCCCCCGTCCAGTGCAGCTGCCCCGTGTCCAAAGTGAAGGCTGTGGTTGTGTTGTGCAGCTCCAACGTATGAATCAGCACTCAGTCAGCGAGCCTGGAGAAAGATGAACAAAAACCACAATCAACAAGTGCACTCTCACTCTACCTGCTATTCCTGTCTTCCCTCTCACTCTCTCCCACATAGTGTGTGTTTGCAGTGTTGGGCAGGGCAGTAGTTGCTACAAGTAGCGAAGCTATTTAGCTTAACTACATTTCTCAGTAGCTTGGTGGTAGCGTCGCTCCTTTTCAACCAATTAGCGTTTTCAGTAGATGAACAAAAAACACATACATCAACAAGTCCACTCTCACTCTCCCTGCTCTCTCCCTGCTCTTCCTGAAGTTCCTTACCTGCTCTTCCTTAAGTTCCGTCTTCCCTCTTCACTCTCTGCCACACAGCGTCCCAGGCAGCGCAGAGATTCTGCTGCGGTCTGGAATAGTACAGGAGGAGACAATGCTGTCAAGTGTAGCCGATAGAAGCAACCACTTCCATATGACGCACAAGTGTTGTCTTGTCCTAGTTATTAACATCCTTGCACTGCTAGACCTGCCCTACTCTTACTCTGATTGGGTTGGGTTTAGGCATGAGGAGTGACGATTGGTTGGTTTAGGTAAGCCAATCAGAGGCAGTATAGGGTGGGTCATGCTGTCGGGAAGGGAACATACACAACACAAGAGGGGAGGAGAGGCGAGGGGAGGGCAGAAGAGGGGAGAGTTGAGTTGAGTTGATCTTGTGCTGAAGTAACAGTAATATTGTGGCAGTGAGTTTTAGTTTGTTTTATATTAACCAATTGAACTGGGATTTTTTTTTTTTTTTTTTTTTGCCTGCCATTTGTCTGGTGGGAAGTTGTTGTTGATCACTGAGATAACATTGATTTGGCTTGAAGTTGATTCAATGTAAAAAAAAAAAAAAAAAAAAGTTGCTTCGATGTAGCAAGCTACTTTTGCCATGTAACTGGTAGCTTAGCTTACTACATTTCTCTGGGGATAGCTTCAATGTAGTGAAGCTATATTTAATCTAGAGCAGGGGTCACCAACCTTTTTGAGGTCGAGGGCTACCTGAAGGGTAGAGAGTCATGTGGGGGGCTACCTGTTGAAATTTGTTCGATTTACCTTTAAATAATCAGTATTATGCATTTAATCGAGACATACACTCTTTTCTTTCACTGTTGTGAAGAAGAACTCTTCCTCCCACTCCTCGTGAAATTGGTAATGTTTTTTCTTTCACTTTTCTGCCATTGTTCTTGCTTTCCATCATTTAGCTTAGCCGACTGATATAATCATTGGCAGCTGGCAGTCGCACTGTCGCAGAGTGAATGACGTAGTGACGTAACGTAAAACTAAACTTTGACCCCAGCCCAGGTGGATCAAAATAGGTAATCAATAATTAATTATACACAGACAATAAATTATACACAGACAATAAACGTTTTTAAAACGTATGCATTGTCAAACTAATTATTTTCTACATTCGTGTGTTATTGTGGGAAGAGAGGAGAAAAACAAATAAAAAATACATTTTTCTGATTATATTTTTCTGATTATATTTTTTTGTTTTGTTTTTCCTTTCTTTCCCCTGTGTCTGAGCCTGTTTGTCTGTTTTGTCTTGTTTGTGTTCTATAAAAATTTAAAATATATAAAAAAATAAAATAAAAAATCTGAACGTGGCCTGCGGGCGCCACAGCGCCACCCGCGGGCGACCAGGTGCCCGCGGGCACAGTGTTGGCTACCACTGAGCTAGAGTAACTGGTAGCTTAGCTTACTACATTTTCCGGGTAGCTTGCCCATCAGTGTGTGTTTGTGGCCTTTTGGTGGCAATGAAATTGTTGTCTGGGATTTCTAGCTTCGGTGAGAAACACAAACACTAACGATTTTTTCTTTCTTTTTTGAAAACTCTTTGTCTCGCTCTTTTCCTCTCTCCAGCCATCCGTCGCTATGGTAAAGACTTTGTAGCCATCGCTGAGGTGATCGGGACCAAGACAACGGCTCAGGTGAGCTTCCTCTTCCTCAGTGGCTCTTCGTCAGATGTACTTAGAAAAATATTTGAAGGCACCTCTTGTCCACGTGAAATAGGCTGTATCCGAAGAAAAATGGCTGCCACAGCTGGTTGATGCGTTATTTCGAATCACACATAGGTTACGCAAAAACCACGCCCTGTGCCCGCCTACGCAGCAGTCAAGCGCCGGGATTGGCCAGGAGCAAGTATTTTTTCTTCTTTTGACAGCTGGAACCTCCCACACCACAAATCGCTGGGCACGCAGCCCAGCGATTTCATGAACCAACTGAATTGCTCTTGATAGCGGACATTGAAATGAATTATTAGTGTATTAACGCCAATGAAAACGGAATACAAGCTTTTAACGCACAATCGATTTTTAAATATTTATTTCAAAACATCATTGTAAAATTCAGGTCTTTAGCCAAAGCTTCAGTAACAGAGCTCAGCTGACAGTTTAACCTGCAAATGAAAACTATAAAAAATATCAAATTAAAAATACAATAGGCTACAGCACATAGGCCTAGCTTCTCCCCCAGTTCCAGGCCAGTGAAGTCCCAACAATCTACAAAAACATGCAATAATATAAAATCATAGATAAAAAGTTGAATCATACACAATAAATAAAACCAAGTCCAAAAGTAAAGGGTTAGCCTTCCCAATGGCCAAGGGCAGCATCTGTTATTCTGGCCTCATAATAAGCACTGAGGCGGGTGGTCAGAAAGTCAAATAACATTAAAATACATTGTATGCTTTGGTGCGATGTAGGATTTTGTCTTTCAATATCCTCGTTGCAGCCTCGCTTGGTGTTGTTGCTTCTCACAGGAATGTGTCCCTGTAACAGAGAGCCCAACATGAGCATGAGCGCCTGGCCAATCCCGGCGCTTGACTGCTGCGTAGGCGGGCTCAGGGCGTGGTTTTTGCGTAACCTATGTGCGATTCGAAATAACGCCTGGTTGATGCAACTGTAAGGGGCTGTTCACATCGAATTTTTGCTGTTTTTAGCGCTGCTTGGAATGCTTTTTGTGGGGAGAAATGAAAAGTGGATCGCGATAACGTCACCTGGCGTTAGCTTAGCTGCTGCTAGCTCAGTAACCAGCTAGTTAACACTCAGACAGTACAATGTTGTGGAACTGGAACGTAAGCAAACTGTTCAGCTCACAATGTTTTGACACGTCATGCCCCCCTGCTTTCCCATGGATGCTGAAATGAAGAAATTATTAACCTCACTGTAACCTCTATTCAGTAGAGTGTACTTTCTGAGCTACCTATCATCACTTTATCTCTATCCAACTCTCTCCCCATCCCTCCGTCTAGGTAAGCTTCTCCTTTGAGAGCTAACTATAATCTCCAGTATCCCTGCTCCTCCCCTCTCCACCACGAGCACTCCTTTTTCTTGTGTTTTTCTCTAACTCCCTCTCCCTTTCCCTCCCTCTGGGTTCCAGGTGAGTTCGTTCTTCGTGAGCTACCGGCGCCGGTTCAACCTGGACGAGGTGCTGAGGGAGTGGGCCGCCGAGCAGGTGGCCACCAGCCGCGACCAGAGGGACCACCGGAGGAGCAGCGAGGAGATGGGAGGAGTGACGGACGCCGGGGCGGACGAGGACGAGGTGGGGTGTGGCGGGAGGGAATACTACAACCACACTGGGTTGAGTATTACCCATCCAGGTCCTTGAAATCATTGAAAGTTTGTGAATTAGAAAATAAATAAATAATTAAATAATTAATTAAATAAAAATCAGGGCATCGAAAGTTTTTGAAAATAGATACAAATAGACACATGGGTCATTGAAAGTGCTTGAAATATTATATATGTCCTTTATTTACACATTTAAATACATGTCATCAAAATGCACTCTGGCAGTTTAAAATGAGCAAACTGAATTGCAGTGCACAATACATATTAAATATTAAAATTTGTTCAATATCTAAAAATCACAGTAAAGCCAGAAACACAGTAACACAGGATTGCTCTTATTTGTGTCCATTCAGCAATCTGACCATGGAGGGTATAGGACTCTTTTTGTAGCGCTTTGTTTTACACTTGATGTCTCTCAGCCGTGCTCCTTGTATAATATAAATATATATATTTATATATAATATAAATATTTGGTGTATACCTGTGTGTGTGTGTGTGTGTGTGTGTGTGTATATATATATATATATATATATATATATATATATATATTTTTTTTTTTTACTTAATGTCTAACAGCAGTGTTCACACATTCCAGCCTCTCTCTTTTTAATTGTCTGAGCTTCTGTAAAGCCTGCTAGTTCTCCTTATAAAAGTTCTCAGTGTTGTAACGGTAATTGACCTTGATCCGTGTCTCAAACTATGCCGTGTTGTGTCCAAGAATTTGATGGAATTGGGCCTCGAAAGTCCTCAAAGTCCTTGAATTTGTTGTTTAAGAAGGTATGGGAACCTTGCCCATCATACAATATATCCGTGGGACTGCAAAAAGTGGGGCAGCATACGCAGTTGGCAAGATGTCCCTGACATTATCAGGAACATCTTCACCATCCATGCCTCAGCTTTCTCAGGGCTCCTCATTATCTGTAGCTCTCCTGCATGATGGAAGTGGAATTAATGGCAAATCCATACAACGTCATAGCTTTCACCTGATTACTACCGTATATTAAAAGGGAGGATGTGGTTCCAATATGTAGTGTATTCTGCTTTGCTGTGTGGTTTAGTGTTATCAGTTATCAACCTGACATCTCTTACCCTCTTCTCGTCTCCTCCTTTTCCACCAACTGTCTCCCCCTCTCTCCCCATCCATCTCCTCTCCTTTCTCAGGTCAAAATGGAGGACTCCCCCCCGGACTCCCCGCCCTCCTCCGCCCAGACGCCGCCCTCCCTCTCCCAGCCCCCGCCGCTGCTCCGCCCCGCGCCTCCCTCCGCTCCCCCCAGCCTCCTCCGCCAGCCTCCCCCCCTGCAGACACGCCCCCTCCAGCCCCGCACGCCCCACAACCACCCGCCCCCCCCGCTCATCCGGCCGGCGGTCACCCCCTCGTCTGGCCAGGGGGGCGGAGCCTCCGGCCTGCGGGCCTCTCTGGGAGGAGGCAGCAGCAACGGCGCCTCCCCTCCCACCTGCACCTCCTCTTCCTCCTCCACCTCCTCTGCTGCGAGTCAGACGCCTCCGTCGCTGGTGGGGGTGAAAGTGGAGCAGCCCAATTCGCACTGACGCACAACGCCACGCGCACATACATGCACACGCATGCATGCAAGCAAACGCATGCAGACAAACACGCACGCACGCGCACACACACACACACACACACACACACACACCTTCTCATTCCACAGATACCATTTTCTTAAGTTAAGTTAAGGGTTGGGATCCAAAATGGGTCAGGTGGTCCTTCCCTGTGGGTCCCAGTGGGTCCCCCCACTTCACTGAAAAACACTGCTGATTTTCTTTGCACATGATCTCATGCACGAGTCTCTCACATTGAGTGAAGTTGAGCGGCAGTGATGTCATCAGAAGGCACTGAATCATTGTGTTGTATTAATTACAGTCTTCTGATGACATCACTGATGCTCAGCTAACTCAAGTCAATGAATGATGAATGTCTGCAAAACTTTGCAGTTTTTGGATATGTGCAAGATCATGTGCAAAATAAATGAGCATTGCTTTTCACTGAAGTGCGCCTTTAACCCACTCAGAATGTGGGTGGAAGAGTTTCCCAGTTTTGCTCTAACAAATGACATACTAGGTCTACAGTGTAAGGCACTGGCCCATAGCCCTGTTACTGTACTAACAAACACCTACCTCCAAGACCACAGCTCCCTAGTGAGCACACACGCATACACACACACACAGACACACACTACAGAAGACTAGGAACTGGAGAACCAACACTACCTGTACACACCCTGCCACCCCTACCGCAGTTGTGAAGACACACTGGATCGTCAAGGCGGTGAAGAATGCCATGACAACAGACGGAACCCCCCCGCCCCGCAACTGCTCGTCTCCATGGCAACTGCTGAACATCTGGATTGCGGAGGAGTTTGGTGGAACACACACACACACAGGTTCCACTTGGCAGGTATCAAGTTGTTAGCATCCACACACAGCCTTCAGGAAAAATGAGGAAGAGAAAGGAAAAGGGAAAAGATGGCGAGGTCTGAACCAAACCCCAGTCCTCGTGTAGGTCACATAGATTAGAAAATCATCAAAATAATTGGAATGAGTGGAAATTATCTGAAGTAAGCCGAGTCCCAATTTTTTTTTTTTTTTTTTTTTGTACATGAAAATTGACTTTGGCGCTGTGGCATTTCATTGCATCTCTTCCAATGTTTCCACAGCTTTGTGTAGCCATGAGCTGGGGTTGGTTCAGACTTGACTCATAGCCATGTGTTAACTAGTATGGACGGGAGTGATGTTTTCTTTTCTTTTTTTGACTAGGTCTTTTCAAGATGAGCCCTAGCTAGGCAGTTAGTTAAGTAGTTTAGATGGTGAATACTTTATTATTATTATTATTATTGACTGAGCACTAACGAGAGAAAAAAAAATACCCCTTGTAACATACTTGACTGGACTTTCTTGCTCACATTTCAAGACATTTGACACGGGTTGTCGTCACTGGACCGGTGCTGGAAGCGCCGGTCCCGGTTCTCCCTCCCTGTAGCCGAAATAGAGTCCACTGCTTCACGTGAAGTGACTTTTCTCTTTTGTAGAGTTTCCACTTTTTACGCCAGCGCTAAATCCCGTGATCCTGGAGACAGAATGAAACGATATTATTAGCTTGATCTGCTTTTGCGTGTTCTGCAGATGTGTGTATGAGGCTGATTGCTAGACCGGGTTTACAAACCGAAAGCCAGCGGTGCTGATTGAGGTCCTCAGAATCAGCCAAATTGGAGCTTGACCTTTTCTGATCTCCTGCATGTGCACCAAACAAAGACAATTCAAATGTTCTGCCAAAGTTATCGCTTTAAAAGCGCATTGTTCCACAGACACAGCGTGTTTCACATCAACTGTTCAGCAGCATAGGAGGTAACACTTTATTTGGATAGTCCGCCTACAGTCAGAGAGTCCACAGAGTATTTTGTAACATTTCAACAACTTATTAGTTGGCGTTCGACAATTCAACTGTTTCGCTTTGTAAAATGTTTTAACATCTTATTAGTTGAGATTGAACAAACTGATTGTTTGCTTTCGGTTCCACACACCTAGTGTAATATGTAGGTATGTTCACCAATATGAGGGATCAGCCGAGCAGCATTTTGGTAAACAAACCGCGTCACTGGGTGGAAACTGTAATGAGACCCTATGGAGCCAGCCATGAGCCTCTCTGGCTATTTACATTTGTAAAACTGAAACAGTTCACACAACTTTAACACGACATGCCTATATTTGACATGAGACTCTTGAGCTACTTCTGCTCTCTCTCAAAATGTCAAAAATATATAAGCGATGTCATGTATAGTTTTTGAGATATTAACGTTTGGCACAACTCATACTAGGTAACTGCTGTGGTTATGGGTGTTTTGCGGTGACGTCACGATACTGTATACTGTAGATAATTTGTTAAACATAGGTTAAACAGTTGAATTGCTTATTGTCAACTAATGAGTTGTAGAAATGTTACAAATACTCTGTAGACTCTCTGTAGGCGGAATTATCCAAGTAAAGAAAACGGGGATGGTAAGATTCTGTAGGACACCCAGGATTAGCATTGGTTGTTTGTGATCATTCCCGTTATCTCCAGTATTTTGTTTGCCAACATATGTTCTGGATGAATTATGAAACATAATCTGAAAAGACAGCTGACAGCCCTGACTGTGAAGCGCTCTCTGCGTTCTCTCTGGTAGTTGAAAAGCTGTGAATGGGGGAGTCGCTAAAGTCTGCAATCGCTCGCTCGCAGACGTCCGTGCGTTTTGGAAGAGGAAGCGTGTCGGACCCAAGCTTTAAAAAGCATCTTGTACAGGCCGAGGGCGGAGGTCATCTGACGAACATTTCTCCCAATTGATTTCTTTAGCCAATGAACTGGCCCGGTGGTGTTCTGCCAATTGATTTATTTAGCCAATGAACTGGTTGTCTGGCATGAAGTGCAGCCGCTTGCTCCTCCCACCCGCCTTTTGGGTTTGAATGGCTGTGCCACAGTGCTGCTTCTGCCTCTGACATGAGCTCCTCGCCTTCTACTTCAATCTCTTTGATTGTGTTCAGGGCTGGTTTGTGTAGCGCCTCCTGAGGCCATGATGCCGGGCAACTTCATGAGCAAGTTTAGCCAGCAACTGTAACAACTGTTTTGCCGGGAGACCTGGTCTTCCTTTTTTAATGATTTGATATGATTTTTGGACCGCATCATTTGCTTAGTCCCATGCTTATTTATGGTCTCCAGTGGTTGCCTGTGTATGACTGCCTCCACTGGCTGCATCTTGGATCACAGGTGGGGTCAAATGTCTCTGTCACTGTCACTGTATGAACCTGTCTGGTCAGCTGGTCTCAGTTCAGCTGTGCTCCTCTTAACTGCATACGGGCTGAGGCTGACACCACCTCCTTTATAATGGCGCGATCCAGCTTCCAGTTGTTTTCATACAGAGCTGACAAGGCATCGATTTGGATTTGGCGCCATTTAAAAAGTGGCGGCCCATCGCTACGTTTGGCTTTAAGTGGTTTGCCTTTTTGACTGTGCTTGGAAAAGTGACTGTTTATTCAATTTGTTCCTCCAAAAACGACTTAATTGTGTGTACCATTATGTGAGAAGTTGTTTACATTGTGGAAACTGAACTGCTTGTTTTTTTGTTTGGGATTTTTTTTTATAGAATAAAGAAATGACCAAATGGTTGCTGTCACTGTGTCGATATTGGAGTAAATATCCACTCTCGAACAAGGCTTTATTCTCTCACTCTCTCACTCACACACACACAGATTTTCCTTCAATGCTGGATAAACCATCTGGATGTTTTCGGGGCCAGGTTAAAGCAGGTTAGTTTGACACATATTCAATGTATAGAGGGTATGCAACCCCACTGGAACACGCCCCCTCAATCAGGAATGAGTGTCAAAATGAGTGTCAAGTTCCTCCCTGAGCAGCAGGTGTCAGTTATCTAGGCTGATTACTGCATTCAAGCTCAGTCTTGCTGTGACTCAGTGGGCGTGACCCCACAGTGACTTCTGCCTCTGTGACATCACATGCATACCCTCTATAGGCAAGTGTTTTTCAGTCCTCATATTAAGTAAGTTAATTAGGTACTGTGGGCTGGACGACCAATCACTTGGAGGTTAGAAAATTACAGAATTGGAAATTACACAGCTATAAAAAAAAATCAAAATTGAATAATTAAATTAAGACTTACAAAATAGTTGTGTGTATTGTGTGCAAGTTTCCATGTGAACATCATCATCCGTTTTCAAATACCAAGTGTAGTGAAAACACCACCATCTGACTCCCAACAGGTTGGGCCACCTCAAGCTCTGGACATTCCTGCGGAGGGCTGGGGACATCAGCAGGTCTCTGGGTTAATCTGAGCATAAATGAAAGGATTTGTGTCTGTGTGAGAAACTGACCATAAACTGCTATATTTTATCTGATCGTCTGCAGTCTCCTAACAAGATTTACAACTTGCAAGTGGCTCAAAAGGCTGTAGCTGATTCAAACATGCAGGATCAGGTGGCATTGGTGATAGGCCACACGCTGCCTCCTAGAGGTGGCTCAGGGGAAAAGGTCTCCCTTCACCCCAACAGGCAGGCGGTGGCTATGGATGGCTCACAATCCTTCTTACCACCTTCCTAGACAAATTAAATTTCATGATTCCACTTCCATACTTTGCCCCGGGGGTCCTCTCGCCATTCCGAAGTGTCGGCATTCCGATCATTGACTTCTATGCTTTCGGAGAGGCGGCTCTTTTCATCTCCAAAAAAGGTTTCGCCATTGCGAAAGATATTAGATCCGCCATTCCGACATAGCATCTTGAGTTATTTAGCCTACAGGGGTGGGAGAGGTTAGGTTTAGGGTTAGGTTCTGGGGGAGGTTAGGTTTAGGCGTGGGGGGTGGGAGAGGTTAGGTTTAGGGTTAGGGTTAGGGTTCTTTCGCAATGACCAGACAGATCTCCATTGTGTATTTCCGAGTGCCGACATTTCGGAATGCCGGGGTGTCCCCCTTTGCCCCAGACCTCAATTTCTTGATTTATAAAGATACAGTTTTATGGGTATATCAGGATCAGAGATCATATTTTCCCATACTTGTCCAAGCATTTTTGTGTAATTTCCAAAGTTATCAAGACCTGTAAATGACCAAATGGCATTTCCATACATTTCCAGAGTTGAGCTGAAAATGCTTGTTTCATCTTCTGTTTGATGCTGACTCTAAAACACAACCATCATTCATACAACCTGTAGGCCTCTGACTAAATACTGATCACATTATTGTAAGCTATGAAAGCTGGCTGCACATGGAGTAGCATATTTATTGTGTCAGTCTATGCTAGTCGTACTCTGTAACGTTAGTTTAATCAATTGTCTACATGTTAGACGTGAAAGCAAACGGAAATATGTACGTTAACGTTAAACGGCTGAATAACACCGTTAAATGGTGTATGTTATGTTCGCTGCGGTGCAGAAATTACTTTACATGACGGTGATAGGCTGTATTCAGAGTACGTTATAATGTTATAAATATAGTCACGACGTTAACAACTAACCAATGCCGGGGGTCCGTATGGAAAGTGGAAATCGAAATGGTTAAAAGTTAAATAAATTTGGTCATTCAGTGGCATTTTACTGCCATGTAAAGTGACGACAAGTAACAGTTAGCCGCTAACATTAGCCACACAATTTTTTCTTTTGTGACCATTTTGACGCGTCGAGGCACGTAGCGTGCGTCAACGTAAGTACGTAGTCGACGTCATCGATTACGTCGACTCGCGGGGACAGCCCCTATAAGTGATGTCATATATGACATCATAAGTGACATGTCGCCAAGATATAAATAAGCGCTGTTTCAGCCTCAGCTGGATTGCCCCAATAAAAGCTTAAAGACATCTCCGTGATTCTCTGTCTGATCGATCACCTGCGGCGGGTTCCAATGTAAATAATCCGGCACATAATAAGTGGAAGCTACAACTTCCTTACAAAGTGGTGGATGAAACTGAAACCCCTCGTGAAACTTAATGTCACATACTGGACCCCCTCCTCGATGGCAGAATTGCCCCAGAAGAGGACAACCCGTGGCATGGAAGTTCCTGCCAATGAAGACAATGTTGGGTCCCAAATATGACGACAAAGTTCCGGAGGAGAATCGGTTTCATCCAAGCATGCTGACAAACTATTTAAAAAGTCTCGAGGTGAAAATGGGCCTGCTGGTGGATTTGACCAACACTCCTCGCTTTTATGACCGCAACGACATTGAAAAAGAAGGGATAACATATATCAAGCTTCAGTGTAAAGGCCATGGAGAATGCCCTTCAACAGAGACCACGAGGATGTTCATCGAGCTGTGTGAACACTTCATGGAGAAGAATCCCACACAGTTGATCGGTGTTCACTGCACACACGGCTTCAATCGGACAGGCTTCCTCATATGTGCGTACCTGGTGGAGAAGATGGACTGGAGTATGGAGGCAGCTGTGGCTGCATTCGGCCAGTCCCGCGCCCCGGGGATCTACAAGGGAGAGTACCTCAAAGAGCTGTTCCGTCTCTATGGCAACGTGGAGGACACACCCACCACCCCTGCGCTGCCAGAGTGGTGCTTCGACGGGGAAGCGGAAGACAACGACGGCAATATGATCGGCCAGGAGTCGGCGGGGTCAGTATTCCTGGAAGGCGTCACGATGAAAGGCATCACACAGGTCACCACGCAGCCCAAACTAGGAGAGCTCCAAAGACGGTGTCAGGAGTTTGCCGAGTGGGACAAATCTGCTTTCCCTGGTGCTCAGCCCGTGTCCATGGACAAGAGAAACCTCGAGAAACTGGAGCAGAAGCCATACAAAGTCAGCTGGAAGGCCGACGGCACGCGGTACTTGATGTTGATCAACGGAAAGAATGAGGTGCACATGATCGGCAGAGACAACACAGTCTTCCACATAGCCAACCTCGAGTTCCCTTTCCGGAAAGACCCCTGCATCCACTTATCCAACACTCTGCTGGATGGGGAGGTGGTCATTGACAAAGTGAATGGCCAGCCCGTTCCCCGCTACCTGATCTACGATATCATCAAATTCAATGGACTGCCTGTTGGCCAGTGTGATTTCAGTACCCGGTTGTTGTGCATAGAAAAGGAGATAATTTCTCCCCGGACGAAAAAGATGAAGACTGGACAGATTGACAAGACCCAGGAGCCCTTCAGTGTCCGAAACAAAGACTTCTTTGACCTTCATGCAGCACGCAAGCTACTGGAAGGCAGCTTCACGTCACAGGTCAGCCACAAAGTCGACGGGCTTATCTTCCAGCCGTGCGGGCCATACAAGCCCGGGAGATGCAATGATATCCTCAAGTGGAAGCCCCCCAGCCACAACTCTGTAGACTTCCGCCTCAAGATCACCAAAGAGGGAGGTGAAGGGCTGCTCCCCCAGACTGTCGCCTGGCTGTACGTGGGCCGGTATGACAGGCCCTTTGCACAGATGAAGGTCACTAAGGAGCTGAAACGGTATGACAACAAGATCATCGAGTGCACCTTCGTCAGCAACAGCTGGGTGTTCATGAGGCGGAGGGTAGACAAGAGTTTCCCCAACTCCTACGAGACGGCCATGGCTGTGTGTGACAGCATCCAGCATCCCGTCACTAAGGAAATGCTTTTGGAGTCTCTACCGCAGCACCCAGGGAGTGCAAAACGGAAACACTCCCCGGACCCAGACACTGAGCTAATGCCCCCTCCTCCCCCTCTGAAGAAACCCAACCGGGCCATCTCGTAGGCCCGTAGGGGGAGATAATCTAGACTTGCAGTGTATATATCCACGCCCCACAGCCCCAGCCACTTCATCCTCTCCACAGAACCCGACACATTGAAAGGCTTTTCTTACCTAGGCTATTCTTTTATTTTCTTGTGTCAACCATTTTATGTGAAGCACTTTGAATTGCCTCTGTGTATGAAATGTGCTATACAAATAAACTTGACTTGACTTACCCCCATCGCGTTTGTCTCAGCAGCCTTTAAAGACTTCGAAACCCGCTTTTTGATCGGCCGCCTCTACACCATTAGATTTACCTGGTAGAGCTCCTTGTACTAATCAGCAGGGGAATTGTTATGGCTACAAATGCACCTGGTGATGTGTACCTTGTTTATTTTTTGTTTAACCAGTTTCTTGTTTGTCTTCAAACGGGAGGGGAGGTCCGCGTCCGAGCAGGCGTATGGTTTGGTGCATGCCTCCGAGCAGGCGTATGGTTTGGTGCATGCCTCCGAGCGGGCGTATGGTTTGGTGCATATCTCAGAACGGAGGGTCCCGGTGGGGAGGTGGAGGTGGCCTTCCTCACTGCACGGTCTACAGTGCCTCCAAAGAAGCAACAGTCTATCCCACGCCTGGAGCTCAAAAGTCACGTTTTGTGGGCGTTCCCAGTGCTAGACACTAGACAGCCTCCCTCAGGTGGTTCTGTTATGATTGGAAACTTATGAAATGTCAGAATGAGCGATATCAAACTATCTCTGGAATATCATAAAATACATTGTTGACAATAAGTGTTACACAAAGTGTTTGGAAGTGGTATGAGCCAGTGGCTTATAGAGTTAGATAGCTGCATTAAGCTTTTGAGGTTGTGGGTTCAATCCTGGATACAGTGGCAGTTTTGAAAACCAACATCCTAAATAGAGATTGTAAAGCTCTGATGAAAGACTTAGAAACATGTTAGCCCCAGTGGCTCAGTGTTTACATACATTACATTCAGGTACGTAGTGTAGGCCTACCTGAAAGTTTTCAGGTTGTGGGTTGGAGCATGGGTCAGAGTCAGACAGTGAGTTTTTGAGGTCTAACAGCCAGAGGAAAGAGTTAAAAAAGCTCACAGAAAGGATTAAGGAGGCGTGGCAGGAGGAGCTTGGTGTTGACTTGTCTGAGGTTATATGGGACAGGAGTCTGTCTGTGGTTCAACTCTGCTCAATTAACAGCAGACACCAGCTGATCCAATTTAAGGTCACTCATTGTCTTCATTATTCCAAGTCCAGGTTGCACAAGATCCACTATCCCATGCTTTTTGGTTTTGCCCTTGGCTGTCTGGATTTTTGCTCGGAGTCCTCTCTGCTCCTCAGTGCAGCAGTCTCTGACACAGGGGATGACTGTCGCCAAGAGACTCATTCTGAAGGAGTGGAAGTCTTCCTCTCCACCTTCTTCTAAGCTGTGGCTGGCGGACATGTTTTCGGTTATAGGTATGGAGAGACTCCGGTTCCTGAGGACCAATTCTCTGCTATTTGGGACCCATTTCTGGCCTACTTAGACGCGATTGAAAGCAACAAGTAACTTTCCCAGCTGACTTTTCATGGACCCCTTGCATGGGATCCCATGCACATCTCTTACAAGCACAATAAGCACTTGATAGCACAACGTTGTAACATTTGAATGTTGAGATATATATATATATATTTTTTTTTTGTTCTGTTTTGTCTGAGCCTGTTTTTGTTCTGAACATTGTGGTGTGGTGTGATGCGACCCTCATTCACAAACTCCTAAATTGTCTCGTCTACACCAAAAACAATCTCCATGCACATTTAAAAAAAAAGAAAAAAGAGACAATCTCGATGGCCAAGGGCTAACGTGCTCGAATATACCCGGGCTGAGGAGTGGTGTATAGTCACACCACCTCCCCTTAAGCACATGGCTGTGGGGGGGGAATCGAACCCGGGCACGGGAGCTGGCAGAGTGAGATTTTTAAGGTCGAACACGCTAACCAGTCGGCCAAAGAGACTGTCCCATTCACACTTGTTTCCAGCGCAACTCGACTTCAATAATCCCTTTTAAATGCTATTAAAATGTTATTTTCTTGTATCTCACAACAACATCGTGAAAGTTCTACAATGTTTAAAATTGACTGGCTATAGATTACTTTTTTTATACAGTGTATGAGCGTGCGGAACCTGGTTCGATTCCCTCTGCCAGTAACTGGATCGACCGTTCCCGCTGCGGTGGGGTGATAATGCGTGTCCCCCCTGACAAGAGCTGTTCCCTAACCCTAAGCCCCGCCCCCACACACAAACATAAAAAAGAACGTTGCAGGTGTTTTGTCATTATAATGCGTAGCATTGCACACTGCTTTCAGAGCACTTTATGCCAATGATGTAAAGTATGATCGACTTGCATAGTCCTACATTTGGTATGGCTCTCTCCACACATACCATGTCAATCACATAATACTGTAATATCTGGGTTTATGTACCTGCCTGTGTACTCGCTGTTGGAGTGGCCTATAGGAGGCAGACTTCTCCCTGATCAGGGATTGAACCATGGGGATTGGAGGAACACTGAGACTGTCAGGTAATAAAGGCTAAACCAGCTTATTCTGCTGAGCTACTTCTGAGTTGTCATGCGCTCGCTCATCTTCATCATATTTCTACAAGGGTTCACACTACAGACAGCAATAACACGAGTAAGCTATGAAAGATAGCTGCACAGTGCAGAGCTTCCTTCACTGTGTCAGGCTATGCTAGACAGCCTCAGGTGGTTCTATATGATTGGACACTTTTGGATACGATAGCAAAAATGGATTTAGTCACTTGTCCTGTGATAAAGAAATTCTTGTAGTAAAAGGCCCTTGCATGCCAAATAATGTACACAACGTCACTGCAACTATGAGGTCATCAATGATGTCATAAGTGAAGTTGTGATGTGATCATTGATGTCATACATGCAAATCATAGATGCCAACGGCCATAAAACACCAAAAAGAAGAAGTTGCCAAATAAGAAATTATGAC
This sequence comes from Poromitra crassiceps, assembly GCF_964638095.1. Classification (NCBI taxonomy): domain Eukaryota; kingdom Metazoa; phylum Chordata; class Actinopteri; order Beryciformes; family Melamphaidae; genus Poromitra; species Poromitra crassiceps. The sequence goes on from NC_139628.1 coordinate 39,325,373, forward strand.
AGCCCTGTAATATTCTCTTCTGTGAGGGGTCCTATGGCATTATCAACATCAACTAACTTCTGATGTCCTCGACTAAGACTCAATCAATGTATTTTTATTTATTCACACACACACACACACACACACACACACACACACACACACACACACACACACACACACACACACACACACACACACACACACACACACTCTCTCTCTCTAGCTAGCTAAAGCTCTAGCCTAGGTTAGTTGTTGTGTTGCTACTTAGCCTAGCACAACACCAACACTCTCAAAATAACTTAGTGTCTTTGATCATGAAAATTAAGAAATTAGACAAAAAAGCTTACGTGTCACAAAATGCCTCCCACAAATTCTGGTATGGAGACTTGGCTCCCAGGTCTTCGCAGCCAGCTTGTCTTTCTTCTTACTGGTAACGTTAGCTGTAGTAAGCCTCTGCAGCCGAATACGCCGAATCCAGAGTTCTCTTTGCTCATGTTTGCCCTTTGCAGAGGGAATTCTGAATAATCCAAATCTTGACCCGCTCTTTATGGTTACTGGACACCCAACAACACAACACGAACGAACCATTTTTGTCTTCTTTGTCTGTTTTTGTCTTCAACACGTCAGTTTGTGCCGTTCACCGCCATTATAATGTGTGGACCCAGGGGTACCCGGAAGTAAATGTAAACATCCCGGTGATTTGGTCTATAAAGTAGTCAGATAATAAAGATCCCCAATTATAGTTTTGTGTCCTGTGTCATTCAAATTTCACCAGGCTACACAACATTGCACAATTGTGCATTGTGACATCACTGATGATGTCATCAGTGTTGTGACATCACTAATGATGTCATCTAGCATTGTGACATCACTGATGATGTCATCTATTAATCGCTCATCCTTCCTCTACATAAGATCAGCTCTCCCAGTACCTCATCCACTCTACAACAGCAAGGAGGCAAGTAGCTCATCCTTCCTCTACATAAGATCAGCTCTCCCAGTACCTCATCCACTCCACAACAGCAAGGAGGCAAGTAACTTGTGTGTCTGAGTGTCTGTTTCTCTGTCTGTACACCTTTCTGGAGATGAAGAAATATTTCCAGCCCTAGTATGAGTGTTAACATATGATAGTGTTTTATTGTGTTTTAGGAAGCAAGGGTTCAGCTGTACCCTAGGACAGAGAAGACACATATGAAAGAATTGTGTGCTACAGTATTGTTATTCACACTTTCACTTTTGGTCTGTGTCTAGATATGGCTGATGCCACCAGTTTCCTGACTGAAGAGCTGTTTCTCTGCAGCATCTGTATGGATGTGTTCACTGATCCAGTCTCCATACCATGTGGACACACCTTCTGCAAAAACTGTATCACGCAGCAGTGGGATGTTAATGTCCCGTTCCAGTGTCCTATGTGTAATTATCTTTTCTACACAAGATTTGAGCTGCATGTCAATACTTGCATAAATAAGATGGCTGCTCAGGCCAGGAAGTTAGTTGGGATGAAAGCCAAACCAGGAGAAGTTCCCTGTGACGCCTGCCCTGGGACCAAACTGAAGGCCCTGAAGTCCTGCCTGGAGTGTCAGGCCTCCTTCTGTGAGATTCACCTGGAGCCTCATCAGATAAGCAGAAAACTGGGAAGACACAAGCTGATTGATCCTGTGGAGAACCTGGAAGTCAGGATGCGTAGGAAACATGAGAGAGCACTGGAGCTGTTCTGCAAGCAGGGCCGATTCTAGGGGGTGGCAGGGCTATGCCCACCCAAAAATTAATCTTGCCGACCCCAATTTTTTTTTTTTTATCTCCCTTTTTGAATTCCATGCGACCGCACTTAGGGTCGCGATCCGAAGGTTGGAGACCATTGGGTTAGTTAAGGGCACCCAGTTATAGCTTTAATTTGATTTGAGAAATAAGCTCATCCAATGAAAAGAATATTATGGAGTTGATTATTTTAACAGACTTGTCTTAATAAGCATGAAGATGAATTTCTTCTTTCAATGGAGCTCTCCACTGAGAGAATTAGACTTCCTGTCTGTGAAAAAGGCCCAGTAACTACTAATGTCTCTCGTCTTTTTACTTTTCTTCTTCTTGGCAAACTGGTTTAGTTTTATCGGGGGGAAATGTTAGTTTCCAACTCAGCTTATAGGATGCACCACTGTACGCTCTACTCTTTGGTTGCTTGGTCCTCACTTGCTACACGCAGGTTTCAACATTGGTACGTTTTTATTTATAAGGCTAATGATTGATTGATTGATTAGTTAAAGTTAAAGAACCATTAAAACTCCAGATTGTGGTTGATATTATAAATCATGTATTTTTCTTTATATTTGAATTGTAACTTTCTTGAATCTTCTTTTTGCTTGTTAGGACCCCCTCGAAAACGAGATGATTCATCTCAAGGGGTTTTTCCTAAATGAATAAACTTGAATATATATATTATATCCTCTTTTTCTTTGATGTATGGTGTTACTACTTGTTGCATTGCATCAAGCACATGGATCATAAAAACGTCATTGAATGTAATCACTATTTCAGGAGTGTGACATTTTCCAGCTTCGTTGTAACATGTCCAGGTGACAATGGCAAAGTAAAAAAGGTGATTAGTGTCATAGCTGTGCCTGGGTACATACTCTATATACTGAGCATTTTAATTCTACACAATTACTAATGAGCATTAAAATGAGATTAAAACACATTAAACAGCAAATTGAGCAAGTGGTCTGTCTACGCTTCAGGTATCGACGGTGAAAACACTCTTGGCTGAAATGAGTCAAGTATACCTGTCTTACCCATCTTATACCTGGATTTTATGGGTTTTTGCTCCATATTTGCTCCACATATAATGCGAGGTGTGCTAATACCAGTGTAACACTCACTCACTGTTCATCTAATGAAGTCTTATAAATGTGCTATTAGAGTTTTCTTATTGAAAGACTGTGGGCTCTATTCTCCCACAGGCCATCGGCGCTAAAACGGGCCTTAAACGCAAAAAAACGTGCCTTGCGCCTGTTTTGGGACGATATCAATATGGCTTTACGCTGCCAAATGCGCTTTAGGCCGAATGGGCGTGGCGCAGTCCCAGAATGGGCCAGAGTGGGCGTGTCGGCGCTAAATACCAGCCTACTGCTATCTTCCCACCTGGCGTAAATTTAGCGCTTTGCGCTTTTGAAAACCAGGCCTATTCAGAGTGGCCAGTTGCGCAGAGCGCTCCCCTCTGGCTCTCTCCTCTGTCACCCTTCTCTGTGTCACTCTCTCCCTCTCTCCTCAGTCTGACAGGCACAATACCGACTGTCTCTCTCTGACTTCCTCGCTCAGACAGACACAACACACGTCCTCATAGCTTTCAAGGGGCGTTACGTGCTGCCGGGAACGCCCATCTGGCGGTCAAAAAAAAAACTTGTTCATTGAATCCGCTGGGTTCACACTACAGACAGCAATAACACGAGTAAGCTATGAAAGATGGCTGCACAGTGCACAGAGCTTCCTTTACTGTGTCAGGCTATGCTAGACAGCCTCAGGTGGTTCTATATGATTGGACACTTTTGGATACGATAGCAAAAATGGATTTAGTCACTTGTCCTGTGATAAAGAAATATATCCTGAACTGGATGCATTAGCAATGAATTTTGAAGAATTTTTGTGCAGTTTAGACTTGGCAATTATACTTTATTCGTGTTCAGAGGTAAGGGACAGAGTGGTAACCTGTGCTGACGAGAGCATGGTGTGTAATGTATCTCAGCTTGTAGAATCGCTCCTATCCTTCCTTATTCAATTACAGCAGCCGCCCTGCTGAAGAGTCCTTGAGCAATATGCTGCCAGCTCCAGGGCTGCTGCTCTGCATCTGACCTTTAACCTCTCTGTGGAGCAGGAGAAGAGAGCCTCCACTAGGATCAGTAAAGTATCCTGTTACACCACAAACTATCAAACAATAGTTTTTCAACCATAATCTAAAATAACATCAACCTAGTTTAAATAACATTGACCTAGTTTAAATAACAACCTAGTTTTTCATATAATGCATTTGTTTTTATTAAAGGAACATTTTGGGAGATTCACCTATTTGCCATCTTCCTGATAGTAAGACGAGAAGATAGATGCTCTTCTATTCTCTGTGCGTGTAGTAGAAAAATTGCAACCCGCCCCTTTCGCTAGTTAGCTTTAAGCACGATGAATGGTAGTCATCGGTACTGGCTAGGGCCCTCACTCAGGTACACCAATATTTTAGGGCGCTGTCTAAATCGTCAATGTTGTGAATGAGACCAACCTTCATGATCGTATGAATGATGATGGTGTTTGGATGAACACTGAAACGTTAGCTTGCTACCTTGTTAGCCCAGTTATATTTACTGTTTAAATAAATCTAAACAGTAAACAGTGTGTATGAAACAAAAAGTAAAAATAAATAAATCTGGGGGGAAAAAAACAGATCCCTGAAGAATTTTCTTAGATGGTTTCCAATGACTGGACAGAACAAGCGTAGACGAAAACATCTTCTACTCCAAATCCTTGTGATGTAAAAACGATCCCATAATAATAGAGAAAAAATAGACCATCCTTGTAGTGATTACCGGTCTTCTCTTCCTCACCGCACTCTGGACAAACACCACGAACCTCTCCGTTACGCTGGCTTTAAATGCAACAAGTTTTAAAAATTTTAATATCATTGTTTTTATTACTATCATTGTAATTTTTCATCATTTCGTCTTTGCACAAAAAAACAAAAACAAATAATACATTTTTTCAGGAGTTGATCACCCCTCCCAACCCCGATCCCACCACTACAGTTACAGTTTGCTCAAAACACATTTAAAATCAATGTAAATTACAGCAATGTAAAACGAAATAATGTAAAATAAAATCAACCCTGAAAGAGATAATAATATAACAGCAACAGCCATAATAATAATTAGAATCCAATACCCAGCACCTTAATACGATCAACTTTTAAAGAAAAAAAAAAAGAGAGGGGAAAAAAATCTGACGTATTAAAAACTGAAAGAAAAAAACGACAGTGTGTCATTGTGAAAGAAAGAAAGTGTTGAGTTAGGTACAACCTGCTGACGAGACTGATGCTTGTGACCCATCTGTTTACCAACCCCCCCCCCCCTGCTTTTCCTATCTCCATAACCAGCTAAGCTCTTGGCCCTGCTGGCTTCAAGAAACTGGAGCGATGTGCATAAACACAAAGGGAGAGAAGAAACTGGAGCGATGTGCATAAACACAAAGAGAGAGAGGCGGAGAGAGAGAGGCTCGGCTTCTTCTTCTTGTTTTTTGTACGTTGTATAACTTGTATGTGCTCTGATAGAACGTTCGTTTGAGCTTCTTCCACACAGCCGGAGGATAATGCTGTCTTTCTCGCTGCCCATCCTGCTCTCTCCCCCTCTCACCTCTCTCAGTTTCAAGCCATTCTGGACCGGTAAGGCTGTTAAAAATAAACGTGGAAATAAAAAAGAAAAATGGCCAAAAAGTGAACAAGCAGTAGTCGTCACCGCCACAGTCATCAACACCGTTATACATCTCCTGTATTTGGGGGGTCACTGGTGTGTGTACACTAAGAGATTTGTGTGTGTGTGTTAAAGTGTGTGTGTTTAAAAGGTGCACTACACTGAAAGGCAGCAATGATATGATCCGACATGACCACCCACCCCGACCCTCCCACCTCCCTCCAAATCGAAATCTGTACAACCCCCCCCACCCATTTTTTGAACGACACAAAAATATAATATTATCAAATCAAAAGTAGAAGAGAAACTAATTCACCATTCATTGATGTTTTTTTTTTTTTCATTTTTGTTTTCCAGTGATTTGTAATATACTCAACGCACACACTTTTTTTTCTTAAATACTCCGAAGATAGCTTGTTGTGTGTTATTTTTTCTCTTTGGGAACACATGTAAGTAGAGAGAGAGGGAGGGAGGGAAGGAGAGAGGAGCTGTTGGAAAGAGGAGAAGTGGGAGAAAATCCATCATTTCCAAGTGTCAGGGTCGACATTCTGGGAGTGAAGGCGTGATGCAACCCAACAAAAAAAAAAGAACGAAAGGGGGGAAAAAAGACAAAGAAATCAACGTTTCATTCTCGACAATAGTAAGGAACATTTATGTGCTGACGTAGGTGACGGAAAAACAACAACCCTAAATTTCAATTATTCTTCAAAGAAAGGCAACGTAAAATCCACCGGCAACTCCGTCCGCCAGTCTTTCCCTCCCTCCCCGTTTCTCACATCCCCCTCTTTTCCAGTGCACAACTCTTTTTTTTTTTTAAAGCAATCAGCAATAAAAAGAGGAAGAAACTAAAATAAAAAATGAACTCAAATAAAAAAGAACCAATACGGACTTAAAAGGTGCAGTCCGCACGGATCGACCACAACATCAAGTCTAATTGGCCCGGGGACTCGATGGCAAGAGGGATGGGTTGGTGAAAAAGTGAGAAATTGAGGGAGTGACGGGACGAGAGACATGGACGTTTATGTGCTAAGTTCAGTTTGATATTACAGGGAGAGAGGGAGATGGGAAAGACTTGTGTGCAGGGGGTAGTGGAGTGTCGTGTGTGTGTGTGTGTGTGTGAGAGAGAGAGAGAGAGTGTGTAGGGAGTTTCAAACAAAGTTACTTTCGGGGTGGGGGGGGGGATTGGGGTTAGAGAGAGTCCTTTAAGCGACCGAGCAACCAGTCGAGCATTTCCTGGAAGAGTCCGTCCGTCCGATCCGTCTGGTTTGTGGCTCAGTCCGAGTCCATTTAGTTTAGGGGAGAGAATCGTCCTCCAAATTCAACCGAAAACTCCTCGGCGAGCAGTTTTCCCGGCAAAAACCAAAAGCCACCACAGCTCGCCAGAGAGCGGGTCGAAAAGGTCTTTTCAAGCAGTCCTCCGTTCTCTTTCCTCTCTAGCCTCCATCTTAATCATCCATCCATACCGCGCTCCCTCCCCCCCCCCCCCAATCCCCCCACCCCCCAGGTGGCAGAACCGTGCTGAGAAACTGAATAAATAGCAGGAAGTGACAAAGAGTGGTCAAAGTGATCAAAAGTGTGACTCCTTTTAAAACTGTTAGAGCAGATCGGACATGCAGAGAGAGAGAGAGAGTGGAACGTCTAAGTAGAACTTGACGAAAAGAAAAAACCCTGTCGAGGAGGAGAGTGAGAGAGATGAGAGTGAGACAGAAAGGACCCCGGTCTCATGTCTGTAAGTACTTCACAAACTCGGGAGTGAAATCGAGTTTTGGAACCCTGGGGAGGGGGGGAACCTTGGGAACAAAAAACTTCTAGAAAAGAAAAACGTTTTCTAGTCTCAGAACAAACCGATAGCCCTACTTCACAACCTTCTGGAGAAGTAACGATCTTGTATTTTTTCTAATGTGACCCCGCTGTTTCTCTCACCTCACCTGTGTCCATAATACTTCCCTGACCCCCCCCCCCCCCTGCCCTCCCCATCGCCCGAGCCAGCCTTCCTACAGCATCGTCTTCGTCCTCGCACTCCACCGTAGCTACCTGCCCCCCCCCCCCCCCCCCCCCCCTCCCCCACCCCAGCGGATCTTAACCTCATCTCTCCCCCCATTCGCCGCTTCCCCTCCGGCAGCCGCTCACAGCTTGAGCTCGTTGGCCACCTTGGAGGCGATGTTCTTGAAGGCGATGGATGTGCCGGAGATCCGCTTGAAGCGCACGCCGTTGAGGGAGAGGCGCGGCAGCTTGCACACCTCCATCTCCCACTGGACGAAGTCGTCGCGCGCCGGGTTGCCCGACACGCACAGCAGCATGTAGCGCTCGCGCAGCTCGTACTCGCAGCTGTTGGAGTCGAGCACCTTGCGGATCTCGCGCATCATCTCCGCGGGCTCCATGGATGACGTGGTCTTCATGGACCAGGTGAAGCGCAGCGAGCGTGGCTTGGACGGGTCCTTCTGGCCGGCGAGGGGCGGGGGTGTGCCGGTGCCGCCTGGGAGGGGGAGAGAGGAGAGGGAAGGTTAATGAGAGACATTTACAGTAAAAAAAACGCCATACGTTTTCCAGACCTCGATTTGTTTTGAAGATTTTGTCTGGTGTTCAATATGATTTACGCAGACTGCCCCTGCTAACTAGGTCACATTGCTGTATAGATGAAGACTGTTCAGACTGCCCCTGCTAACTAGGTCACATTGCTGTATAGATGAAGACTGTTCTTCACAGCGACAAATATCATAATATCGGAGATGATTGGCAGAGTTCTTACATTGTTTCTTTTAGAAAAAATGCTGATTTTCCAGGCAGAACCTACAATATGTTCTTAGCTGGATTTGATTTTGGTGCAGGGTATTTGATATAATGCATGCTGACAGTGTCTGGGTAATAAGAGCATCCCTCAATTTGAACATTATTCTTCACATCAACTAAAACTGTGGATTCAAAGTGCGTCTACAACATAACCGCTATAAGTACATGTGTATCAGACCTGAACCACAACATTTCCGATACTTTTCCAGACTCCCCCCCCCCCTCCAAATGACCAAACTATTCAAGACCTGGAAATGATTCATTTTGAATACTTTTCCCAGACCTTCGTAGGAACACTGTGAGAATAGAGAGGAGAGAGAAAGCGAGGAGGGAAGAGATGATGAGTGGAGAATGAGGAGAGAGAATTGTGGAGGGGGGGGGGGGGGGCAAGAGGATGAGAGCGATGGAAGAGAGAGGGAGCGATGATGAGAGTTAGAGAAGAAGGCAATGTGGAGAGAGGGGGGAGATAAGGGAGAGCAATAGAGGAGGGAGGAGGAGAAGAGAACGAGGGGAAACAAAGGAGAAGACGACGGATGGCAAAAGGCGAAGGGAAAGTAAAAGAGATGTGAGAGAGCAGCAGAGAGGGAGGAGAAAGAAAGGAGGGAAGAAAGGAGTGAGAGTGAAAAATGGGGTCAAGAGCGTTGGAAAAGAGATAGAATAGCTGAAAATGTCATGTTGATCCTTTGCATAAAACAGAAATCCTAATGCAGGAATAACTCTCTCCAAATGATATGCGGCCAAACTGATATTTGAGCTAATACCAATGGAATATCTAACCAGCGATTTTAATGTAAGACAGGTGATATAGGTGAACAGGTGAAATATGCTGGTAAAAGACTTACGGATACTATATTAAAGGAAGTGATAGATTACAGTACTGAAAATTGGCAAAGTGACATTTTTGGGTCATAAGGTGGTATATTACTTTATTTCTTTAATGCTTTTTATTATTTATTCATTTCTGTGCTTTGTTTTCAGAGTTTTCTTAAAATTCAAAATCTTTTATAACTTATCTTTTTCTCTCTCTCTCCAGATGTTTAGTTGTTGCGTCACTGTAGATTGTAATGGACTGAGCGTTTCCTTATACATACATGCTATGACATTTTCCACATAGTTACGTGAATGTGTGCAATCGTTTCTTCAAGTATATTACGAGCTATATGTGCCACGTCTCAGGGATCTAAGTCAGATGTTTAGTTCTTGTTTAGTTCTGTGTATTGTATTGTTTGATTTGTGTTTAAAAGCACAATGAAAATAGTAGAAAAAAAAGAAAGAAAGAAAGACATGCAGCGTACCGGTGTTACCGGATCCTGGTGAGGAGTTGTTCTCGTCATTGTTGGTGGTGGTGGAGGAGGAGGAGAGAACGCCGCCGGACGTCTTCTCCGACTTGTCCACTGTGCTGCTCAGCATGGACCTGGATGGAGGGATGGAAGGAGAGGGAAGAGAGGGTCGAAGAAGATGAGAGAGGAGGAATGAGTTGGTTTGGAGAGAAGGAGAGAGAGAGATGGGAGGAAGTGAAAGAAGAGAAGAGAGAATTGAGCAGAGAGAATTGAGAATATAAAAAAAACAGAGGGAAAAGGGAGGGAGGAAAGGAGGGAGGGGAAATAAACGGGAGAGGAAGAGGGAGACGATGAGGAATGTGGAAATGAATGAAGACAAAAAAGACAAATAATAAGTACCCCTGTGTGTGTTGGTGTGTATGACATGCAGGCCGCTGAGCTGTGTGTGTGTCTGAGTGCATGTAGGTGTGTGTATGACATGCAGGTCGCTGAGCTGTGTGTGTAGGTGTGTATGTGTATGCTGAGCTGTGTGTGTGTCTGAGTGCGTGTAGGTGTGTGTTGGTGTGTATGACATGCAGGTCGCTGAGCTGTGTAGGTGTGTGTGTGTATGTGACACACAAACACACATTTGGGTACTGGAAGAATTTCTGTTGCCCACTCTCACACACCACCATGCACATCAGGCAGACACACTCGCTCACCGGGATGCTACCATTCACTGCCGGTCTAATCTCCCGCCCCCTGATTGGTTAAGACTGAGCATTATCACCATCACCGACCAATTACATCCCCGTTAAGAGCCCGCTCCCAGGCACTCACAACAAGCATGGCTCAGATATCATCTACTGATTGGGTCTGCTCTACTGATTGGCAGGCGTTTGGTTGAGTCTGGGAATTTGTTTCTGGGTTTTACCGTCTGTTCTGTATCTCACCTGCTCCCCTCATCCCGACCCTCTCCCTCATACGGACTCCTCGAGAAAAATCAACACAAGTTTAGTCTTTTGAGGGCTAGGGGGCGACATTTTGCTCTACAACAAACAGTACCACTTACTCGGCTAGCTGGGCACAGCCGCGCCGCTCTCCATGCCTGCCAGACAGTCCCAAATCCAAACACATAAGACTCCTCATACGAAAGATCAAATCAATTCCACTCTGCTCCACTTTCAGTCCACACCTCTGAACAGGGCCACTGTGGACTACACAGTCCACAATGCACTGCAGTGTGTGACTGCATCACTATGGCAACTACACCATGCCCCAGCGCCCAGTGGCAGTCTGTGCAACCACTTCAATTACATTTCTGGAAGCAGATCAGGGATTCATTATGACACAGGGTCAAAAGATGAGCAAAGAAAAGAGAAAACAGCATGGATCTGGGAAAGGTAACGGTCTTGAACATAATAACAAAACGGAATGGTACCGTTTGGGGCAGTTTACAAGACGAAATGAACGGTTTAGAACAATGGAACAGTTTGGAAGAGAAGTAAAACAGTTTGCAACAGAATGGAACAGCTTGGAATGAAATGGGAGTGGTTTGAGACCAAATCGAATGGTTTGAAAGCGAATGGAATGGGTATTTTGGGTGATATTGCGATGGTTTGGAACAGAATGGTCGGCATGGCGAGGGCAGCTCCTGTGACTAAGGGAGGCAAGGAACATTAATACTCCCACCACCGTGGTTAAAACCTTCTTATATTAGTAACACTGGACCTAAAACACAGGCTAACTGCTTAAGACAGACACACAAACAGACACACACACACACACACACTCATTTAGTGAGAATAATTGTACCTACAGACAAGCTAACTCCTAAAACACACACACACACCAGACAGACAGGGACACACACGCACATATTCGCTCTCATACAGACGGAGAAGACTGAAAACAAACAAAAACAGACAATGAAGACGGAATCACAAAGACTGACAGCAAGACAGGAAACAAACAGCTCACATGCAGACAGACACTGGGGGGAAATAACAGACAAGACAAATTCAACAGGCTCTAGTCTTGTTTTCATTCTATTGTGGGAAAAGACTTCATTCCAGTTCTGCCCCATAACAAAAACAAACAAAACAAAACATGAAATACCTCCTGCAACAAAAACATGGTTAATGTACATTGTTAAATGACATGTGAGAGAGGTGACAAGGTGACAAAGCTGCACCTCAAATGACAGTGGTATGTTGAACAATATGAAATGGTGAGTTCACTTGTGCCATTGTGAAAGTGATAAAGTCTAAGGGATGGCTTAGTCCCTGATACACATCACCTATATCTTTATAGATCCACTACAATTAGGACCTGTGCATAATATACCAATCTTATGTTTTGCACTAAAAACTAGACATTGGCCAGACTGATGTAGATTTAGATATAGGGCAGGTAAATTGTTCCTCCCTCATATTTTAACGTTGTGTGTATATTTGTATACGGGGATGTATTCAATAAGGTCTGAAATTCATTAAATTGCCCCAATGCAACCTTGGCAGAAAATGGAGTGTGGCAGTTCATCAATGTGCAGAGCCAATAATAATGAGATGCAGTTACATATATTTACCACTAGGTGGAGCAGTGATCCAGATTAAAAGAGGAAAACTGCTCCACCTGCTGGCAAAAACACAGCCAACCAGCCAGTGGTGTGGTAAAGGCTTGTGTGTATTTGAGGTGTGGTTCAACATGTGTATAAACATGAGCATAAAAAGGTGTGTGCGTAGGTATGTAAATGTGTGTGTGTGTGTGTGTGTGTATGTAAACGTGTGTTAGTGTGTGTGTATGCGCGCGTCCACAGCATAAAGGTCTTTTCCAGCCAGAGTAGGTCAAAGCCATCCAGTACTGTTGTTGTTGCTGCTGTTAGAGGGAGCCAGTGCCAGAGTGGAAAACAGAGCCATGAAAGAATGAAAGAGTGCAGCCTCCAGAAAGAGTGCAGCCTGAGGAAAACACTGCAACCCCATCCCTCCTGTGTCCCCGCCTCCTCTCTACCTCTGGCCAATCCTGTGTCCCCGCCTCCTCTCTACCTCCGGCCAATCCTGTGTCCCCGCCTCCTCTCTACCTCCGGCCAATCCTGTGTCCCCGCCTCCTCTCTACCTCCGGCCAAAACAAAACAAAACATCCAAAATAAACCAAAAATAGCCAGGTTGGCTCGGTTTCCTTATACTTCCCTAGCGTGGCGAAAATCACATCCAAGCTAAAACACAAGCTCAAAGTTAGTGGGTCTTCTGGTGCTAATGGAATGTTTGTGGTGAGATGGGTGATGGTTAGGGCTTGGTAGCTCGGTGGATGCCGTTAGGGTTGAATAATAGTTAGTGACGTTACGTAATCCTGGGGTGTGACACAAAACGCCTGACGGTTGATAGTGGACACCTGACACTTCTCTTCCTTGCGCCATTTCCTCTCTCTGACGACAGGAGCTAGGATGAAGAAGTGGCCTCGGGGTTACGGGGGAATCCGATCTCAACATGACCCGTGTCTGAAGCCGAGGGGGAGAAGGGGTTAAGGGGCGCAGCTTGATCTATCGCACCATTAAGACTTGACCTAAATCTAGGATGCTACAGGGGGAACGAGCTCACACGCGCTACCTGGGGAATGGATGGAGAGAGGGGGGTGAGGTAGGGGGGGGGGGGAGGATGACTGGGATTGATGGAGGGATGGAGAGAGAGAGGTGAGGTGTTATTGTGCCACATTATGATGGAGTGAGTGAGTGAGTGAGTGAGTGAGTGGGGGGGAGTTAGTAAAAACAAAAAGGGCCAAAACACGGCACTCAAAACCAAAAGGCTCAAAAACAAAAAAGGGGCCAACCACAGAAAAAAAGGATGAGAAAAGATAGGGCTTAAGGATCAAGGCACAAGGGAAGATTTAAACAAAAAAGCTGCACAAAACACCAAAAAAAGGGAGGAAATATAATATATATAATAAAATATATATGAAGAAGGAATATATAAATCAAGGGGTTATATATTTAACGTTGGGGATGTTGCCTACCTTCTCGGAAACCTGAACGAGAGATTTCTACAAAAACAAAAAGAGGGATAAAGAAAGAGAAAAAAGAAAACGTACGTATAAACTTATATATTCATGACTGTAGCTTGCGCGCACAAGAGCACACTTTGAGAGACAGAGAATCAGAGAAGAGAATTGACCAAAAAAAACAAAAAAAAAACAGAAAAAAGGAAGAAAGTCAAAAGTTCTCAGCTTGAAACCAACCCCCACTTGGGATTCAAGCAGCATTCAAAATAAACAATGGCAAAAAAAAGAGGCTTTTCTCAATGTTGTTACAGCCCACGTTTCAATCTGATGTTGTTACAGCCCACGTTTCAATCCGATGCTGGAGAGTTGCAATGTGCAATACGTTTGAGAGTTAGAGGCATTCATGGTCTGAATGTGTGAACAGACATCGTTAGGTACACAGCAAAACACCTTGCAGGGATTTAACAGGCTCTGTGGGAAAATTGCATTAGGAAACACTAGCCCCCCACCACCACCACCCCACCCGCCCTCCGACATGAGATGGATCAGTCCACCACATACAGAACGGTCCAGGCAGAACCAAGTGATCCTGAAAAGAAGGGGGTGTTGATGAGGTGAAATGGTCAAATGTGTAAAAATAAATAAATAAATAAATAAATCTCTCTTGCACACACATTAGAGCTGGGTATCGTTTAAAAAAATTGCGATACGAGTACCAATCCCAGTACCCTTATAGTGATGGATACCAATAGCGCACTTCCTTTGATCATTTCTTTTACCGCGTTACACCGCTTGACTGCTGCGGTAGTGGGCCAATCACACGTTGCATTGAATGGATGAATGCTTACGGTGATTGGCTGCGAGCAAAACCATACATGTAGTTTTTTCCCCCCTTCTAAATCTGTGTATAAAAAGGATCTAATGCAGATGATCTGGAGACGTTTCAATACTACCTGGTACTGGGTTACGCTAGTGGCATCGAGTACCGATACCCAGCCCTACACACTTCAAAGTGTTGAGCACAGGTTGAGAAACAGCTTCATCTTTAACACAGAAACTCGATCTCTTCCTCTCAAAGCGATCGCAGACGCGCGGCCGCGCACACAAGCGGGTGTGTGTGAAGGAAACGCCACTCTCCAGTCCAAGCGCAAAAGTGCTGCGCTCAGGTTATACGATATGTTAATAAAACACACATCTTCACGTGTGCGTGTGTGTGTGTGTGTCTTTAATGAAACTGTCCCCCCTGCAACACGATCTCTCTGTCTCCACTTCCACTTCCTACCAGTAAGCCAGGCTGGTGTGTGTGTGTGTGTGTGTGTGTGTCTCAAGGTGTCCCCACTCGTGGTATTTATAGTTGAGGGAAAAGTGATATCTCCGGTGTAACCATGGATACTGTCGCCACGGAGCTATCTCTGAGTGGGAGGCCTGGAGAGTGACTGTCTGTGCCTGTACCTCCCTCCACACACACACACACACACACACACACACACACACACACACACACACACACACACACACACACACACACAATGGTATGCTCACATTAGGGTTGGACAATATGGACCAAAATTCATATCTCGATATTTTTAGGCTGAATGGTGATACACGATTATACATCTTTCTTGAAGTGGGCTAAACCTTCAGTTGTAACTTGGTACTATCACAAAATACTGGTGAGATTTTTGATAAATAATAGTCCGTAATGTGGATATAATGACTAAGGCAAATAATAGAACAGTCTGGCAAGCTCAGAAAATTACATCACTTTACTGTGATGCACTCTTTAAAACCAGGAAAAGACAACACTTACTGTATGCCAGAATATTACGTTTAAGCCAAATCTAAGAAATCTAGTGTCTCATATCACAATATCGATATAATATTGATATATTGCCCAGCCCGTGCTCACATACACATACACCCAATGATTCTCTTTCTCTCTCTCTCTCCCGTTCTCTCTCTCTCTCTCTCACACGCGCACGCACACACGCGCGCGCGCGCACGTCATCACTTGGACACACAATGAGCCTCCACCGTTGGTTGATGACTCAGAGGGAGTGATGTCACCAAGACTCGCACCTGATGATGGAAATCTCAACCTTACCTGCACTCACTCTGTGTGTGTGCATTCACTCGTACCCTGCTCTCTCTCTCTCTCTCGTGTCTGCCATCTTGAAATCCTCACTTCCTTCTCTACTCCTCCACATGTCGACCTTTTGCTCGCGTCAGCTCCGTCCTTCCTCGCCCGTCTGACCGCCGCCTCCCACCCGCTTCCTCGGATCCGGTGAACCCGCTGTGTGAATATCCCGGCTGGGCCTCCCTCACTCCTCTCTCCTCTCTTACAACACACACACACACACACACTCCTTTTCTCCTCTCTCCTCTTCTACAACACACACACACACACTCCTTTTCTCCTCTCTTACAACACACACACACACTCCTTTTCTCCTCTCTCCTCTTCTACAACACACACTCTCCTTTTCTCCTCAACCTCTCTTACAACACACACACTCTCCTTTTCTCCTCTCTTACAACACACACACACACACACACTCCTTTTCTCCTCTCTTACAACACACACACACACTAATTTTCTCCTCTCTTACAACACACACACACTTTCTCCTCTCTCCTCTTCTACAACACACACACACTCGTTTTCTCCTCTCTCCTCTTCTACAACACACACACACTCCTCTCCTCTCTTACCACACACACACACACACACACACTCCTTTTCTCCTCTCTTACAACACACACACACGCACGCACACACACACACACACACACACACACACACACACACACACACTCCTTTTCTGCTCTCTCCTCTTCTACAACACACACACACTCCTTTTCTCCTCTCTCATTCTCTTTGCTGTTTCTGACTCACCTGCATACGGCCTCACGGCAGTAGCCCCTCACAAGAGATTTGGGTCGCAAAAGTAATGAAATCTGAGTCATTTTTCCAGTGACAGAGCCACTCTGCCTAATTAATGGTTATCTTCATTTAGAATTGCCTCCCTGCCAATAATCTATATCTACCTATGATGAAGCGTGTTTTAGTCAGCCTGGTAAGACCATCTTGATCATGCGAACTCCACTCCGTTTCGCTCAACAGATCAGTCTGGACTTCTCGCTGTCCACATCGATTTCGGTGGGCAGGAGTACTTGCCTTGACAGACAAACTCCTTCAGCCAATCAGCGCTAATCAAACTTTTGCCAGATCCACTCTGAAGAACGGCAAAAACGTATTTTCCGCGTAGAAATTCCGCTAGTGTTCTAATTGTTGTTATTGAGTATATTTCTGTAATAACTGCAGTTATGGCTTTGTTTACTCTACTAATGTTAGCTTTACCGCTCGTTGCTACGGGAGACGCCATTACTATTTTGCCAACGGAGTCCATAATTTGCCCTCTTATATCGACTACGACGCAGCTCCTGATTGGCCGGTTACATTGCATTTTCAGGAAATGGCTGTGGTTCAGCTTGAAGTCCAGGCTGATCCGTGGAGCGAAACAGAATGTGAGGTCATGTGATCAGGATGGCTTTACCAGGCTATGTTTCAGTGGCTTTGTTACTCAACATAATTCATCATCACCATAACCCAAGGAGATGAACATGTTGAAAATCTTAAGAGCCGTTGCAGCAAAATCTCTTCTGCACTGATTCTATCGGTGTGTATCAGTGGAACTCATGTCAACACGCAGACAGCTATCTGTTCCCTTCTCCGAGCGGTCACCAGTTGCTCGTGTCAAAGAGCTTGGTGATATGTGGGTCAGGGCCTTCCCGTGCCCTTTTAATAGCCGCGCGGCACTCTTACAGTTTCACTGTACTTACTCAGCAACGGACGGTCATCGCTCAGCTCCAAAACCGCCGCCGCTTCCAAAGAAAATGAAAAATTAATCCGTGCCAGACAGTGCCGCTTTAGTGCGGCAACCTGCGCTAGAACAAAGACGGGGGCCCGAAAACTGGGACAGACGCGGAACCAAAAACCAAAATGACTCCTCAGTCACCGCTGCTCCGAAAGCAAATTACAGGGAAGACGCAGCTGTTCCCCTTTCCGCTCCCTTTTCTACTCCCACCAGAGTTACAGATTGAGAAGAAGCTGGTGAACTTTTAGTGATAGGGACGAGGCCGGCCCCTCCAGGAGAACACCGTGGAAAAACTGCCACGATGACGTGGACGTGAAGACGTTCCAGGGAGGAAACGAGCAGCATGAGACGACTTGTAACGAAACAACTAGTAATTTTCCGTTTCGAGATGATATAGTTGTACGGAGGAGAAACCCTCGCTACACGCAAAATTATTTTTGGAGAATAAATGGGACACCGGTCTCCAACCTCACGTCTGTGATGCGCTGAAACGATCCCTCTAGCAAAATACAACTGCTGTGCCGTTCACACAGGACTTCTGCTGATGTGATTCTACTGAATGAGAAGAGGAGCCATTGTGTGAGTCATACCCCCCCCCCCCCCGCGCCCCGCCCCTTCCTCCACCACCACTACTCCTGTGTGGAACCAAGGTGAACTCGCTAACATCTTTCTCCTCCTCTCCACCGTCACATCTCCTGTCCATTGTTTGTCGCTGCTCTCCCTCCCCACTTTGGTCCAATCCCAATACACGCATTGCCCCTACCACCTAGTCCGTGTCCTCTGGTTCTGTACCTCCACGTGGAGGGGGCGCGCGTGCCGATTCCTGATGGGATAGAGGGCTACGGTGAGGTGACAGGGCCATATTGTGCCCCGGCAAATGGCGCTTTTTCGGAGGCGCACTCGAAAGCGAGTGTTAGGAGAAATCTCCCCAAATGCCTTGCAAAGCATCGGCAAGATAGTGGCTAATGCTAAAAGTTTTATATATTATTTTATATATTTTCTTCATTAATAAAGATAAAAAAAATAGAGCCTTTTTTTGTTGTTTTTTCAATGTATTATATACATTGTCTTTATAACGAGCATAAAAAAGAAAAGAAAAAAAAAAGGACATGGTCATGCACAAATCAGCCACAAAACAATGTTGTAACCTTAGCTGGCTAGCGTTACATCATTTTAAGGTTGACTTGTGCATGAAAGTCCATTTCCATATCGGATTTCCCCACTTTTATGTATAAATAGATTTGATGTCCAGCAACAAACTCATGGCGTCTGTCTGAGTAACGACGACGTCACGTATCGGGGTCTCGAAGGGTTGTCCCATTTCATATGAGAAGATTTCGACCACTAGCCCGAGGAGCAAGTGGAAAAGCGAGGGGCCGGGGTCAAAATACTTTCCATCCTCCACTACACCCGTCCATTCCTCTAGCTTCCTACTATTTACTCATCAACTTCCTTTCGCCCTGCCCCTCCCCCTCCCCCACCCCCCCCACCCACACTCCGCTCACCTGCGTACGAACTTGGAGGTGAACTTGCTGAAGATCCCCGTGGCGCCGTGCGTTCTCCGGGCCTGGCTGTTGCCGTGCGACAGCGACGGGGAGGCGGGCCCGCCGGGGTAGGCGGAGCCCTGCTGGTCCCGGGCCCCCCGCTGCTGGCCGGCGTGGAACGTGCTGCGGATGCCCACCCCCCGGGAGAAGTTGGTGCGGTCCGTCACCGCCGCGCTGCTGCTGATGTTGTGGGCCGACGGGGAGGCGCCCGGCGCCCGCTGGGGCGGGGCGCTGCGGGGAGGGAGGAGAGGAAGAATGGAAGACAGAAGAGGAGGAAGTAAGGAGAACATGGGAGGAGAATGGGGTGAGAGGGGAGAAAGGAAGAGGAGGGGAGAAGTTGAAGAGGGAGAAATGGAGATAAAGAAGGATGGGACATGGCAGGGGAATACAGATGGTTAAAATAATAATAATAATAATAATAATAATATAATAATAAATGCATTTATATAGCCAAACTAATAAATTAAAATAATTTCCTTCTGATGGTACTTACCTCACTGCTAAGTCAAATATATACCTATGGCCACATTCACAAAGGATCAGGAGCTGCGGCGATTAACAGAGGGTTGTGCGGCTGTGTCACTACATAGCCCATTTGTGTGACATCATCTTGTGAACTTTAACCCCTAACCCCAAGCCATGTTGATCGTAGCAGAAGTATAAATACTAACCGGAAACACCAACTTGAAGAGCGATACAATGCCAAGTGATTGCACAGTGATTAACGTCTTTACTCGATGCATGACACGATTGTACAGCTCTGGAAAGGTAATCACGGCGGCTATCAGCCTCTCTTCCATCCCCACAGTTGCTCAGTAAACAGCGGAAGGCTACAATGCTACATGCTAAACAAAGTTCTTTCTGTGGGCGTCCTTAGTCTGATCGCCGGCTACGTGATTGGCCACCGCAGTGACGTCGGGTTTCTCCAAATGTTGATTCTGTTTAAACTTTTCAGCGTTGTTGTCGTTTGTTTTTTTGCATCGCCACCGTCGCAGCCTAAACGCACCACCCCCATTAAATGAATGGGAGGACTGGCGTTTTTGCCACAGCGCCTGATCCTGCGTGAATGCGGCCCAAGTCTGTTCAGTCTCTGCTAGCTGTAATGTTTCATATAATCCCTGAAGTCTTCCAAGTCAATATCTAGGGCCAGATCAGGTCACAGATACAAACAGTTAATCCTCTCAGCCTGGCCACAAGGCAACGCATCAAAGACCCCTCTCTCTTTCTCACACACACACACACACACACACACACACACACACACACACCGCTTTGTAAATAACAAATATAACAAAAAAAGAAGGCAAAAGCACAAACACAAAAGTGAACACATATACACACACACACACACACACACAAATGTGCACACAGAGGCACACGATTGGAACAAATCTAGAAATGAATACACACACGGGCAATCCACTCTACAGCACGCCACAAACAAAAAGAACAGAGCGACTTTTCAGTCAAGTCTGCAGTGATGAATAGCTTAAGCACATCCTCTAATCTCATGTGTTGAGGTTGTTCACGGGTGACGAAGGCCAGCACTGCACTGCACACACAAATCAACACACACACACACACACAACACCAACACTGCACTGCACACACACACAACACCAGCACTGCACTGCACTGCACACACAAATCAACACACAGACAACAGGCCAGCACTGCACTGCACACACAAATCAACACACACACAACACACTGGTCTTCTATGGATACAGATGCGAGGAGAGGAAAGGCTGGATTAGGCAGATTAGGGGGAGGAGTATATGAGCATATCAAGTGTCTACATAAAATAAATAGTGGGTCTAGGGCCAAAGATCAATTTAAAAAAGACAGATAGGAAGGAGTAGATTATTTTCAGGGATCATTTTGAGTTTTTGCATGGGCTACAGATTTTGGGCAGGAAATTGATTTGCCTAATTGCTGTCTTGTGCTAGTTTTGTATAAATTACTCACCATTGAATTGGTATGATGGATAATCTATGCTACAGAGTAACACTGTGCAGACACTGTGACACACATGCATAACCATGCACCACTACAAGAGGAGGATGGTATTTACTAGCTTAAAAGGTTGAACGTTTTTGAAGTTGGCGAGTTTGATGTCATAGAACTTTGACTCTGGATTATAGTACGAGCTGTTCAAAGGGATACTGATGTTGTAAACAAGCTATTGAAAGGAATATATTTTTGCATGGCAAGGGGTATTTAGGGATAAGGCTACATGTTGGATAAAACAGAAATGAATGGGGCATAAGGGCACAGACTACGTGCTGAGAAGAGGTGCCTATTCCGTGTTACTATGGATCTGACTGCTTTCCTTGTTAAGACCCGCCCTACTGATTGAATTTGGCTTACCCTGATATACTTAACCAATCATCACTCCACATGCCTAAACCCAACCAATCGTCACTCCACATTACTAAACCCGACCACCTCATTCCCAGAGTGATATAGAAGAGAGAGTGGCGCCAACGTAAGTCCAGAATGCATGGCTCACATAGGTATAGTGTGTGTGGGGCAATAGTTCCAGGAAGCATGTTTGACTGCATAAAATAAAGCTGATAATATACAATTTCATTCTTTAAACATCTTACCCTTTCCAAAGTACATCACAACTGGTCTATTTTGCTGCATCTCGACAACACTGCTTAATCCAGAACCTTACATGATACATCCAGGAACTATTAGGTATATATACAGTAGGTAAAAAAAAAAAAAAAAGTCCATTGGAGTGAGTGGAGATGATGCTTATATATGTATGACTCTGCTCATACCGAAACCCAACCCAATCAGAGGCAGAGTAGGGCGGGTCTTAACGAGAAAGGCAGTGGGATCGATAATAACGCGCCTATTCCTCACTCAGGGTACAGTCTATGTGTTGGAGTGGTACCTTTTCTCCAGCGTTCCCAACCAGGTTCTGAACAGCCCAAGCTCACTGCTGAACGGCGCATGCAACAAAACAAGACTTCAACATACGTAGAGCCGACACAACCACCACGTACAGCCAGAGGGCCACCTTGACATTTCCACTGGCGGAATTTTAGCCTGGCAATTTTCTGTTTCTTCACCCCACAATTGTCACAACGTGGGGGAAAATGTCTCTGGTGCTCTGTAAGTGGCACTTCAGCTCTCCCTCAAAAAGCTAAATCGATAGGCGAGTGGGACAGAAGTATAGACAGCTTTGAGGGGAAGCTTTTGGACACATTTAGAGACTTCCCGCGCGTATTGTGACAAATGCCGGGAAGGAGAAAACAAAAGACTAAAACTCAAAATATCAAAGTAGCCCCGACACCGACTTTAAGCGTGCCAACAAAAGAGAATACGCCAAGTAACAGATAGCAAATGCATGCACAGAGCCAAACGGAGAGCACACAGACGGGAATTGAAGACATTTCACGTTTTGTCATTTAGATTTATTCCTTCATTCATTCGGCCGGACAGGACACACTGCAGTATAGTAAACAAAGCAGATGGAGACGGGGTTTTCCCAGGCGTTTAAGGGTGCTCTTAACTGAGGTGGGTTTTATATGGCAGGTTAAGACTCCAAGAGCGACGGGAAGTAAAATTCGACAGGATTGATTTTAGATTCGGCATAAAAGTACACCAGGCAGGGAAAACCCGTTGTCAACCATCACAACGAGTCAGAAAAACAGACGGCAGAGCACATTAAAAGTGAACAGAGCACCCTGTACAAGGGCGCGCAACAGGTGACAATTTCTACAAACAGGGTTACACAATAACATGCACTCACACGACCATCATATCCGTTTTGTCTCCAGTTCTCCCCCGGGGACGTACAGCTTTTAAAATATTTCTTCTCAAGACCCAAACTTACGTAACATCCAACAGGTTTTATACAACTAACCTGCTCGGTCTGTTACTGAGGGGACTCGGGGAGGCAGGTTTGTGCAACACAACGGTTATTAAACTAAAGGGACATTTCACCCTTACTGTAACTCACCTCTACCATGTCCAAAACCTGTGGTATTTTCACATTCACTGCACTTTTTGTTTGGTTTTGAATTGCCGAATGTTGTATCACCGAATAAAAGTAATTGAACTTATCAACTATTATATTGTCTTAACACTATCTCTCTGGAAAGCTTTCGGTCATGCTAGACTTCAAATTGTTATTGTTACACTGAGCCATATTTAACACTATATATAATGTGTGTATTGATTCTGGATAAAAGCGCTGACGAAATCCAACTGCCACAACTTTCCAGAATCTGAGATATTGAGTGTTTTTCTTCAGTTTGGGGATAGTTGTGTGATTTGGGTGACTGGCCCAGTTTTGATTCATTTCCCAGAAAGATTGGAGAGGCTTTATCCTTCCTGCAATCTTTTGGTCCTGACTCCAGTCTGATCAAATTCCCCAGGTGATCAAAAGTTATTTCAACGTTTATGCGTGGTCATGAATTCTCTACAGCCTCGGTCTAAAAAAACGTCAAGCTTGTCCAACTTGTTACACTGGTGTTATTCCTTGGACCAGGAAGACAGATTTATAGCACACCGATAACTAAGCTAATATGAAGGGCTAGTCTGCACTCAGAGAAGGTCCATCGGCTAGAAAGACGCAGCCTAGACCCTCTGTTGGAAACCCATATCCCTGCTGGTCCAGAACCTTGTCTCCTGTCTCCCTCTCAGCCCGTCCGTCTCTCTACAGGAAACAAAGGGTTAAAATCCACCTCTGGTCTGACTATGGTAGAGAGAAAACCTGTTCATCCTGCTCTTAAGCTCGAGCTGTTTCGAACAATTACTGTCCCCTGGGTTATGTGAGGTTTGAAAGTGACTGATTGGCCAAAGACAAGGTGTGTCAGCATCGGGCTAACCAGAGCCCTCTATAGGCCGAGTTTGGCCGGTGCACGATTCTGCGGAAACCGTCGGAACTGCACAGTCCTACTCCATGACTGTTGCTAAGTAACTGGTGAGTCTATGGCCAGCTGGTCATCTCACCACAGTGATGTAATTTGCTCTACAAGTTATAATACAACACAACTCTCTAAGGCTCTATGGAGTTAGGGTAAAGCAGGAGTTTTCAAAGTGTGGGACACTGAGCCTCCCCTCAGAAAACGTTGTATGCTCCACTCAGGCATATCAGCGAGTTCCAAAAATGTTGTAAACTTCTTTATCCTATATTCTTTAAGTTTTTAAAACTTCTTCATCCTTCTTTTTTCAAATATCTTCTTTTAAACATTTTTAACATCTTTATCCACTCTGAAGGACTTTTAATCTTCTTTTTTAACACATCTTTATTATAACTAGCGCGATACCTGCCCCGTGCAGTGTATCGAGTGTAAATGTTGCGTTCTCTGCATGTTCAACCCCTATGCACTGTGTCTGGCCAGCAAGGACAGACAGTTCCCCAGCCCGTAAAAAGTAAAATAAAAAAAGTAAAATTCGTCGGAAATAGCTCCCCAACAGATACAAAAACATCAGCATAATATATGCATTTGATGTACAAAGAACTGCCGCGATCGGATTTGTGAAACACGCATTTAAAAAATAGCGATTTCCTTCTCCCTGGTGGTTTCTCCTCTGGCAGCCTGAGCTCCACTCATCAGAGGCAGCCAGCCAGACTGTAGGGGCTCCGCCTCCTTCTGAGTCGCGCAGTGGAAGCAGCTATTGTGCAGCCAGCATGGCCGACTCAAGTTGGCTGCGCATTTTCTCCTTGGATTGTTCCGCGTCATGTCGCAGCCTGCCCTGAAGTTGGCGGGCGCGAGCTGGGCTAAAGTAATGTAGTCGGTCTCTTAGTTGCTACGCTGTTATGCTAAAAATGGCGCAGGTTTCTGGCTCTGGCCTGCCACGAAGAGAAATGTCAGGGGAGTTCGTTGGGATTCTACAGTAATACCATTTTAGCAGCATGTGTTCCTAAAAATAGATTCATGCTACTACCCGCCCCCCCCCCTCCACATACACACAAATAAAACAAGCACAATATTTCAACAGATCATGCTTCTTATCTCCTCTTCTGTTCTACAGTTTCCCATGTTGCAAGCTGTGTGCTCCTTGCAGGGGGAGAAAAAGCCACTGAAGAACCTAACCTCTCAGTAGTCTTGTCAGCCCATACAGAGGGGAAAGGCAGGAGAGGTTTGGAATATAGACAGTGTAAGTATCAACGTGGTGAATACATTTCGTCATGCTTGATGCTTCTGCTAAATAGCAAGGAAAATGTGTCCAACCTGAAAATGTTTGACGCATTGGAAAATAAATATGCGATACTCCAAGTTATAAATAGTGGGAATGTATCTTTCATCTCAGCTCATCATGCGTGCGCGCGCGTGTGTGTGTCTGGCTGTCCGCGAGCAGCGCAGTATGATACAGAGTAGTATAGTAGATAAAACAAATACATCAACTCTTTGATCGGCTTCACAGGTGCGGAGTGAAAACATTGGTAACATGTTTCCACGGCGTTTCCAATCTCGCCATGGAAACACGATGGAAACAGTGAAGACGGTTTGTCTGCCGAAAGGTCAGCGCTCGGAAGCTTTCACAGCAGATGAGTATTTATTCTTTCTTCATCTCTCCTTTTCCCCCTATCTTTCTATGTTCCTGCTCTCCATCTCTCTGAACGGCCAGCTCTTGAAGGATGGACGCAGAGGATATATGTAGAGTGGTGGTGTTGAAAGGGGCTGAGTGGACTGTGTGTTTGTGTCTTTGCGAGTGTGCATGTGTGTGTGTGTGTGTGTATGTATGAGTGTACAGACGGGTGACAAATTAACGAAAAAAATCCAGTGGCTCACCTGGAAGAACGCGTACCATTAAGGCTTAAGTCCTTTCCGCAGCCGACCCGGGTTTCGAATCCGACCTGCTTTCAATTGCTGCATGTCCTCCCCTCTCTCTCTCCTTGCTTGCCTGTCGCTGTCTAGCACATACTATCCTATCAACCCCCCCCCCCCCCCCCCCCCGCCCTTCCCCATCCTGAAGGATTGACCCCTACAGTGAGGGGATCCGGTGGTTCTGTGATGCGGTGTAGGACATTATGCTGGCATGGTTTGGTCAACTTGTCACCTTCGAGGGAAGGGTCAGTTATCCTGAGTGATCACCTTTATACTATTGATGAAACATCATGATGGGAGTGGTCTCTTCCAGGATGACAACAGAGGGCACGAGGGCTCACTGACCGCTGTGATGACCAGTGTGAAAATGATGTGAATCATATGCTGTGGCCTTCGCAGTCACCACATCTCAATCCATGGGAGCACCCATGGGAGATTTTGGACAGTTGTTAGACAGCGCTCTGAGTCCCCACCACCACCATCATCATCATCATCATCATCATCATCAAAACAGAGAATATCTCACGTAGCCAAAGTTTACTTTGTCACCCGTCTGTATATGTGACTGCGCTTTTGCCCGTGTATGCATGATGTGTTGGTATGTATGCAAATGTGAATATTAGCTTGAATGATTACTTCTGTGTGTGTGTGTGTGTGTGTGTGTGTGTGTGTGTGTGTGTGTGTGTGCGTGCGTGCGTGTGTGAGGGGGAGACTTGCCTGGGCCGCGGTGCGTGCAGGTCAGAGGGGCATGGATGGTTGGAGGAGGACAGGGACTTGTGGTGGCGGGGGCGTGAGGAGGAGGAGGAGGAGAGGACGGCAGCGGCTGAGGCGGTGGAGGCGCGGGAGCCCGGAGTGTTTAGGCTGGGTGGGGGGGAGGGGGAGGAAGAGCGCCCCGCCCAACACACACACACACACACACACACAGCAACATCGGAGCCAGACGCAGGACAAACAGTAATAGTAATAGTCCAAGAGACAAACACAATCACAGTCAAACACACACAAACAAACAAACACACACACACACACACACACACACACACAGAGCGGGCGGGGTTTGTGTGTAGGTGGATGGGGAGGTGAGGTGGAGCATGGTTAGAAGCAGCACTTGTCAAACACAGTAAGGGGGGGGGGGGTGGGAGGAGGGAGGAGAGGGAGAAAGGGGGCGGAGAGAAAAGGAGGACAGGAGGAAGTAGAGAGAGAGAGAGAGAGAAACCGAGAGAAGAGAGAGAGAAGAGTAGAAAGTAAGGACTGGGACAGATGGTACAAGTTGGTCTTTTTGTTTTGTTTTTGCTGGTGCCATAGTTTTAACGCGGTTTATCACAGAGCTCAATCGAGGCCAGGACGAAGAGCTGACTGTACTTATGCTTTCATCTTTTAGTGTGAAAAACATATCAACACTGTGCACCAAGTGAACCAACGGCACAAAAGACCAACTTCAGCTCACTGTCAGACAGTCTACGGAGAACTGGAAACCCTAAAGACACCCAATTAAAACAAACAAACAAACAAGTCAGGTTACAGACATTCCAGACTCTCACCGCTCGCTAAATTAGGCAGCATTAAGGATCAGGTTGCCCTGGTGTTTTACTGGAGGGCTAATTTGCCTTTTACATATTGGAGAGATCACATTCCTAACACAGCTTGAGGTGGCCGGCTACCGTGCGGAATGGACAAACCCTGATTATGTCGTTTCTCCTAATCCCCTTTCAATTTGATTAACATTGGGCCCGTGGGACTACTTCACCACTCTGTCTTCACGCTGCCACGAGGCGCGTCTGACCTCCGTGGTAAGAAGTTGCCACAAGCTTTCTGGTGAAAACATATATTATAGATTGAGGATCTATGTGGCATGTTGTAGGATAAGACAGACCCCGTTTAGATCTACATTACAGGCAATTAGCGTACGCTCTTATCCAGATACGAGTCAGCAATTCAGCGGTTGACTTGAGTGTCCTCCAATTATACCTTTTTTACATCAGAAGTACCACTTATACACGTTTTTTTTTTAACCCAGGTAAGCAGCATGTGGTAATCACCATTGACACATTCACATCAACCCCCTACCCCCCCTCCCTCCTCCCTGAGCAGTTTGTTCACAGCATCAGGTTAGCCAGAATAAAATGGAAACTTCCGGTTAAAACTTTCAAAATAATGCACATTTAAATACAAGTAAATAGCCTATTGATGCACGTCAGAGGAGAAAACGATGTTATTTCAACAGACGAAGCAGCAAAGTATCAAAATACTTGTTGTGATGTTAAGATTACATATGGAGTGAAACTGTGGCTGTAAAGCACTACTCAAAATGAATACTAACGTTAGCGTTACAATAAGTGTTTTATTTTGAAAGCCCTAAAACGGACGACCTACTTCTACATAATGCTGACTTGACACCTGTGCCGTTGTTGACGCCCGTCTGGAACACACTCGTCTCATCCTAGGAGTGCTGCGATGCACGCCATTTTCTTTTCTGTTGGCATATTCTGTGAGTCGCGTGCCATCACGCCAACAAAGGGGCGGCAGATGCATTCAATCGAGAGGAGAAGAAGAAGGTGGAAAGTAGCGTTTTGTAACATACTGTGCTATTTATATCGCACGCCTCTCACAGCTGATCCGATAATCAGCCGGGTAGCTTCGAGGGCTATCTATCGGCTAAACTGAATGGCTTGATAACTTTTAGACCAAAGAAAAAGTTTGTTCATAATTAGAGGCTTTTATTGGTCAATCTAAAAGGGCTTTAGCAAGTACAATAGGCAGTAGATCAGTGTCCACCACCCATACTGTTCTTGTAGCATTGTAGGTTTGAGACCTTCTCCGACTGTCACGTGCCTGTTTCTCCACCATCTTTCCTGTACCTCTCTACTGTACACAATCTATACCGTCACCAAGTATATTTGAATGAATTATTAAAACCGAAAAATAAAATAAAATAAAAATGCATTGAACTTTTTCTGACCCCTTTTGTTATTCGGCAATGTTGCTACGTACGGACTAGCAGGCCCTGCACATTACTGATAGCTGTGACTTGACTTTATACACACACGCGCACACACACACACACACACACACACACACACACACACACACAGAGTGGAGCATGTAGTAGAATACTAAACAGAAGCCACTTCTTAACATGCAGTGGAATCCGTATTATAACCTGCTCCTAGCCGGTTGGCCTGCATGTTAAACAACAATTAGCCGGCCTACGCGCACTCCCGCGACTCCGTATCTTATCTACCTCGACCACCGGTATAAGATCCGCTTCCACGCAATCGCACCTCATGTTAAACAGTGGCAGGTCATTATCCGCAGATCTGAGTGGGCGGGTGTGACTCACTTCACTTCACTTCACGTTCACTAGTTTATTAATTAATGAATCGTTCGGGCAATCGCTTATATCAACGTGCAAACTCACGGTTTCCTCAAGTGCTGCAAAAAGGGCTTGAATTGTTTGGCCGTGTGGTCCCAACGCGCTTCAGCTGCAGCCAGGCAGCCAGGTCCATTGCATCAGGAGGGACGCTTACTGCTGCGCTGCTTGCTTGCTCCCATGTCAGAAAAAGCCTAACTTTTGTGGAGAGAAATACATTGAAAACTAGTCAGATATGACTTGAAATGCCACTTGTAAAATAAATCACCCACAGTGATTGACGACAGTCCGACCACTATTTTGACTGGGCGGCTTTATGTAACCTAGGCGAAGCGCTCATTTTTGGCACATTGCCACCCCTCGTTGGAATGGACTCCGTTAAAACGGCACGTTTTTTGAAGTCTCCAGATTTGTCGCTAACGTGATGCAGCCAATTCTATTGTGTGAGGCAGGCAGTGTTGTGTGACTGTGCGTCCACACTGCGGAGAGGATAGGAGCTGACGGACTGATAGGCTATCAAACTTTTGTGGGGAGAAATACATTTAAAACTAGTCAGATATGACTAGTTGCCACTTGTAAAATAAATCACCCACAGTGATTGACGACGGTGCGACCACTATTTTGACTGCCTCATAGCTAAAGCTGTTTCCTATCACATTTCTTGTTTTCGATCCCCCCCCCCCCCCCGGCCGCCCACTGGCAGAAAAAACGGCTCATATCCAGTTGTTTCTTAACAAAGACCCCTCATGTTTAGAAAGGCAAAACCTGAAAATATCCTGTTCTCTCTAGCTGGACATGATCCAGAGTTCATGTTTAAAAGGCACTAGAGTGAGAGACAGGGGAGAGTGGTACCAGAGAGAGAAAGGGAAAGAGAGGCGAGAGAGTGAGCTGAAGGGAGAGCAGAGAGAGAGAGAGAGAAAGAGAGAGAGTGAGTGGGGCATTTATAGAGGTCAAGCAAACAGACTGCTAATTACACAGAAAAGGCACACATAGCTGAGAGAGAGAAAAACACACACACACACACACACACACACACACACACACACACACACACTTTCTGATAGGGATTAACATGGCTAGTGATGGAAAAATAACTGCATTCACTGGACAACCTGGTGTGTGTGTGTGTGTGTAGCAAGAGTTTGAATCTTGTGCATGTTTCCATGAGTTTGTATGTGTGTGTTAGAGCCCTGCACGGGCCCCAAATCTAGGCCCTAGCCCCACGTGAGCCCGATGTGAGCCCTACGGCTTGTCAGAACATCAGACCCGAGCCCGGTCCTAGGGTCGGGTCGGGCCTCAGGCCCCCTCGGGCCAGAATGCAGGGCTCTAGTGTGTGTGCAAGTGTGAGTGTCTGTGCGAGTGTGTGTGTGTGTGTGTGTGTGTGTAAGCCTATTAAGGGGCAAGTCTGGGGGACCTTATAGCTAGCGCCAGTAAGAGTTAATATTCCATCACAAGTCTTCCTAATCTCCTTAGAGAGAAGGGAGAAAAAGAAAACAGAGGGTGAAAGAAAGAAGGAAAGAAAGAAAGGTAGACAGATAAAAAGGGGCCAAGTGAATGGTGTAAGTGATTTAACCCATTGATACCTGATGCAGCATTTGCGTGTATATCCCTCATTTGTGTGCGTATCCCTTTAAGACCGCAAACCGCGTTAACGCGGTTTGCGGTCTTAAAGGGATACGCACACAAATGCTGCATCAGGTATCAATGGGTTAAGACAGAGAGATAAGAGGAGTGAAAATCAGAAAAACAAGGGGAACAAACAGAAAAAGGGCAAAAGGAGGGGAATGTTGGGGGGAGGGAAGGGGTACAAGTATACAAGCCCAAACTTCAAAGCATTAATGGTGATGAAAAAAATAACTTCACAATCAGCGCAGATGACAAAGCGCTGGGTTAGCAGAGCTTACCGTAGCTAAGGGACCCAGCGTACCGCTGGGTTGGCAGAGCTTACCGTAGCTAAGAGACCCAGCGTACCGCTGGGTTAGCAGAGCTTACCGTAGCTAAGAGACCCAGCGTACTATCAAAAGCTACACTTATCTCAAATGACCACATCTCGTCGCCGTGTAGCGTAGTCCTTTCGAGATCAATGATTCAAAGCACACCAAGAATTTTCACGTGACAAAAAAAGAGACATGGTAGCCTCAAAGTTGATTCAATTTAGGTGCACTTGTTAGGGGAAGTGTACTAGTAAGGACGCTACGTAGGGGAACGAGGGGGTCATTTGAGACACATGAACAAGTAATAAAGCAGTAATGACAATGAACACTACATAGTAGTAGAGGCTGTTTGGCATTATGGTTAATGCTTATGGATAGGCACATGAAGCATATGGCTGGTTTAAGCATGAGTGTGTGTGTGAGCTGGACACAGCATCAGAAGCTCACCCAGCCCAGATCAAAGAAAAACGCTTCACCGTCGACTAGAATGGACAGCTAAATTTGGTGCGTGTGTGTGTGTGTGTGTGTGTGTGTGTGTTCGCTCGCATGTGTGTATCGCCTTCAACAGATCGAAAGACCACATCAAGCAGATCTAATATGGACAGAAAGACAGAGAGCCGGAAGGATGAATTAGAATTCAGAAAGAGAAAACAGGAGAAAAAGGAGAGAAGATCACGCTAAACACGTTCCAAGGAACGAAGAGCAGAGATGAGGAGTAGAGCTTGACACTCATGGCTGAGCCTAACAGGACCTGACTGTTTGGGTAAGATTGGAAATCAGAAATAGTAAAAAAAAGAAAATATAAAAAAATATAATAATAAATAATAATAAATAAAAAGAAGGTATTAGCAATTTATTATTAGAATTATTACCTATTATTTAATTACCACCCCTCCTCCCCTTTTTTGTACTTTTACTGGGTTTGCACCATTGACTGTATATATAGTTTGCGCCCACTAAAACCTCTACCCTGCTGCTACCCCTGGTTTGCGTCCAGGTTAAATGTCAGGTTTGGTTCACCTGTGAGTTGGGGAAGTCAAGTTTCACGATGAAGGGAAGGATAGAATATTATGAAAGAAAAAGAGAAGAAAGGGTGAACGTATGAGGCTGCTGTGAGGATGTCAGCACGTCCCAACCTGTAACCAATTTGTCTACTATTTGTGTGCATGTGTGCGGGTGCGGTTTGCGGGGGCGCGTGGCCATCAAATCCCGCCATTCCTCTGACTGGCATGCGTCCACCGGCTGGCTCATCATGGGTAATCTGTGATCTACTGGAGGTCTGGCCTAAATCCCCGGGAGAGGCTGCTTTCCTTGCCCAGGAGGGCCCACCCCGCCCTGGGGGACGGCTGCGGCCCACCCTGGGCCAGCTGGCAGAGCGCTGGGGCGCACCAGCCAAGGCCCCGGGATTCACTCACTCAGACACTTGTGAGACTGGTTCATTCACAAACTAAGGTGTGTGTGTGTGTGTGTGTGTGTGTGTGTGTGTGTGTGTTACAGAGATACTAGCACCGACTCACAATGACCACTTCCGCTGCCAATTGCAGACAAACAGGTAAGAGAGAGAGAGAGAGAGAGAGAGAGTGTGTGTGTGTGTGTGTGTGTGGGTGGGGGTGGGTGTGTATGAGTGTGTGTGGGAGTGCTTCTCCTTGACATTCTGAATACACAATCACAGCTCCTTTTGTGTGTGTGTGTGTGTGTGTGTCTGTCTGTGTGTGTGTGTGTGCATGCGTGTACCTGTCCTTGCCGTTCTGGATGCCCTGGCCCAGCGTGGCTCTCTCGGTCAGAGGAGAGTTCCTACTGCGACCTGTACCTGTGGACAGGATGCTATTCTGAAGGGAGAGAGGGAGAAGAAGAGTTCACAAGTTGGGTTTGCATATCCTGGAAAGTTGAAAGGAAACAGTGTAGCACACAGTGTGTATTTGTGCATCTATGTGGATCTGTATCAAAGTGTGTGTGTGTGTGTGATTAGAGTATGTATCAGTGCATGTGAATCAATGTGCAAAAGTGTGCACCTGTATTTGTGTTGGTGACCTAGGAAGCGCATTATATCGATGCACTCCATTTTCTTATCTCTAGATAAGCGTGCCATCTAAACGCAAAATATAACGTTAAGTGGTGACGCGTGCGTCGGGTCTCACGGTGGAGGGCGTGGCGCTCTTCTTGCGGTCGGAGGAGACCAGCGGGCTGGCCGGCACCTTGGTGGTGGAGCTGCCTGACGAACCCTTCCTCCCAGAATCCTCCGCTGCAGTCCGGTTGTCTGCCTGACCCCCCCTCTTGGAGTAGGAGGAGCCTGGATAGGGGTGGGTGGGAGAGAGAGAGAGAGAGAGAGAGAGAGAGAGCACAGGGAAAATATGGACAGAGCAAAGAATAGAGGATGAAAGGGAGAGAGAAAAGGTCAGAAGGAGCATGACAGATGAGAGAGAAGGAAAGAGAGGAAAAGAATGAAAGAGCATCAGACATGCCATTGTTTAATGGCCAAGGCCATTTGCCTTCTCCACGCTCCTGTCTCTTCCATCATCCGCTGCTCCGTCTCTCATTTGTCTTCTTTCCTTTCATCACTCTATTCTAATACAAATGTGTCTGCACCTCACTTGTGACTTTCCTCTGTTCAATCCCCTCTGCCCTCATCTTCCCTCCCCTCCACGTCCCTCCACCCCGCCTTCAATCCAACATACATTGACGTTCCAAATCCTCCCTTCTTTCTCCCTCCTGTGCACAGAGTGAATATACTTTCCACAAATTGTGGAAAAATAGCAGCAGAATCAACGTATACGTCCGCTCAAAAAATGCAATTGTAAAAAAAACTCGGCAACCGTAATTAAGACTTCAAGGTGACATTTAACCATGTTTACACAACCTTTAAAATCAAGGCCTATCGCAGCATATAGAAACAGATTTCAATTAGACGATTCAATTTAAAACAGGTGCCCTTGTTTCCATCATTCTGCTTCCCGACAGATGGACACCTCAGTCTGATCCCCGCCTCCTTCACCTGCTCCACCCTTCCTTATCACAATCCGCCCCTCACTCCCTCCTTCCCTCCCCTGTCTGCCCCTCCCTCTGGCCTCCCCTCACTCCCTCCTTCCCTCCCCTGTCTGCCCCTCCCTCTGGCCTCCCCTCACTCCCTCCTTCCCTCCCCTCTCTGCCCCTCGTTCTCTCCTCCCCACACTCCCTCCTCCCCTCCCCTCCGTTCCAACACACACCAATCTCACCCTGGTCGGTGGCTCTGCGAGGCTTCTGGTTGGACGACACACTGCGCTGTACCTTGGAGAGGCAAGACAGAGACGCGAGTCAGTGTGTGCTTACGTGCGTCTCAAGAGCGTCTACACACACATTCAGATGTAGACAAACCAAGTCCAGCTTACCAGCTCTTGTGCTAGAGGGGTAACGCAGATACAGGGGTCCGTGTGTGTGTGTGTGTGTCTGAAGTGTGTGTGTGTAAAAGTTCTGTGCCTTAGAGAGACAGGTCAGAGACTGTTTGTGTGTGTTAAGAGCCATCGTTTATCTATGGCTTTGGTTCAACTAGGAGTACTGAGATCTATTAGCCTATTCCACATCCCACCCGAATCAGCCATTTTGTGTCTAAAAGGCAGGAAGTAAAACAAAGAAGCAGATGCTGTCCCTCCGCTGCAGGGACAGCTGGTCCCACTCCCAGCACTCTTAATTAGTGTGTTGCGTGCGCCCGTGTTACTTCCTGCATTTTAGACACAAAGTGGCTGATTTGGGTGGGGTGTGAAATAGGTGTGTGCGTATCTTACAACTAGGAAAGACCTGAGTGGGATAGGAAAGACGCACAGCGACTTCTCTATTTGAAAATGGGTTGCTCAATTCTGGGGAAACAAAAAAACAAAACAGCCAGCCTCCTCATTAGTGACACCTAGATGTCGGCTCCATCAAAGCAGCCTCCCGGACTAGTTTTTGGTAAAAGAATGTGGTTAGGACCAGGTCCAAGTACTCCACCTCCTGTCAGAGCACAAGGCTGGCGGCATGAAATCCCTTTTGAAATCCTTTTGAGGTTTGAGGGAGAGAGCTAGGAACGAAGAAAGAGAGAGGGAGAGGGGGGGGCAGTGTATGTGTGAGGGAGAGTCTGTGTTCTCGCTGTACCTTGTGAGGCGGGGAGGGGGCGTTTATGTTGCTTACATCACTTCCTGGGCGGGGCTTGATCGAACCTTCATCCAGCTGAGAAAGAAAAAAAACGGCAACGATACATCTGAATGTGTGTGTGTGATTGTGTGTAAGGAGGAGATACAGCCTCTGTGTGGGGGTAAAGCGGAGTGCAGATAGTGTGTGTGTGTGTGTGTGTTTGAGACCGTGTACCTCAGAGTTCCTAAAGTCCAGCAGCAGGTACGTGGCCATCACATCGTTGTACTTCTGGTTCACGAGAGAGTCCTGGATCTCCTCCTGAGAGAAGCCCATCTGAAGCATGATGTCTGCATGCACACACAAAAACAAATCTATAATAAGAATAGAGAACATCTTAAGTCATTAAGACAAAACACCCATAAACAAAAAGTTGTCCTTGTGTGAGTGAATGTCTGTGTGTATAAGTGAAATAACAACATCTGTTGTGTGTGCGTGTGTGTGTGTGTGTGTGTGTGTGTGTGTGTGTGTGTGTGTGTGTGTGTGTGTGTGTGTGTGTGTGCTTAGGAGGGAGGGAAATAAACACAAGCGAGCAGGACAATTCATCATCCTTGGATACTGCCCAGTAGGTAGTAGTTTGTCAACACCAGCACCCGCTTGGCAGGTGTAGCTGAAGTCTGCGGAAGATCTATTATGCTCTAACAGCCATTTAGACTGGTAAAAATTAATATTGACTAAGGAAATGTTTTTGGGTCGCCCTTGCAAAATTCTTATGCTGGGGGTCTGCCTTTACAAGACGTAGGTAGGTAGGTACCGGTACATAGTCACAACAATTATACTTATGTATGTAACTAAGGCAAATAAGGCAGGGAGAAATGTGGTATGTGTGCATGAATCTGCATATGTGTGTGTGTGTGTGTGTGTGTGTGTGTGTGTGTGTATGTGTGTGTGTGTAAATGCTTACCTGTCCTCTTAGGGTCCTTATAGTCTGGCTGGGGTTCGATGTAGGGTTTGAGTTCCTCCTCCTCATGACCCACATTCATCCACCTGTCCCTCATTATCTGCTGCTGGGATAAAGCCGAGGAGAGGGGAGGGGAGGGGAGGAGAGGAGAGGAGAGGAGAGGAGAGGAGAGGAGAGGAGAGGAGAGGAGAGGAGAGGAGAGGAGAGGAGAGGAGAGGAGAGGGGAGGAGAGGAGAGGAGAGGAGAGGAGAGGAAGAGGGAATGCAATGCAAGAAACAAGAACAAAGTTAACAAAACAGTTGAAAAGGATGCAGGTTTTAGCTGCAGTTGAAAAACAACAGTTGAAACATTGTGACTACAATGTCTGGATTTACACATGACTAGAATAGTGTAAGTAAGATCTGAATACTTTTTGCAAACCCTAAGGCAGATGCAAATGAACCAAAGACTGTAAAGTTTGAGGTTTTTCTGCACAGCATTCTCACAGTGCTGCCATGTCATGTTGCAACTCAAGCAGAGGATCAAACAGAAATTCTGTTTATCTATGTGAAATATAAAATGTTAACTTCTAATGCAACTCTGCAAAGTAAAGCGAGCGGTGAGCATGACGATAGAGCTATATATTCATAATATAGCTGATAGTTGTTTTGCTATCCATGCAAGCAATAACTTTCTGTCCAAACTAGTTAGCATCTGACTACTTCTGGTGCAACCAAATTTAGTAACTCCTAAGGGCCTGTGTCCACCTAGCGTCTTTTTCCGACGTTAAACGCTGGGAGTGCGCTGGGGAGCGCTGATCCCAGCGCACAATATACAAGGAAGCAACGTTAGTTCAGTGCGGTAGGAGCTTGATAGCTGACAGCTAGCAAGCTAACAACACAGGTAGGCTACGCTATTAAAAGCAGTAAGCACAACACTCACCAGAAATATTAAGTGTCTAGCCAATCTGCTCCCACAATTGAGCCTTTCTGTCTCTGTTGCGATAGTTTCTCCATATGATTAGTTGCCAGAAAAGGAGCGCCCGACACCAGCGTCTTTCTGAAAAGTTAAATTATTCTCAGCTGGGAGCGCTGGGAGCCGGCGCACAAAAACGGCGGAGCGCTCTGAAAATAGACGCTGGGTGCAGCGCACTTTCTCTAGACGTCCGTGTGCGCTCGCATACGCTCTCCCCCCCATTGGAAACAACTGAAAAAAGACGCTGGACCTGAGGAAAAGACGCTAGGTGGACACAGGCCCATAGTCCCCAATTAACAAGTATTTACTATGCCTCTAGTAAGGACTTTACACCTCGGCAACAAACTCACACATAGCTGGTGCAACCAAGTCTGGCATATACTACTGTGTGCTACATTCTCCATTATGTTAGTGAATACAGTGCTAATCGTACAGTCACTGGTGTAACTATTGGGACAATGAACTACAGTTGACCAATTTTTAAGAGGTGCAACCGCTTCTATATGTGACATGATGTGAGTCCATCCGTTTGTAGCCGAGATTTCAGCAGTTCAGCTCAGCGAGATTTTGCGCAGCGCACCGAGAGGTGAGCACGAGATTTAGCCTAGGCCCCTCCCCCTCGCCTCTACTGTACAAAGAAGCAGAGTAGAGACCGCAGCTCTGTGAAACACGCACGCACACACACACACACACACGCAGTGTCAGAGAGAGGGTGAGAAGTACAGGGTTCGACCGGCGCAAATCTGCACCGCTTACTTCAACAACTGGGTGTGAGTTTTAGGGTGACAAGCCCGTTTTTTTTAGAACTATTTGACGTCAAAGCAAAGCCTTGTGAGAACGCGTACCTCCAGGCTGCCTCTCTTGGAGGGGTTCAGGATGAGGAACTTCTTGAGCAGGTTCTCGCAGTCTGTGGACATGTAGAAGGGGATCCTGTATTTACCCCGCAGCACACGCTCTCTCAGCTCCTGGAATCAGACAAGCGTGCAGAAGGTCAACACCAGACTCCAGATATCCACCTCCAAACAACACAGATGTACACCCCACACACACACACACACAGTCACATCGCTCAAGGATTGGTAATAATGGCTGTCAATCAAAGGTGGGTGGAGCTTATGTTCATAGACGATATCGGGGGCTTCCGCGTCAAGAGTTTTGCCCTTCCGCTCTGACTTGAATCCACAGTAAAGATGGCGACGGTCGGTGGTGACAGGCGAGCCACTAGTTTGTTACATTGCACCTGTTTGTAGACAGACGTCTTTTGTTCTTGTGTTAAGTCCACATCCTTTATGTTTAAACTGAGCGAGGGAACGTTTACCGAGACGGAGCGTGATAATGCGCAAACTCGTGGCGGCCCAGTTGCAGCACAGCATTTCAAGCTGCTATACCAGGGTTGTGCTGCACTATCTATAGCCTAGTTTTGCATAATTTTCCATAGCTCTTAATGTACCATATATGTGCACCATAATATACAATAATCTGATAAGAGACACCTAATAATTACAAATGGGTTACTGTCTCAACCTACTGTGCATGATACGTTTTCAACCTAGCCTCTTTATTGAGTGTGTGTCTGGACCTGTAGTGCGACGCGAGTGAGCACTGACTGGGTGATAGGTGCTGTCGCCTGTGAATAATGGATAATGGTCATTGTAGTTCACTAACCCACTTTCAGCCAGGTTTGAATGTCCGCTTAGCGGATCACAACATCCGAAAGGCATTAAAAACAATTACCGTAAATTCCGGACTATAAGCCGCACCTTTTTTCCCGTTTTTTGGCCCCTGCGGCTTATATAACGGTGCGGCTTATCTATGGATTTTTTCCAAAAAAAAAAAAAAAAAAAAAAAAAAAAACTCTCTTTTTTAGCACTCTTTCTAACTATAAATCCACTTCTGTTTTAATTTCCTCTCGCCCTCTTTTCACCACACTGTATGACACTGTGTGCACTGTAAATAACAACACAGGTGGTGTTGTGTTATGTTGTTTTGTTGAAATGTTAATAAATGGGAGCTTCCTCAAACAGCCATCTCTTTCCCGACAATCCCCTCTGTGCATGAACCCTTACATATGGTAATTAAACATTAAAACACAATAAAAAAAAAAAAAATACCATAAAACACCCGCGGCTTATAGTCCGGTGCGGCTTATATAAGAAAAAAATAGTCAACTTTGCAGGTGCAGCTTATACACCGGTGCGTCTTATAGTCCGGAATTTACGGTATTTACGTGTGCGGGTCGGCCAAAGATAATCACTGCATGGGACGCATGCACGGCGTCGGGCGAAGCACGGCCCTTAGGTGTGGTATAATGAGCATATACCATGGCCTGTGAGCTATTGCATAAATATCACACACACACACACACACAACAGGTTGTCGAGTGAATGCAGTTATTTTTCCATCAATAGCCATGCTATCAGGAAGTGTGTGTGTTTTCTGGGTGCAGAATCCAGCATGAAGAATATGACTACAACCTAGGGCTGCTCGATAAATCGATTTTGAAATGTAATCAAATTAATTAGTTAGGACGATGTTAAAAAAATGAAAATCGTAAAATCGATTTTTTTTAACTAGGGTAATTACGTTGTCTCTGTCGTGTACGCGTGCTGTAGCGTACATGACACTACTTGTCTTTTCTCCCCGCTGTAAAGTCTCTCTGGGAGGCTGTGACTACTGCTGGCTACTAAAGACAGCAGCACTGAACTTATTTCAACCCCTCCAAAAAGCAGTGTGTGAGCACTGAGCAGCGTGTTGCACTGCGGGGCGGGCTGTGCAAGATAACGATTACCACAACACACGCGCGCGCGCGCACGCATGCACGCATGCACGAACAATGACGTTATCACTGGACGCTGAAATGTTGCCTTTAGTTCACGTGAGGCCACCGAGTAACGTTAGGACTCACCTCCCAAAGCGCAAATCCACCAGTGTCAAGTGACTGCAGGTTAGCAAGCAACAGCCAGGAAGTTAGGCATAGCAAGTTAAGCTAAAACAGGAAGTTGGGTTGTTCTGCCTTCAGAGTAAAAGCTTAATTTGTCACTTATGAAAAAAAGAGGGAAAAAGAGCTCTGCAAGGCAACAAATGTTTAGAGAAGTATAATAGTATAAAAAAATCGAAATCAAAAGTCGAGTTTTGAGAGAAGAAATCGTCAATTTAATTTTTAGGCAAAATCGAACAGCCCTACTACAACCCAGAGCATGTGAGCGGAGCGGAGCGGGGGGATTTTGAGCGGGGAGCGGGGACCAGAGCAGTACCAGAGCGAAAGTTGGAGCGGCACCGATCACCCGCTCAGTACCGCTCAGTCCCGCTCCATTTTCGATCACAACATGTTCGAAACAGAATGCATCGGTGCGTGGCTAATTGAGCCACATGTGAAATCTCCCAGCATGCATTGAGGCTAATACATTTCGAGTGGTAGATAGAAATAATGTTTATGTTAGCACAACATGCAATTGTAGAACATTTCAATATTGGACAAAATAAAACATAGAAATCAAAACACAACCCTATGTGAAACATATATGTAATCCAGGTGCTATATATATCCCTCGCAGATTTAACGTGATTTGGATGAGTGACAGCCTCTACTGTGCTGCACTGTGATGTCGCTCCAATAAGACTTGGCTTACTTCATGTGCACGCCCACTATTTTCTTGCCAGCTGCTGCGAGACGAGAAGGAAGAGAAACGAACATGCAGATGCAAATTAAAACACCCTGGCCTTTTTATCTCTTTTATTCTTTTGAGCGGAGCGGTGAGTGCGAGCGGGTGAAATCTGTATCGAGCGGGGAGCGGTCTGGAGCGGAGCGGTCTTGAGCGGCCGTGAGCACTGGAGCGGGTCGAAAGGACCGCTCTGGGAGCGACGAGCGGTAATTATCACCGCTCCGCTCACATGCTCTGCTACAACCCCCCAGAATCCAGACATCCACGTAAACAAGACAGACACACTGCTAGCTCTTTCTGACCTTGAGGTTCTGTCCGTCGAAGGGCAGCGAGCCGCTGACCAGTGTGTAGAGGATGACCCCCAGGCTCCAGACGTCCACCTCGGGCCCGTCGTACTTCTTGCCCTGGAAGAGCTCGGGGGCGGCGTAGGGCGGGGAGCCGCAGAACGTGTCCAGCTTGTTCCCTAGGGTAAACTCGTTACTGAAGCCAAAGTCGGCTATCTTGATGTTCATGTCTGCGTCCAGCAGCAGGTTCTCCGCCTGGAGACGGACAGAGAGAGCAGCAGGGAGGGAGAGAGAGGGATGAAAGGAAAGGAGAAAATATGTGTAAAGATTTAGAGAGGAGTGGAAGGAGATGGATGGAAAGAGGGAGAGAAGTGATGTATATTATGTAGATGAAACAGTATTGTATGACTGACCCACAGAGTCTGGTTACTTTTTCCTGAATACTGCAATTGCCATATAAATGCAAAATACACAATGAGAAAATGAAAGGCATGTTAGGACTTTCTCTGTGTGATATTTAGGGAGATTCTCTTGCCCCCCCCCCTCCCCCCTCCATAGGGAGGTCAGAGGTTGGGCTCAGCTACAGAGCAGCAGCCCTGGAGTTGGTAGGGATTCGTTGTCTTACTCAAGGACAACTCAAGGTGGCTGATGCAACAGAGGGCTCACACACCTCTTCCTAACGGAGAGCAGACTCTGGCGGATGGAGTGCGGAAAATTGCCCAGATACAACGAGCGCTGTGTCCACTACTGTGGGAGGCAGCGTGACCCATCGCGTCCAAAGACGCCCCGAGGCCGGAGGCGGAGCTGTGCACGAACCTTCGCGAAAAACAGAGCCAGGGGCGATTTTTCAAACAAAAACGGCACGTCGCTCAGCCTGTTCACCGCGACGCGCAGAGCAGGTTAGGACATCTTCATTTGGAAAAACTGAAACGACGACCGCTCGCATCGCGTCCAGTTAGGAATCGGTGTTAAACCCGGGTTCTCTAACTGAAGTACAGACTTTAACCACTGGGACACCCTGCTGTCTTTAAGGCTGTGTGAAAAAGATTTCTGACATGTAACTTCATTTGTAGGACAGGGATTCATCTCTGACTCGTCTTTTCTTTTTTTTGGGGGGGTGGGGGGGGGGGGGGGGGGGGTTAAGAGTAGGGACTTTCAATGTTATGTCTCGGGCCATGCAGGTAGCAGACTTGGGGGCAAAGAGGGCGACCACAGTTCATTCCCGTGTGGGCATGTTCGTGTGCGTGCGGGTGCGTATCCTTATTCCTCAACTAAGCCAGTGAGCAGGGAGGCTGGGGTTGCCTAGCAACAGGTGCGCTCTCCTTTTCACTTGCTCCGAATTGCACAGCCTGCTATGTGTGTGTGTGTGTGCGAGTGTTAAGTAGAACACTATGACATCATCTCCTGGCTCTGACCCAAGAAACAAATGCACACCGGCATGCGTGACAACACTCAAAACGCACACATGAAACGCCAAGATAGGCCTACCATCAAGGCAGATGTTTCTAGCTAAAACAATAGGATCCACTAGGATATATGGAAAAGACAAACAGCTCACTGATTTAAATATTTCTAGTATAGGCTATAAGCTGTACACATAGTATAGTTATATATAAATTATATATCTATTCTATTATACAAGTTTCATATTGAAACTTGAACCGTATTACAGTTTATGTACATTATTGCAGCGATTCTTCAGCTTTTTCAGCCCAGGACCCAAACTAGATTTAGTGTCACTGCTAAGCCAGGGCTCGTCAGAACACACTCCTGCAGCTTATGACCTACTGCTGGCACGCCTGTGACGGATTTCAAATCACAACGCACAGATTAAAGAGGGATTATAATACCTGTAATGTGCAGGACGCTACACATCACAATAATGAGCATTGTCCATCCTGCAGAAACCTCCTATTTTCCAACTCTGCCTTTTTGACATGGTCTCCAGAGTGTAGAGAATGTTTAATGAGCGTATGAGCCGGGTCCTGAGCTAAATCATTGAAGACACATTTTGAAATGTCACAAATGCACAGGCGGACTCAACGGGGGATAATCAACCTGTTGACCTCTTGGAGGCGAGCTTTCTG
Organism: Poromitra crassiceps; assembly: GCF_964638095.1. Lineage (NCBI taxonomy): Eukaryota > Metazoa > Chordata > Actinopteri > Beryciformes > Melamphaidae > Poromitra > Poromitra crassiceps. Next base: position 39,368,386 of record NC_139628.1, read on the forward strand.
TATGCTTATTGTAACAGTAATCATGATAATGTCCTGTATGCTTATTGTAACAGTAATCATGATAATGTCCTGTATGCTTATTGTAACAGTAATCATGATAATGTCCTGTCTACCGGTCAGCCTGCTGGCACAATAAGAGGATTTATAACTCGGCAGAATGCTGTGAAACAAACTTACCCGGAAGCATTAGATCGGTGTGTGTGTGTATGTGTGTGTGTGTGTGTGTGTGTGTGTGTGTTATGTTAATATTTAGGTGCCAATTAATCCGAAATCAAATAAGAGAGAGAAAATCAAATGAGAGACAGATGGAGAGACTGGAACATGAGGGACCACAATAGGACAAAGTCACACAGATATACATGCAGAAAGGTGGGGTGTGTGTGTGTGTGTGTGTGTGTGTGTGTGTGCGTGTGTGTGTTTAAGCCCCAGCCCCAGAAGAGGAGCCTTAAATCTTGGTGATTAACCTCTGGGTCATCTATTCAGCCTCATGGGGGCGGGACTTCATCTTGGAAGTGTCAAATCATACGAAGATTAATGTGGAGAGAGAGAGAGAGAACAAACAAAACAAAAACAAGCAGGAGAACGGCATGAATGGTGTGTGTGTGTGTGTGCGTGTGTGTGCGTGTGTGTGTGTGTGTGTGTGTGCGCACGTGAGAAGCTAGGTCAAAGTCAAGCGTTGATGCTCAGTGTAACTCAACAGTGTGTGTGTGTGTGTGTGTGTGTGTGTCCTCACCTTGAGGTCTCTGTGTACTATACACTTCTGATGGCAATACTGCACCGCTGACACGATCTGGAGGGAGAGACAGAGAGAGAGAGAGAGAGGGAAGACGGGGGGGGGGGGGGGGGGGCGTGCAAGTAGAAAAACAATGACTGAAAGGAACTCGGAGCTTTTCATTAGGATTTCATCAGGAAGCAATCGTGAGCACGCCCACACACAACTCCACTCGGCCACCTAGACGCCATACGCTCACCAACGCACCCGGACAATACACTCTTTTGATCTCTGGCAAACATGGCCGCAAAGACACATGAACCCAGAAAACGCATCATATTCTCTCATAGACATTACCTGTCTGAATTTGGCACGGGCCTCCTTCTCCTTCATCCTGCCGTGGGCCACCAAGTAATCAAAGACCTCACCTGGGCAACGAGAGGACGAAGAGGAGAGGAGCATTAGTGTTGGCACCTGATGCTGGTCTTTTGAAGCGGTGCAGCCACGTCTATAAGTGACGCGTGTATCCGTCCGTCCGTTAGTGCACGGGATGTGGGTTTGTACCCTGCAACCTAAGCCCCTCACCCCCAGCTCCACATCACCATGGAACCTAAGGGATTCGATTTCCCCATAGATGTTTCTTCAAATCCTTACAATTTTTTTTTTACTTGGACAAACCATGCAATTCAGCTATATACAAAAATAAGTTTTTTCCCCTTTCTTTTGAAATGTTCTATGGTAAGAGTTCCCACACTTTTTCATCTTGGGACCCAAAAGACACATTTTGTGTCTCCCTGGGACCCAAACTCATACTCGTAAAAAAACATACGGTAATGAGTTGCCATGACGACGAGTTGGCGACCCACCCCCCCACGGGTCCGCGACCCAAATTGGGTCCCGACTCATCGTTTTGGGAAACACTGTTCTATGGTCTCTCGTGATTCTGAATATAGCTGAAACGGCATCTAGTGTACTGAAACTGCACCACTTACTTCACAAATTGGGTGTGATGATTTTTAAATTCCAAGTAGTGGGACAGCGAGCTAAAGTTGTTCTATTGAGACAGGTTTTCAAATGACCAACAAAGTATTGAGACAGAGAGAGAGCTGTCCCCCAAGCTGGTCTTGTTTTGCTGGTGTCATTATTTCACAGAAGCCAATTAATATCCATGGTCAGAAGTTGACCGACAGTCGCAGAATCCATACTGCATTGTTAATCAGCTGACAGCTGACACCTTCTGGCTGCATCTGCATCAGGCTATTTATCAAGCGCTTCAGAGTCACAGAAATAGATGATGGGGCGATGCAATCATGCAACTCATTCACAGTGTCAATGGTTTAGCTTAGTCCCACCGTCACCAACAAAAGTTAGTGGCCAGTAGAGTGCCAAAGTCACACCGTCTTCCAGGTTTGGACCGAAGGAATTTCATTCCCCATTCATTTTTCTAGAGGCATTTCATAAAATCCGTATAAAGAGAGTTTTACTTGGTCAAACCAAGCCCTTCAGCTGAACATTTCACTCGGACCAAAATGTATTTATTTATCTCACATTTTTTTAATATTTTTGGTCAGAGTGAAATGTTATATGGTCTCTCCTGATTATAGCTGAATTGCTTGGTTTGACAAAGTACAACTATTTATTTGTACTGTATAAGTTTTTACCAAACGTCTATGGAAAAATGAATGGGGAATGAAATCCCTTAGGTCCCATGCCGAACCCGGAAGAGGGCGTGACTTTGGCACTATTATCAAAATACATAAATAAAACCAGAGAGATGTAAAATTCTATACAAGAAGAGTGTCGCCAGAGGGGGCGGGGGACATTTTTTGGTGGCGGGGGGAACCATTCGTCTGCGACACACAAACACACACAGACACACAGAGTCGAGCCTCAAGGGGAATGATTTCACAGCGACACGCACTTACCTCCACTAGCGTACTCCATTACCAGGTACAAAGTCTTCTCTGTCTCTATCACCTCAAACAGCTTGACTGGAGGTGGAGAGAGAAAAGGAAAGGGAGGGGATTGCATGGGAAGGGGGTGGGGGAAGCGTGAGGGAGAGGGGGGAGTCAAAGGAGAGAGAGAGAGAGAGAGAGAGGGTAGAGAGAGATAGCGAGAAGAGAGATGGCGATAGAGAGAGGGAGAGATACAGAAGCATTATAATCATTCAACCCGAGTGGCTGACCTTGAAACACCATGTACATTGTGATTTGAAAAGGCCTGGCGCTCTGGGTGGCCTCGCGTCAGGCTGGAGCTGATGGTCAATGAATGCTGATGGAGAGGAGACCTGTGCTCCACAGTGACTCACCTATGTTGGGGTGATTCAACAGCTTCATGATCCTCACCTCCCGGAAGAGCTGCGAGGGGGAAGGCACGGGGAGAGCAGTGTCAGATATACTCTGTGTTGTTGCATGTGCACGCGCTTTGTAAGTGTGTGTGTGTGTGTGTGTTTGTGTGTATTAGGGCTTTTCCATTGGCACTTTAGGCCGTGCCGAGTTGAGTATCGCCAATTTAATTGACCGGTTTAAACGCGCCGAGCTAGGGCTGGGCCATTTTAATTTTAGAACCACTGAGTGACTTCATCTTGCCCATGTCGATTAATTAAATGAGTTCGTGTTCATTTGGTTAATACTTTCCTCAATGCGTGCGTTCCTGAATTGTGCCGCTTAAAAGAATACGACGACGTGTTCGGCCACGCGCTGTCCGCGTTCAGGCATTCCCTCAAAGCGAAGCTGTCAGCATGGAGGATGAGACATGAGCGAAAAGACCAGCAAACAGTACGGCACAGTACAGACCGTGTCAGAGGACTATGAGGGCAGGCAGTGTTTAAAAAGCACAAAGAATCAACGATCATTCATTAATCATAATCGAGGTAAAAGTTTGAAAGAACTGTGATATTGATTCGAAGTCATATCGCCCAGCCCTACGCTGAGGTGCACCCGAGATGGACCTTCTCCGAAGTCGAGCTACGGCGTCTCGTAAAGCGCGGCCCGTGACCACTCCCCCTTCTGCCTTTTCCCCCCATCAACAAGCGCGTGGTGCGAGCGGTTTGCCAGACTCGATTCATGTCTGTGCAGGAGACCAGAGAAAGACATTTTAAAAGCCCCCTGTGTGTTGAGCTCTCAGTACTTTTGCAGCTTCCATCCAATATATAATTTATATACCTGAATCTCTGCGGTTTGAAGTTTAGTTTCTCTCCTGTGTTGCCGTTTGTACTTTCAAGATATCGGCTTTATTTGACCGTTTCCCGTATCGGAGTCGTGTCATGTTAATGAAAACATTTCCTGCATTCCACTGACAAACTAACCTAACTTTTTTATTGTGAAGAACTTGTAGGAAATTGAATTGTAGTAGCAGTACCCACAGCCATCATGGTATACAGCCCACTGCTTTTCGACAAGCATCAGTTAAAGACACACCTTCAAGCAGGTAGCCCTGTTGTCATGGAAACAAAACTGCTGCGCCGACTCCAGCCCAGCCGGGCCAGCACATGTGTATGGAAAAGCCCTGTCTGTCTGTGTGTGTGTGTGTGATGTGTGTGTGCGTGTGAGTGTGTGTGTGTGTGTGTGCATGTGTGCGTGTGCTTGTGCCTGAGTCCATTCATGGTTACATCACCTTCATGTGGTGGCATTGCCTGTGCAAATGGTTTTGCATTTGCATGTACATTCTCTATCTTGTGTGTGTGTGTGTGTGTGTGTGTGTGTGTGTGTGTGTGTGTGTGTGTGTGTGTGTGTGTGTGTGTGTGTGCGCTTGCGTGCGTGCACACCCGTCTGATTGCATCATATTGACTGTATATGTTGGGGGCACGGTGTGTATATACTTTGCATTTTGTTGTGCACACTCTATATAAGGGTGTTGGCGTGCGTGTTCACATTATTGCATTTACGCTGTGGCACTATGTGAATGTGTCTCTATGTGAATGTCTACGTTGTTGCACTTTCTCATCGTGCGCTCTGTGTGCGCACAAGTGTGTATTCCGTCTTATGTCTGTCGATGCACGAGTGTTCAGTGTGTGTGTGTGTGTGCGTGCGCGCGCATGTAAGTGGACAGACCCCACCCTGCCACGATGAAAGGAAGTAATTGCAGCTTGTTTCCTGTAATTAAAACTCTCTCTGAAAACTAGACCACTTCAGAGAGAGAGAGAGAGAGAGAGGGAGGAGAGAGAGAGAGAGAGAGAGAGAGAGGGAGGAGAGAGAGAGAGAGAGAGAGAGAGGGAGGAGAGAGAGAGAAGTGGGGGAGGAAGAGTGTCTTGAAAATTACTTCTGAGAAAAGGGATATAAGGGATTGAGGTTTGAATACTCTGTGTGTGTGTGTGTGTGTGTGTGTGTGTGTGTGTGTGTGTGTGTGTGTGTGTGTGTGTGTGTGTGTGTGTGTGTGTGAGAGAGAGAGAGAGAGAGAGAGAGGAGAAAGACCCACCTTCTGCAAACTGGAGGAGTTGAGCTGTGTCTTATCAATGATCTTTACAGCCACCTGGGAGGGAAATAACCACATATTGATTTATTATACATTTATTCATTCATGTATTTGCAAAGTGAGAAGTGAGCACACCTCTGGCTAATATGACACATCACTGAGTGATCACACACACACACATACATGGGCACAGAAAGACTAAAGAAGACAAAAGCAGAAGCTGAATCTCACAGAAATGTATTCCAATGACACAGAGAAACCTTTTGGAAATTGCTAATTGTTCACCCAAGTGTTAGTAATCATGTAATCATGTAATCTTACACATCAAAAACTACATTTACAAAGAAGTAATTTCATCATTCCACCCAATACGTTATTTGTGCCATGCCTCAAAGCAGTTCCTGTCTGCAATGACACAAGAGGGCCAGTGGCAAAAAAAGGCTATAACTATCTACTCTCTATATCCTCTTTGATTTTCCCAATGAGCACATGGGCAATACGTTTGAGCAGAGCTGCCACCCACGTGGGGGAGCCTGTGATTGGTCGATAAACTCTGGTTACCCATCTGGTAGGTGATATTCTTTCCCCATGATGGCGAAGGCATGATCCGCCTCTCTCTGCCTCTGATTGGCTGACTGCACTCGGCTCCTCTCGCCTGCTTATTTTTGATAAAGAGACCTATTCCTATTTAATGGCATTCATAATTTGGAGGGGGGAAAACAATCGATCATATTATTGAATACAGACAGAGGGCCTGTAGATCAAGCGTAGATGATGCATTTCTAAGAGAAAAGATGAAAGACAGAGCAAACATGCATGCGTTCTGAAGCCGCTTACTGAAACTCTGACTTCTTTCCTGCCATCTCATTTTTCATGTTCATTCTGGATGATTTAACACCGGCTGTAAGGTCATGTAACTGTTTCTCTCTTCATAGAAAGCAGCTGCTCAGGCTGGGGTCAACTTTTGAACGAGATCGCCATGTTATTCACAGGTGCGTACGGCTGCAGAGAGAACACGGCAAACAACACAACCACTTCCGTTTCTAGCCTTCAAAATAAAAGCACACAGTGCAAAATAAACTTAAATCACCCATCGCCTTAACTACGAGGAACCTCCATAAAATAGCTTACACGCCAAAAAGACTGGTTGTAATGTCACCATTACATATGGAGTGAAACTAGTCTAAAAGCATTACTCAAAAGTAATATTAAGTTTAACGTTACGTTAATTTTGAAAGCCCGCTGCGGAAGACATACTTTTATATTCTGGCTGAAGACATACTTTTACATTCTGGCTGACTTGACGGTGCTCGTTGAGGAAACAGGAGAGGAGCAGAGGAGAGCAGAGCAGTGCTGTAACATTAAGCATGCTGATTCATCTCTCAGTGTACAGTAGGGTGCAGCTTCTAGAGATTATATTTATAACGTCGAGTGCTGTAATGTTAAGCACAGCTTTCCCCCTCACTCGTGCTGATTAACAGAGCTGTCAGAAACATCTCTTAAGTGTACAGTAGGGTGCAGCTTCTACATATTATTTTTATAACGTCTTATGAGTTATGATAGTACATTAGTTCACATCCCCTTAAATATCTCTGTAGAAAAGCCAATTGGAGATCACTCCCTTCAATCGTCAATAAACGATTTGATCGCAAATGGCAGCAGCCCTAATGTCCACGTGTACACGGTTGTATGCCGACATGCTGATGACTACATTTACGTCACAGGGACCATGGGGCACCATGGCGGACTCGCGGATCCGCAAAGTATAACTAGGGCTTCACACAGTCACACTGGCTGCCTCACAATATGCACTCATGGCTGTATCCGACTTGGGACAACTTTTCAGACCCTCCTGGAGACAATCTTTCTCAAAAGACACGAACGTAACGTTAGCGACAAATCCGGAGACTTGTTCTGGCAATGGGATTAACATTACCAGCAAGCAGCAGTAAGAAGGCAATGACGATAGCATCGATGCTAAGTTTAAGTTAGCATCGACTTTTAGCTGTGGTAGAAAAGCACATTTCCAGAGATGGCCCGCAGTGACAACAGAATACACACGTCACACGCAGGCTTTGCTAAGGGTCTTACCTACACCGACTACCGCGGCAAGCCTATATATAGGGGTTAGTTATTTGTTTGACAAATGGAACTATTTAAAGTGGAGTACGTTAGATACTTTTTTTGTCATCCAGGTAATGGGATCCTTTGACAATAGCCTATTGACAATATAAGAATATGCCAACCCACCTACCACCACAAATAGATTTGAATTCTGTGGGAAACACTGAACACACAATCACAGCAGGCAAGAGTTACGTAATAGAGTAGAACACCCCCCCCCACACACACACACACAGCTGAAGCATGGCTTATATACCCATATCATAATGAGGTCTATAGTTCATAATCCAAGTGGACACCAGCGAGGGAGGCAAAGACAGAGATAAAAGGGGGCGAGAGAAAGCGAAAGAAAACAGAATAAACAGAAGAATGGAGAAACAGAGACAGAGAGAGAGACAGAGAGACAGAGTCAGGACAAAACGAGAAAGAGACATGGACACAGTGGGAGAAAGGATACAGAGAGAATAATTGATTCAGACAGATAGAGACAGAGGGAAGGACAGACAAAATAAAAAATAGAGGTCTGCCCATTTTTGTCTTTCGCCCATTTTTGTCTTTCAAACTCAACCATTGTTCTATCTATCTTTCTATCTCTCTCTTTCACTCCTCTTTCTGGTTGTGCTGGTCTGTCTGACTCCATGCCCTCTGACTCTCCCTTGTTTTCTTGTGTGTGTGTGTGTGTGTGTGTGTGTGTGTGTGTGTGTGTGCCAGCGAGTCACGTGGAGTGTTATCAGCGTGTCAGGCACAGAGCTGTCACACATTGACAGAGCCCGCCCACCTGTCTCTCTCTCTCTCTCTCTCCCTCATGCTCTCTCACACACACACACACACACACACACACACACACGCACACACACACACACACGCACACACACACACACACACACACACACACACACACACACACACACACACACACACACACACACACACACACACACACACACACACACACACAAGAGTTGACTGGGCCTCAGACAGAAACAGAGACTTAAAGAGACAGAGTTATTTCCCATCTGGAATTCACAGGAACCCGGAGACATTTGGGGTTCTCTATTCAAGCTGACAACGGTGATGTCATCTCCTGTTGCAGACCGCATGGTCTCCACCGGCTGGACCTGCTGAGTGTATCGGCAGCATGAAGCCCCTCCGTCCCAGACAACCAGGGTGGCAGATTAACTCCAGCCTTCAGCCAAACACCAGCGCCTGATACTAGACTTTGTCTGAACTCTGACTTTCTAGCACTTTGGCCGGTCTAGGGGTGGGCGACATGGCAAAACGATCCAGGCATGAGCATGATCTTATCGCAATCCTTTTTCAGGTCGCTTTTTCAAGACTAGATTTGCAAGTTACTGAACACCACAACCACACGGATTTCCCTATTTAAAAATATATATATACTGTATAACCCTACAAGGTAACAAAACCTAAACGAAAAAAGAATAACAGACCATTCAGGCCAAAGTGCCTTTTCAAACAGATTTTTAATCAAGTGTGCAATTCTGTTGTATTCAATACAAAGACTATTTCTCTGCCTTATTTTAGTGTTTACTCTCAAACGACTTTAATCTGTTCACCTTTTCCCCTTCACCCCCCCCCCCCCCGTGCCTACACCTGCTCTCTTAACTGCACAGACACACAGGCTTGCTCCACCGCGCCTCTTTCTGCTCTGTTGACTTTCTTTTCGTCAGCAGCAGTGTGTTTTATAAAGTCGCCCAAAAACACAAGTCGCGTTTTTTCCCCCCCGAACAGTGGGTGAGCCACGTCACGTGCGGAGGAGACTTGTTGTTGATGACGTAGCTAGCCTGTCAAAACGGTCAAAACCAACGTCCTACCAAATGACATCCGCACCAGGCAGGTGCACTTAGGCCTACAAACTTTTACAAAACAACAGCCTAAGTAGGCCTACATCAAACAGGAGGGGTGGCACAACAATCAGTTCAGTTACAGGAGGGATGTCATAGCAGAGAGAACACCTCCCTGTGTGTTTCTCTGCAGAGCAGGGGCGACTACAAGCTCAGTGGTTCTCAAACTTTTCATCGTGGACCCCTAAACTCACACAAATTAGACCACAGACCCCCCATCCCAGCATCCCCCATCTGATACAATTTTTGCCTTTAGATTTCTTTCTATTACAGAAAGTGTACGAAAGCCATGACCAAAATAGTCACCAGACCAGACCCCACTTTGAGAACCACAGCACCAGGTAGGTAATCGATGCTTCAATGGCTCGCCAAATATACTTGGCTTTTTTGGGGCCGACTCCTCCGTGTTGTCATCCACGCCACTACAGTGCCAAATAAAAAGGGGGAGGACGACGTCTTTGGATGCGTGTATGAACCATAGAACTGCAACTGATAGAATGTGATACTAACAATCTTTGTATAAAGGCAGATCATAAGAGACATTTTACTCCTTCATGATCTAATATCGTCATATCGTACACCCATATCATGGGTATATATCATACCCATTTCTACTCTAACTGTATTTTTGGAGGTAAAGTAGTCCCTGGTTAGTGGCTGGTGAATTTTGGAGTCCATTGGTCACTTAAACAGATTGGCAGAGAGGTCAAGTTTCCAGACCTGTAGACAATTTCACAATGGGAGTGTGGTGGCCACCTTGTTTGACGCGAAACAAACAAGACCAACCAATGTGAATTGTATTGTTATTTGACTACAGTGGACTACAGTCAAATACATTTGTCTTGGCGCCGCTTTAAAAAGGCATTGCTGGTGTTTGTCATTGAAACAACTATGTCTGAGGAAGGGCTTTGCCCGAAACGTCACACTTTTTTGTGGTCGAATAAATATTTGGGAGCAGCTGCCAGTGTGCGGACTCTATTTTTATTACTTATCTGCACTTCAGTCCTGCACCTGGCTTTAAATCCCTCACTGGATGTGCGTGCCTTTTTGTACTTTTTGTCATTGAAACAACAACACTGACAAACCAGTTTCTCGTTAAATGAAGTGTCAATAGAAAAGCATTTCTCCAGAACGCGACAAGTGCGTAAGTCACTAAAAATAAAAGAGTGACGTTCAGAATGTCAAGGTGACTCTGTGAGCGGATCCAAGGTAGGTTAGGGCAGACGTCTTCAAAGTGGGAGGCAGGCCTCACCTGGGCCAGCGAGGCTCCAAACAAAATATGACATTAGTTATCAAAAGGAAAGGACACACAGAGAATAGCCTAAATGTCTGTGATTTGGTTAAAAAGAGTTTTGGGGAATCCACTTCCCCAGAGTCAGAATGCCTTGTTGAGACAGACCTTTTTCATGCATTTGCTGTAGACTGAAGTAGCGATGAAACGATAACCGGTTTTAATGATAACCAAGATAAAATTCCTTATGATAACCGTACAGTTTCAAATTTTCATTATCCTTAAAACCGTGGTACTGTGATTACCGTCTTTGAAAAACATGGTAAATACTGTCCATCATCAACCAAAGTTGGCAACCGTCTCCCAGATGCAGACGCGCAGCCTCGGATAAATGATATCAGTGAAGCTGCTTTCACACATGTTTGGAATTCAGGAGTTATCTAGAGGCCATCCGCATGGGGCTCATGTGTGAACAGATTTTCGTGGCTCATGCGCGCTCCCGCGGAGCCCCCTCCTAGCCGGAGGTAAGTCAAGCTGTCAGGGTACACGCAGGGGCGGAGTGGTCCCCCCCCCCCCTCCAGAGCTCCGTGAAGTAGTCAGCTCGTGAGTGCATGAGGACAGAGACATCGTGACAGATTATTATTATATAAATAGTCAATGTGAATGAGCGAGCAAAAAACACATAATTTGGTTTCCAAATGAAGCTCAAACCTGCTCCGTGTGCGACAGCCAACATGTTGCTGGATTGCTGGATTGAAAGGCTCCTGGCTCTGATCTGATTTCATGTCTGCTTCGCACAGCACACACATTTAATAAGCATTTTTGGACGCGAGGGTCGTCCCGCTTCCCAGTATTGGACATCGCTAGGTAGGCTATCTGGATCTGGTTGCGTTCATGTCTTTGATTTAACGTTTACACAGCGTTTGTGAAGATTCAATGGCAGAACCGCAAATTCCAAGTAGCGTCAAGTCAGGCAGTATAAAACGAAAACTTCCGGGTATAACCTTCGCAATAATGGCAATTAAATAAAGTAAATGCACGTGTAATGTTTTTTGTGTGTGTTTCGAAAGATACAGAACGGAGATAAACTGGAAGAATATCTGCTCCCTTCGAAAAGTCAATTTTAATCCGTAGTGAGTCGACATTCTGATTTTTTGTTACTAAGTAATACAACATTTATTTTATTTTGAAGGTAAAAACGTCTAGCTTCCTGTATTCTGTATAATTCTAGTAGGTTTGAGGCATTTTAGGACTGAACATAGCAAAGACCTGTTTTGTTTGTAGTGCTTGCGACTCGAGGAAATCGATGCATCTGGGCGTGAGTTGTAGGGTTGTTTAATTAATTACTAACGTTATGCGCAAACGATTATATGCCGTGAACGTTAGGCAGTTATCGCCCATTATGTATTTTTAGTTTTCACAACTCCCCATTGTGTGGTCATGCCCAAATTCCCCCACCCCCGCCCCCTCCCCCTCTCTACTTTACAAACTCTGCGGAGGTGCTACTCATGTGTGAAAGCAACATGCCTCATGTCTGAAAGGGTACACTTCACGTATCATCCGGGGCAGGCTCAGTGGGGAGCAACCCTCACCTGATCCGGAGTTCATGTGTGAAAAAAGCTTGAGTGTATTAGTACTTTTTGAACATTTTCAGCACATTTTAACAATACTGATAACCGTGATCATTTTGGTCACTATAATCGTGTGATATGAAATTTTCGTATTGTTTCATCTCTAGTCTGAAGTATGTCAAACAGCAATATCAGGCTATCTTGGCTCAATTGTTGAGTGTCTATGGGATCAAATAACATAATCATGATCCCATAGGCATCCAGGAATTGAGGGAGGAAGGGGGGCTTCCAAGCTTTGTCTGGGGGAGGCCCGCAGTCTCAGACTTTGAAAGGAAAAAAGCTCTGGGTTAGGGCTCTCAATCCACTCTAGCATGGTGTGCGTGCGCGTATGTGTGAGTCTACCTCTTTGCCCGTGAGGACATGTCGTGCCAGCTTGACCTTGGCGAAGTTGCCCTTGCCGATGGTTTTCAGTAACCGATAGTTGCCGATGTGCGGCTGGTCGTCCGTCGTGGTCGTGGCGACGGAGTTCCGGCATCGCGGCATGCCTGAGCGGCCGGACGACGATTTAGAGTCCTGCGAAGGGAAGGTTTAATCAGTTTGTTAGTTTTACATCACCATTTCTTCCTTTAATAAGCAGAATACAGCGAAAAGTGATAAGAAAGATAGAGAGAGAGAGAGAGAGAGGGGGGGGGGGGTCACATGGCGCAATTTGTAAAGCACATTTCAAAACAAAGTTACAAAGTGCTGTGAGGAAAATCAACCTTGAGACAGTTGATGCATTGCAAACTGCAGTAATGACACAGTACCAACAGAAACTCACAGCTTAAAATCAACATTAAAGAGCAATATATCAAATACAAAATCGATATTATATATATTTATTCCTATACACTTTTCAAATTAAAGGATTGTGCATAGGCTAATCTTGGGTATATCAGCCCTAATAGTCAAAGCAATAATGCCCTTCGGTTTTGATGCAGTCTGTAGAGCGAAGGCTCCACTCGCTTGTAGGATGTTAAAATATCTGGTGCCAGGATTAGGATGAAGAGTTAGACCCTTTCGGAATGAACAGCCACTATGGCCCAGGATCTCCCTGGCTTCTGGAGGCTTACATGGCTGAAATACAAGTGGGTTGGATTTTGTACAAGCAGCACAGAGAGGCGAGGAATCTCTTATATCTCAACACACTGTGCGAGGGGGGCTGCGGGGGGAGTAGTCTATCAAATCAAATAAAAATCGTTGACGGGGGATAAGACCATAGGCGCCGGAAGGGGGGGGGGCAAAGGGGTAATTTGTCCCCACAACATGAGTGGGCGGGGGGGGGGGGATAACAGCAGTGGCAGCCAGCCGAGCCACTCTGGGTATTATGGTTGTAACAATAGGATTGTTAGTTCCTAGTTCATGTTGTTCCGGGTAGGGTTGTCAAGAGTATCGATAAAAGTCAATACAAAAAATTTGTAACGGATACAATACTCATTTGCAACAGGTATCGGTAGTATCGATAAGTATCAATACTAAAAATGTGAAACGGATACAATACTCATTTGCAACTGTATCAATATCAGCAGTGCTTTCTCTTAATGAAAAAATCAAACATACCACTGATTTCTCCCTTCCTGTCATTGGTGGGTATCTTTTGCTTCAACGAGTTCAAAGTATTCTGATAGGCTGATGACTAGAGCAGGTGTAATTTGCTGTGTTATGACAGGCTGATGACGAGAGCAGGTGTGATCTGCTGTGTCGGGTCAAAGTTTGTAATGAGTTTTATCAGGCCTAGATTATGGAGAAGCATGCATCCGTCTGTCCATCTGTCTTTGTTTATTTTTTATGCCTCCTCTTGATGTGTTGTCATCTCGCCGCGTGGTATCGAAAATGGTACCGAGTATCGATATTTTCTTGGGCATCGGTATCGAAGTGGAAATTCTAGTATCGTGACATCCCTAGTTCCGGGGAACAATAACACTGTGGCACAAGTCAGACATCCACACATGACCACAGCAGCTAGGCTAGGCCAGAGACAACTTTATGTACAACGTTCAGACAGGCTATGCTGATAATAAAAGTCATAAGTCGGCAAGAGACTAGTGCTTTAACCGTCCGCTCTGTACGGTGACACCGTTAGGTTTAGTAGCTAGCTCCCACCTCAAGTGCCATCTGGAGAGGACAACCTTTCCAGCATAGGAGTGAACAATTGGAAAAAATGTCCCCAGATTCTGGACAATCATGAGAAGTGCGATCGGCACAAAGAAGCAGTGGCAGAAGACGCTGGCTTACACACAGGACACGTCGATCGCTGTGGAGGTCAAGAAATACCCAGTTTTGTTTTATTTGGTTTTATTTATTTGATTGACCCTCCATTTCAAAACTAATTCCGGTGCCACTGAATAAGGCACTTGAACCTCATTCAACACAAAACACATCCGCAAAGAACAGAAACAAAAATGTCTATAATACAAAAGGCTTTGTGAAAATACTGTCATGGTATTGTATATGTATACTTGCTGCAATAAAGACAGCAGTTTAGCCAATTGTATGACTTAGCAAATGTTCTGCTGGCTGCTGGCTTATATTGTTGTTTCCACTGTTTCTTTATTCAATTAAAATTAACAATTTTCCTTGTTGCATTTCCCACGTAATATCTGGACATGAGCAGGTGCCAGTAAGAGCCCAAGCCAAACAATGATGCTAAGCAAACATCATCTGATAACGCTGGTTTTCTGTTATACAATCAAAGGTTGGATTTTGGGACAGAGAAATCATCAAGTCTTGGTTTATTTTCCTGTTGTTTCACTATGGTGTTAACATAAACGTCAGCCATGATGACAAAAAGCTGACCGTCCGCTCCTCCCATATTCATCTTTTGACAAGAAACTCATATTACGAGTACGTCCAAAGTATGCACGACATGTGCACCTATGTGCACTGAATATGCCACTGTCTCTGACTTGTCTTATCACTCTACTGCCTTATTGCTTGTTGTGTCTCTTGTTGTTTTTGCACTCATATGCCCTGTTATATTTGTACTATGTTGTAAACGGAGTTCACAGCACAAGAATTTCACACGTGATACTTGTACCACGGAGTGACAATAAAAATCTTGAATATTGGGTTGTAGCTGAATCAACAGTAAAATAATACTTGATTACCCAATAGTTACTCAGTTGACTGTATCTGGTGTGACCTTCATTTGAACCCACACGGTCTAAGTACATCAATGCCTTTTGCACCGCGCCAGTCAAGGCCGATAATGTGTAAAGTTATTCAATAGCCCATTTTATATAGTACTAGAAAGTAAAACTGCTTCAATATATCTTATAGCGGACGCGTAAAAGGAAACAAAACTTTGCTGTGGTGGCGAGTTTTGCATGGTTGGCAACCGCTATAGGGTTTCAACTCAGGAAAGGGTCATGGCAATTTGTGTGTGTGTGTGTGTGTGTGTTTGAGTGATCTGAGTGGACAGGTGACAGGGATCAGGGTCATAGGAGAGGACGACTGGCTCCAGGGTGACGAGACGCAAACACACACGCACGCACGCACGCACGCACACGCACACACACACACACACACACACACACACACAGTAATACCCAGAAATCTGAATACACACACACACACACACAGAGGCATGTACACAAAGGTGTGGGCGCACAGGCACACGCAGCGGCGCAAATCACACACACCTCTTGGAGATTTGACACCAGAGAGAGAGAGAGACGGGTCAGTGAAACTCACACTGTTGGTGCGGAGTGAAGAGGTTTGAACACCTTATCCCTTCCTCTAACCCCCCCCCCCCCCCCCACCTCATATCTACTGGTCATTTTTCAGCCAATTATCTCTCTCTAGCTTGAACCAATTAGAGACCCGCTCCATGACGCAAATTGCGCACACAAACCGCATTTTTTTAAATCAGCGTCTTCCTACTTCAACATACCTTTGGCTCATGGGAAACAAGGATTAAGCATGATTATTTCATTGTGTGCGCGTGTTTCCTGCTCCAGATGGTATGATCTAACGTCTGCGCGCACCAACCACCCCCCCCCCCCCCCCCCACGCTGACAGCGCAGACCTGCCGACAGTGTAATCGACCAGATTAGGTTTGAATACAGACGGGGTGAGAAACCAGGATTAAGAAACCAAATGACAGTTACATTTGGAAATCAAGGGGATTGAGGAAGGCCGTAACTGTGGCACTGTGCGAGAGAGAAATACACACAATTTTGGATCGTGCCATGTAGAGAGAGGGGGGGAGACAGACACAGAGGGTAATATGAGGATAGAATTGAAGACAATGAGAGCTAATCTGACCACACAAAGCTGATTTCTAATCTAAACCCAACCCGCTGGGTCGTCCTCACAGAGGTCTGTGTGTTCTCTCTCTCTCTCTCTCTCTCTCTCTCTCTCTCTCTCTCTCTCTCTCTCTCTCTCTCTCTCTCTCTCTCTCTCTCTCTCATATTTTTGTCTTCCAAGGGGGTTTCCTTATAGTGATCAATTACCGTATTCTGTTTGGTTCTTTTTGTGATGCAATGTAAAAACATTGGAGAAGAGACCGTCGATATGTCTGGATAATAACAAACAACAACAAGAAGAAGCAGGCTTTTCAAAGGCGCGTTCTCTTTTGATGCAATTTAAAAACATTTTAGAAGAGACTGTCGATATGTCCGGTAATAAGCAAAAAAACAAACAAACTAATGGAAGTTGGGAATAACAAATCCATGTGATGGAGCAAACTTCACTTTCACTACCTAGCATTAGCCGCTTCCGCTATCTGACAACAACGATATGAATTCCAGTCGGATTTCCCCCGAAATAAAAGCCATTCTTCTACACAAGTCTAACGCACACAGAAGCCATTAAAAACTTTTATTTTGAAATCTGATATTGGAACGGAGCCATCTAGTGTATTAATTATCTTTTCTTCACTTAATTCTGACGCATGGACGCATGTTATGCAAGTCGACGCATTTACGTAGTCGATGACGTCGACTACGTCGATGTGTCGGCCCTATTGTTGCATTTCTTAAATATTCAAGGTTGACCTGCATTGTTTTGACGTGAGATTCAGCACCTCTTGCATTTCAACCCTGGTCCTTCCATGTTCCTAGTCTGTGCGCTCTAGCTCTATATAGCAAACCTTGATCTATTATGCGCGTCTCCCTCCCGCTGTGTCTCCCCCCTGTCACTTATCATTTCTTCAGATGCTATTTAAAATCAAAGGGGCAAAACGACTATTCCCTTTGAATAAATGATGTAAGCATTAGAATCAGTGTGTAAGGTCTTTTGAATTCTGATATTCTACAGCTCCAGTGCCTCCATGGCATACTACTGTTTGATGTACATACATATCTAACCTCCTTTTGTTTCCCTGTCTGTTTATTACCTTCATCTTCTAGGTCTCTAATCAAGACCTGCAAAGTAGCACTTACCTCCAAGGTTTTCATGTAAACACAGGAAAGTCAAATGTCTAAGACAGCGTTGGGACGGTGAGCTCAATTTGACTGTTATTGGTGGTGTCATTGTGTTCACATGGAGACCAATAAGGCCCATAATGAAAAGCTGACAGTGGAGGATAGGCCAACAGCATGGCAAACTCCATGTTATAGTGAGGATAAGCTAACAGCATGGCAAACTCCATGTTATAGTGAGGATAAGCTAACAGCATGGCAAACTCCATGTTATAGCGAGGATGAGCTAACAGCATGCCAAACTCCATGTTATACTGAGGATGAGCTAACAGCATGGCAAACTCCATGTTATACTGAGGATAAGCTAACAGCAGCACATGGCCAATTTAAAGAGATCTGGACATCATGTGCTGATAAAATGTTTGACAGCATCTGTGGGTACAGTAGATGGACACAGACTTCTCCAGTGCTATTGGTTGAAAAAAGAAAAGAAAGAAAATATGAAGAAACAAGCAATACATATCTCCATGATTAGACTGGTCAACATCAGATAAAGAAATATATATATTTAAAAAAGTATTTGGTAAGACACTTGTTTGGGGATGCACAGGGGCAGAAAGGGAGATATGGATGAACCTTGTCTGGAGATTTGAATAACTCCAGGCTAAAAAAAAAAGGGTGATGTAGAAAGTAGGGAGATCATCCATCAACCCAGATGATCCAGGTTCAAGCCCTCATGTCAGCAAGCGTACTGGAGCAAGACACCGAATCCCTACCAGCTCCAGGGCTGCTGTTCTGCATCTGACCCTGACCTCTGACCTCCCTGTAGAGAGGGGGGGGGGGCGGCGTGGCAATTCAGAACAGAACTTCCCTATAAGGACCATTAGAGTCACAAAGGTTTCTGTTGTTATTTTCATAGTGGATGAGGTGACGGTACAGCTGTCAACAGTAACATCTACCAAGTCACCATTTTCCAGGTTATTCAGTTGTTACATTTTTTTAGCTTGATTTCACTTGATGCTAAAATTTGTGACAAAAATGCAGATTTTAGCAGCAGCGGTCATTATTTAATGGTAATTACCGCATGTACCAAACCTTGTGCTTAACGGACCGCTCCATAACTAGTCAATGACAGAAGAACCTTTGCTGGCTATTCCATTCCAACCTTCCATTTCATAGGCTGCTAAGTTGATTAACTTCATCGTATCTTGTCAGCACTGTTTGAAGCCGCTGAAAGGTACAGCAAGTTCAAAACCAAGCGTCCCTTCCTGTCAGAGTCCTCTTTCAGTCTCCCAGACTCTCTTCCACTTCCTCCTCTCCTCTCCTCTTTCATGTCCGACTATTTTTGTCTTCCGATTCTTCCTTCATTTTTGGGCAGCTGCAGCCTGACCCCCGCACCCCCCCCCCCCCCCACCGACACACACACGCAAGTACATACACACACACACACACACACACACACACACACACACGCAAGTACATACACACACACACACACACAAGTACATACACACACACAGCTCCTCTCTCCCCATTATAATTATAGACGTGTTGGAGGACAATACGTGACATCATTGTTTTGTTCTCACGTTACTCTCTGATGCCACATCTGACTCATTTAGACCAACTTAGAACCACACACACACACACACACACACACACACACACAGTACTCATTTAGGCTATATTACCACTGAATCCAATCAGAAGACCCCCCCCACACACGCACGCACGCACACAGTGAACACTTGCTGACACATGTTAACATTTACAGCCGAGAGCCATTTAATGCCACATTACAAACACAAGCATGCATTGCACACATGACTGATACACACACACACGCACACAGTCACACACACACACACACACGCACACAGTCACACACACACACAGTCACACACACACAGTCTCACACACACACACAGTCACACACACACAATAACGTGAATCCACGGCAGTCCTGGTTGTGTTTTGACTCGCGTCTCATTATCACTGACCTTTACTAATCTGAGTTACAAGCAGATGGAATTTGACACAGCAGGAAAGAGACAGAAACCATAAAGGAGAGATCAAGTCAACGTCCCAAACCACAACCATTCTCGCAGACTCCCGTTCTCAACTGCCGTACAATGGCTGCACTTTGTTCAAGTTTGAGCACATGCTCTGAGGTTTGGACTACAACTTGTGTCGTCTGGCTCGTATGAAGCCAGTAAAAGTGGATGGGACTCTGCAGCGGCGTAGCGTAGCTAACGCCAATATGCCACTGAGGGGTCACCGCGCTACTATGAAGAAAACGCACACGGAATGGGAATAGATGATTTCAACTCAACAACAAACATTGTGAATTTCCCCCAGCTTACTTCCGTCAATGTGTTGCCCCAATGAAGGCATGCGCTATATGTATGTCCACTCCATAATCGATGGGACTTATTTGGAATTAATGTACTGTAATGTATAAAGTAGCCTACTTTACTTTTCAATTAAAAACAAATCTATAACTCTACATGCCTATATAGGCTATAGCCTGCTATCAATTGTTTTTAAGATCAATAAACACACTATCTAATATTTATCACAGCTAATATTTGTCCGACACACCTGAGATGATACGTTGACCGGCAGCCGTTTTTCCAGACAGAAACCCTGAAGCACGCTGCCTCAGTTTGTCACTGTGTGACTTCAGACAAGAGGCATGGAACACAGAGCAGGCAGGCAGACACCTGTGCACAGTTCATTACAGATTGCACCAAGTCACGTGTAAAAGCGGAAAATCCTAAAGGGTAGCAAAATGTCAAAATTAATTAAATTTAGGGGTAATGAGCTGCAAACCAATTATGAGGTTTAATTGGAGGCCTTGAGGACCAGGTACCACCCCCCCCCCCCCCCCATTTTCACAGACAGAATTTGATATTACATCGTTATTTGGTGTTCATATTAGGGTCGTCAAAAACATCGATACTTCGGTACTTACTCAATACTAAACATTTTAAACGGATACAATACTCCTTTGCTACAGTATCAAGTTTATTGATGGCAGATACAACAGCGCTTTCTCCACCTCCCCCACACAAACACACACCCCGCACGGCTGCACAGCACAGCCCCTCCTCCCTGCTCACCCCGGCTTGCCTTGCCGTCTGCAGCATGGTTGTGTCGCTACGCTAGCAAAACGTTTTCCCGAAAGAAAGCGGCTTGTCAACATGGCAAGTGTCCCAGTAGATCACGTCCACGATCAAGCTCCAGTTTCAACGTCATTGAAGCATTAAACATTTATCATAAACATTAACTTAACGTTACCACACCAGCATTATTATTACTGGTAGCCACATTAGCTACTCCAAACGTTACATAGAGCTAGCAGCTAACGTTAGGCATGCCCGAGTAATCGACTGTTAATTTAACAAGATACACAATTACTTGTGTCCGACAGCCTATTGTGTGACATTTCTCTTATATGTAGTCCCAGATTGCACTCAGAGCATATACAGTACAGGGGGCAGCTTGAGGGAGGCTTTGGGGGAAAATTGTACATGGAAGATGGATATTTTCCTGGGTATCGACATCGAAGTTGAAATTCTAGTATCGTGACAACCCTAGTTCATATGCAGCCTAAAAATTCCAGTTAAAAATACCAATGATACCATGATACCTATTGACACAATATTGGGAGAGAAACATACTCCAGTCCAGTGTTATCAACCAGAGAGCTATATGCGGAAACAAACAAGCACAGAACAAAGAGTGTTTTAGTGGAAGCATAACACACCCGCATACAAAAGCTCCTACATTATACTGAAATTTGTGGGTGGGAAGACAAACACACGCACGCATAACACACGCATAACACACACACACACACACACACACACACACACACACACACACACACACACACACACACACACACACACCTCCTGACTCCAGGTCGTGATGGCTGTGTTGCCATGGAGATTTGTCACTGGCTGAATCCTGCCCTCTCCCGAAGTTGCTTCCTATCTCTTCCCTCCCTCCTGTGGCCAGCAGCATTTGTCTCCCTGCTCTTCTATTCATACATTTGTTTTTCTATTCATGCTATTTTAACTGGAACATGGCTTTCCCAGCAAGAATGTCAAGAACAAATCCTAGAGTTAGTTGGGTGGTAGCTTGATATAACGGTACACTGTGGTTTGGAAACGCTCAATGAATCATATTTATTCGGTGCAGCCGTTGTCACGATACCAACAATATTTGACCCTGTGATAACTATTCACCTTATGCAGCCGCGCCCACTTAACCCGTTGTATCGCGACTTCCTGTTCAAAACGCCGGCTGTTTTACCTGCTCAAACTAGTCTGACTCACGTGGTCAAACCTAGTTTGACTCACATAATGTGTCAGACTAGGTTCACGAGTCACAGGAAGTGTGAATACAATCGGAACCGCCGATTGTATTGACCGAGTACATCACAAACTTACATACCATTCTGCTGCAACTCCAGTGTTTCCCACAGGATTTAGAGAATTTGTGGTGGGGGACCGCATACCCCCTAGGGGGGTGCGGGGGCATGCCCCCCCGCGAGATTTTTTAAAACATTTTAAAGTAAAATGCATGAATTTGGTGTACTTTGAGAAAGCTTAAGAGCAAAATTAAAAGGCTAGATCTATGAAGAACATGTCATCATTACTGTGCTGTGGGTTTACAATGACAAACTAAATTTCTCCCTATAGGTCAGGGATACTCAACTTGCTTTGCCACTTTCGTGAAATGATAGAAGGCGAGGGGCCAGTTAATAAACAAACAATATACATTTTTCTGTAGCGGATTGTAGGTTTTTGGGGTGTCAGCCGGAGTTTAGGCTGACAGTGTTGTGCACACCGCATAGTTAGTTAGGTTAAGTTAGTTAGGTTAAGTACATACATAAATGCCTGGGTAGCAAGCAGATGGCGGTATTTGACAATTTAGCAGCTAAATCATAGATTATTGAAAGATATTCCATATTCCAGACTGAAATGCTATAACAGAAGTATTGGCCAGAATGACATGAACATTTATTGTACACTTATTCAGCGGATATCTTGCATGTTGCGTTCAGGTGCACTGTAAAAAAAAAAAAAAAAAAAAAAAAAAAAAAAAAAAAAAAAAAAATTTTGGTCAACATCTTATTGTGGCGGTCAAAATATTATTGTGGCGGCCCGCCACAAATTCCTTTATGTATGGGAAACACTGAACTCTACAGCACTGCTTAATCCATAACCTTACTTCCGGGAACTATTGCGAGGTACCAAAGAAAGAAGTACATTGGAGTGAATGGAGATGACGCAACTCTTATATCTCTATGGGTCTGGATAGAAATACGAGAAAATACCAAAAAGACTGGCATGCTAAGACTTTTCATCGAGGTGTTGTGAAGCATCCCAGAAGCCCAGACGCTGGTCTTTGATTATGTTACACTACAGGAGGTAAAGACTCCCCTTCCTCATTCCCAACATTAATATTCGGGCCCGACGCTGGAAATGTGTCGGCCGCGACCGAATCGTGTTGATATCGAGCTGAATTTGTGTAGTCCGAGCCCTGCATTACACAGCATTTTATTTAGCTAGTTTAGAACGCTGTCTGACACACATCTCGTTTTAACAGGGTTCCCAGTTCCCACATTCGCTTGGACATCATCAAATTCAAAGACTGTCATGTTGGGCTTATCTTGCCATTTGGAAACTTGCAGCAGTCATGATTAGAATGTCAATATATTTTTTGATTAATTGTCCATGCCATTGTCCAGCTAGCACGCTGCTCTCCCCTGTATGTCTCAAACACTGCAGGCCAGTCTATATGCATGCATACTCACATCAACTCAATCTCTGCCCCCCCAGCACGCGCGTGCACACACACGCGCGCGCACACACACTCTCTCTCACACACACACACACACACACGGCTAAGTAAACTTGTGAGAGGCCCCTTACTTTAGCAAGGTGGTGCCACGCTGGGTCTCAGTGTGCTGTGAATGCAGTGTCGTGTGTGTGTATGTCTAAGTGTTCTTGCACTGGATTACCCTAACTCCCTAGGGTATGTGGGTATGTGTGTGTGTGTGTGTGTGTGTGTGTGTGTGTGTGTGTGTGTGAGAGAGAGAGAGAGAAACCAATTCAGAGCTGTGTTTGCTCCGTTTCTGTCACAGTTGGGACCCACTGCCCAGCACTTACTTCCCTGAATGCCCGCGTTCTGCTGCTATGCAACTATGAGTGTATGAGAGTGTGTGTGCATGTGCGTGTGCGTGTGTGTGTGTGTGTGTGTGTGCGTGTGTGTGTGTGTGCGTGCGTGCGTGTGTGTGAACACATGTGAACCATACCAGTAAACATATCTGTGTAGCTTTCAGAGGGTGGCTGTTTTATAAAGCTCTCTGGTGAATAAATGCATGAATCGGATGAGGGGAATAACAGTTTTGAGAATGAAGGGCAGATTCAGAGCAGGAGACCTGAAACGTAAACAGCATCAGGACAAGACTCAAAGTTGAGCTGAAATGGGATTCCCATGCTATAGGATTCCTTTATGGTGACCTATTCCAACAGAAATAGGGTAGAGAGGCGGGACATGGCGTGTGGAGGAGTTTGATTTGACCGCTGGGATTAGGGACTGGCGTTGACGTTGGCCAACCCTGGCGCTTGAATGCTGCGTAGGGCGTGTTCAGCCCCCAAGGCGAGTGGGATCCGTAATAATGCAACATTTTTCACCACTTCCTGACATTATAGACCAAACTAATCGAGTAATCGAGGAAATAATCGACAGATTAATCGAGAATGAAAATATTCATTAGATGCAGCCCTACTATCATGCCTTGCTTATTCCTGCTGCTCACTAATGTGATTAGCTTGATGTCACCATCCTGACCAGATTTCAGGATCACCCTTCTTCACGTGGCACAAGTGGGTTGAAGCAGAAAGCAAAATAAACAGACGATCAAATAAACAGGCTGCATCTGGGGAGTTAAAGGGATTATTAATTCAAGATGTGCTATTGGAGAGAATTGGAGTTTTAAAATAGCGCTGTGTTTGGATACAGAATGAGCCGTGCATTGGGAGATGACTGGTGAATTTCAGGAGGCATTTTGATTGAACAAAATTGGACTTATGTTGTTTTGAATAAAGCTTTCATATGGACTCGGAACGGGAACGAGACACACTGCAGTCAGCCAAACAGCCGAGTACAGCCTCTGGAAATGCGCGAGGATGCACGCACACACACACACACACACACACACACACACGTGGCATTTTCAATCACGTGCGACTCGTAATGAGAGGCAATCTCTGATATGTCCGCTTAGATGACAGTCGCATTGGGCCATGGCCCATGTCCGATTTATATCAGATTCATTTCCACGTATGAGTGAGGCCTGAACCGGACCAGAGTCACCTGACAATATCCAAATCCACGTGCTTTTGTCCTGCTTACACGTTCATAACACATATCAGATATGTGCCACAGATGTGAGCAAAAAAATCTGAATTGGGTCACTTGTAGCAGACAGTCTAGACCAGGAATGGGCAACTTTGATGATAGAGAGGGCCACACAAAAAATTCCTCGCTACCAGAGGGCCAGATTGTGACCGTGCACTTCCACCAGTAGCCTACTGTAACACCATCACTCCCAAATATAGCTACTAATTTGATGAAAAGGACTGGTAATCAAAGTTTATTATACCAACACTTATATTTTTCATATTCAAATCTAGTAATTCTT
This sequence comes from Poromitra crassiceps, assembly GCF_964638095.1. NCBI lineage: Eukaryota > Metazoa > Chordata > Actinopteri > Beryciformes > Melamphaidae > Poromitra > Poromitra crassiceps. The sequence continues at coordinate 39,393,424 of NC_139628.1, forward strand.
CCATTCAGATGACACCAGAAACATTGCTCTAGCTTTAAAACAGCCCGCTACATTAATTTGATGGGGTAAATCACCCAAATGTGTCATATTAAATCAGATTAGTAATGTTGCATGTGCATCCTTGATATAGTTTGTTACAATAGTGTTAGCTCAAATGCTAACGTTAAACAGTATGTGGATGGGCAATACTAATGCCATTAGCAGCACCATGTTCTGGGATGTATAGTAAAATAAAAACACAGATTTGGGTGGTCTAACTTAGAGATGCTGCGATCGAGATTTTTCAATTCCGATCCGATTTCGATATTTTAGCTCAAAACCGATCCGATTCCGATCAAATTTCGATACCCGATTCGATACCGATTTCGATCCGATACCGATACAGCACATATTTAAGTCTCTCTATGCTGTCTGATAGCTAGCAGGCAACAAACATTTTTAGGGTTAGGTATGTATGTGTGTGCTTTGGTAATATAGTAGGCTATGTAAACGATTTAGTTCATCTAATTCATTTGATGTAAAACTAAAACATAACAATCAAATTATGGCTGGGTGAGATGGATGATTTAATATTCCATAGCTCTGACCTAAGCAAATCTGACATCACTATTGTGATATAATATTTTTTTTAGTAAAGTTGTGTATCACTCAATAGTCAATACAAAAAATAATGGCTTTTATAGAACCGAAAGCCTAGCTGCTTAGTCTGCAGATAAAACATAAAAAATTACATTTAGACTCTTATTGGCATGACGGCAACATATAAGCGGTCTGAATTTTGCATGGGGCCAGTTCTATAGTGAGGCATGGAAAGCCTCACTATACGCCATCATATCTGTGTCGTTTCACTTTTGACTGAAAAATGATGCCTGTAGTCTAGATTAAAGAAAATACATGTATGTGATGTTGACAATTATGTAGGCTATGTGCGCATTCGTTTTCCTTATAGATCATGAGTGCTCCGCAGCTAGCTACGTTAGCTTGCATGTAACGTTTAGCGTTAGTTGATTTTGGAGACACAAACCCTGGACGTTTCATTTTGAGTAGGCTAATGCATGAGGTTCTCTATGGTTTACGCCAGCTCTGGGAGTATGAAATGCTTTAAATGCGGGGGTTTTGGTCACAACCATAGACTGTACATAATACAAGCTTGTGGAGCGCTGCCCTGCTAGATAGCCTAACCAGCTAGCTAACGTTAGCCATCATCACAACAGTTAACGTTAACGCCAAAACAAATCCGCTGCCTCATCCCCACGTTTGGTTTAGCGTAACGCCAGCTCAGACTTTCCCCTAATCTCAGAAACCTTGCGGGACATGTATTGCAAATTGCAATAGTGGTTGTTTTGTTATAATTTGAAACTGTCAAACTGGTGCGGACGCGTGATTTCGAATCGCACATAGGTTAAGGACGGGTGTGTCTGACGTTTTGGCCCTGGCCATCCTAGGCTCAACGCGGCCTCTGTGCGGCTGCTGCGGCTGCTGCTGCTGCATGCTGGATAGAAATTCTGGAGCGGAGTCATGGAATGGAGTGCTTATATCGGAGCCTTGGATCGGTCATTTTCGCTGGAATCCGATCCGATCCGATCCATGTTTTTTGGCTGATATCGCGCCGATATCCGATCACATGATCGGATCGCAGCATCTCTAGTCTAACTTAACCTAACCAAAAACGTCCGCCTTGTAAAAAAAAACGCAAATTGACCCAGGGGCCACACTGAGTGGGGTCGGGGGCCGCATGCGGCCCGCGGGCCGCCAGTTGCCCACCCCTGGTCTAAATGCAGCCTATTTCGAAGTGTGAGGTAATTATCTTATCTTGTCACTTTGTCTTGGGCATAGCACTGAGCCGCGTACAGTTTGGTGGCTTGCTCATTGTTTACCACCAACTGTGTACGTCCAACTTTGTGACCAAATTAACTTGTGCTTACCCATAACGTGTTTGGTTTTGGACAACTGATACGTTTGCTACTGTCTCGCCTTTATCTGTAGTTTTGTGCAGTGTTGTCTTTATTCTTGCATTGATTCTCAAATCAAGTTTTCTCCAAACAAATAAATAAAATCGCTAGTGCGAAAAAAGTATAGGAAGAGAGAATTACAATGAACTCATGCACCTGATGACGTCAAATCCTCTCAATCGCAGGACTACAGTTGGCGGCCACACCCACCCACCGCCCGGCTCGACTGGAAAGGCCTGTTCTAACCCACTCCCTCATACAGTCCAACGCACGCACACACACACACACACACGCACACGTGCACGCACACACACACACACACACACACGCGAGGTGCACTGAACAAGTGTTGGCTAAACAACCAGGCAGCAGTGTGCGTTTTGTCCGGACACACTCACCCACACAAAGATATTACTAACAGCCAGAAGGACGTGTGTGTGTGTAACCTATGTGTTTATTTAGAGAAATGTTTGATCATAGCATACAGGAAGCTATGGTCTAATATGACTGAGGAGACCAAATAAATTAACGTGCACTTGTCTTATCGGCTCGCTAATTGCGTGCGTCTGGGTGTGTGTGAGAAAGCGGAGGGAGTGTTGCCGCACGCCTGCGAGAATGAATACACATGTGATTAAGTGAATGATCTCGCCTAGCGTGTGTGTGTGTGTGCGTGCGTGTGCGTGCGTGTGCGTGCATGCGTGCGTGTGTGTGTGTGCGAGCCAGGTTCTCTGTTGCTAGGGCCCTGGCTAGCTTTGTCTCCCCGTTCATCTGCCTAGTGACTGGTCTGCTATGGAGAGAGCCATAATTTATGGTTTCCTGGGCGGAACGGCAACGTGTGCACGTGTGCTGTATAGATTGCCGATGCGATGACTCATTCACGAGGAGCATGGATGCAGATGGGTAAAAAGGTGAAGAGTGGAATATGAAAACACACCTCTTCTCTAACACGCCTCTCTCGGTGTGTGTGTGTGTGTGTGTGTGTGTGTGTGTGTGTACAGACACACATTCGGTACGGCTCTCTCTCTCTCTCTCTCTGTCATCTATATTGAATTTCCAGCTTCACAGCTTACTGTAAAATTCTGTGCTCTGCTCTCACACTCCCAAGGTGTCAGGTGAATTGATATCAACCGGCTCTCAACTAACAGTCATATTTCCATGCTGCGTTTCCCCTCTAAGTCTTTGTAGTAGGGCTGTACACCTAAGCACTATTTTCTATCTATTTTTTCGATTAGTCGATGAATCTAACGATGATTGTTTTTAGAAATATACTGAACCTCAAATTCAAAAGGATCGCTGACAGATGAATGTTTAAACTGGAGTAATATGCAGTATGTGGGGCAAGGAAAGTAATTAAAATGATTTAACTTACATTCATTTAAGTGACTAACGTTGCTACTAACAAACACGTTCCGCGTGTTGACAATCCAAATATGAGTGGCCAAAAAGTATGCAGGACTGACTTACGGCGCTGTCTGCGGGCCCTCTTGACGCGCCCCGGGGTGCTTTACACGTTATGTACACGCCGGGGTACATAACGTTACGGTTACGTCATTTCCAAGTTGCAGAGTTTAACGTTACAGAGCAGCACATTGTTGGGTCTGGGTCTAAAATACTCCCACACTTAGTTTAGATGATTGTGGATGAGGTTTTGGAGCTTGTCCCGTCGCTTGGGAATAACAATCCATGCTGCCTGTGACGGGCGCAGCCATATTCACTACAGGCTGGCTTCCGCTAGCAAGAACAACAATATGACTTCCGGTAGGAATTGTTCCAAAATAAAAACCATTGTACACAAGTCTAAAGCACACAGAAGCCATTAAAAAGTTTTATTTTGAAATCTGATGTGTATTATTATGTTTTGCTTCACTTAATTTTGACGTTATGCAAAGCGACGCATTTGCATAGTCGACGTCGATGCCGGACAGCCCTACTTTGTAGCTGTGGTGAATGGTGGCAATTGGAAATTGGATTCCACAACTGTCTGTCCCCCATTCAGTCCTCCTAAAGCAGGTTACACCACTCAAACGTGTTTTGACACTAGACCATTTATGAGAGTTCTAATTCTAACGACCAAGTCGAAATGGGTCATTATTGTAATTTATTCCGTTTGTTTTCCGAACACAACTGTGAATGTTTGAGCCGGACATATTGCTGGATAAAATCCTTCGCGCGTCGATGAGAGGAGGATCCAGCTTGCTCGGCTGCAGTGCGTCCAGCCGTCCACCCAAACAATGAGATGGAGGATTAAGAAACAATTGGAGAGGAAGACCAGTATTTCGAGCTGCAATCTCTGTCTGTCTTTTCGGGAGGACATGGCGGAATGACTAGCGGGGGGGGGGGGGGGGGGGGAGAGCATTGTAAAACAGGAAATCAGACAATCAAGTGGTTTAGTCATGTCTGTGGAAGTGGACATAGTCTAACAACACGTCCACCAGGACTGACGCAGCACCTTGTTTTGGGCGTATATCTATATCCCATTATCATTATATCCCCTTATTGCATTTATGTGAATATCGGGCTGGTACTAGGGCTGCACGATATTGGAAAAAACTGACATTGCGATATTCCCTGCCCCTGCGATATATATTGCGATATGAAAAAATACAGATTTTCACCAGATTACCAGAATAGCTCTATTTTAAAGAAAAGAATACTTCTAGAATGATTGGGATGATTTTGTAGAGGAGTCCATCTGATTTTGGAGGGGAAATTAGGTATTTTAATGTTTCTCAACCACTGGGCTGTCGCCTATACTGTAGGCCTCAGAGCGTCATCTATCAGGGTGCATACACATTTTGACCAATGGATTTCCATGACTTAGGCTACATACATGAAAAAGTGAGTAAGTTATGACATTCTACTTTAAAATTTCACTAGCCTACACTTCACTTAGTGTAATGCAGCCTTTAAAACCAGGGAAAGACAACATGTATGCTGTATCACCATATTACCATATCCAACATCTAAGACCATATAGTCTCATATCACAATATTGATATACAATTGATATATTGCCCACCCCTAATATTGAGTGCCAGAATCTACCTCCCAATGATGCTATTTGCAGAAAAACATTAGATTTCATTGATTATAATCACTGCTTTCAACTTCTTTCGTTCTTCTAACGTTTCAATAAATCAACAATGAAACACCCCTGCCACTTTACACACTTGGTCTGACCCCCCGGAAACCCCCTCCAGAAACGACCAAGTGGTACACTCCGCATCTGCGGAGTTCCGGTTTTTGAGCGCAAGGCTGGCAGTACAGAGAGACGAGGATTCACATGCAGCCGACCGGTGACAAACAATTCATTCGTGAAAAGTAATAAATATACATTTAATTGCAAAGATATGTCTCTTCTCTTTTTATTTTCACTGACATGTTTTGTGTAAATAAGTCGCTATGTATGATTAACTCTACCGTAACGTTACTGCTATCATGTGATGCAACATCAGAGACTTGAAGGGGAGAGACAGCCACAGTGATAACACGGACAACTTCTCAGTAATCAGCCTTCGTGTCATTAGAAGTTGCGGTCTTGCTTTTTGGTGTTTCAAGAGTAAATATCTCCACTCCACGGACATGTTGAGTTACAGCAGCCAGCCTGCTGTATGCGAGTGCGCTGCAAACTGGACAAGTCCGCCTCCACAACCACATCGTTTACAGACGGGCTACTGTCAGCAACGCAACATAAGCAAAAGATAATTCAATTTAGGTCTCTGTGCATGTTTGTTGTGTTGAAGCTAAGCACTACCGTAAATGAGTGAGTACAGTAGCGGGGCGTCTCTCTCCTTTGAGAGAGCCTGCATTTCACTCAGTAGGCTACCCCTAAAGTGAGAGTTTATCAAGCAACATGACGAGTTAATTTGCTTTTGACATCGCACGTCCTGCGATGTGACTATCGCGCATGCGCACATCGCAATGTCGATGTGTAAACGATATATCGTGCAGCCCTAGCTGGTACCACACAAAATGATTGTGTCTGTCAGACAGTATCAGAATTTCCTCTGTACCAAGATCCAATTAATAATAGCAAGAACCATGTGTAGAACGTCAATACAATGATCCCCATCTTTTTTGGTCCAATGGCCCCAACCTAATAAGTCCTTAACCCTTTTTACACAGAGATCCTGCAATATTACCGTTTAGGAAGGCCCACAAATAAGCCAGCAGGAAGTGCGTTTCTACAGCAAGCCAGGCTTCTGCAAGGAAAAGAGGCATGACATGCTATCGTTGCCATGGGGATGTTAACAACTGTACCTGCCGCCCGGGGGAATAAAAAAACAGTCGATGTAGTATTGTAACATTGTGGCTGCTTTTGAGGAGAGACTGACAGGGCAGAGGAAACGTCCTCACCTATAGCCCACGACTCGTCAGAGGGATCTACCAAGCGCACACTTTAATAAAGACAACGCATCAAGAGGCATCTAAATAAACTAAGACAGATGGACGGACAGACGCGCGCTTCTCCCTAATCTAGGCCCGATAAAACTCATTAAAAACTTTGCATTTACACAGCAGATTAGCCCTGCTCTAGTCATCGGCCTATCAGAACACTTTGAGTTTGTTGAAGTGACAGAATGATTTTTTTTCCCTTCACATTTTTAATGTTGTGATACTATTGATACTTTTCAGTGACAAGTTGACAACCTCAAATTAATTGTAAAACATTCTCTCCATTGGACTTGCAGGGAGACCAAGATGTCCAGTCAGTGAATACCTGCCGATTCCGATCGGCAGATCAATGACCCAGGTCTAAATAGGCTATATTCCAGTCTCTCCCACCCACACACACACACACACACACACACACACACACAAAGACAGACAGTTCTACTGTATGTGTCAACACGGAGGGGCCCTTAACGTTTGGTGCCATCTTGTCCTGCATCTTGAGACCCGACACCGTGGGCTCTCTGTACATGGCCTTTCAGACAGACAGTGAGTGTGTGTGTGGGTGTATCCCTCCATGACCCATCACCTACAAACCCAGTTGAAGTCTAGCCGTAAACCCAAACCCAGTTCTTTCACCGCCGCCATGTGTTGCGGATGTGTGTGTGTGTGTGTGTGTGTGAGACAAAAAGCAGAGGAGAGATGGACACGACTGTCTGCTAGAGGTAGCGAAGGTTAACGACCATGTGTTTAAGAGTGTGTGTGTTATTCAAATCTATATCCAACACACACACGTCTGCATGTCAATATGGCATCAACTTGAAAGATGCCAGAGTTGCTAAGGCCGGCCGGCCGGCCGGCCGCACGTATGTGTTTTTGACAGCTATAATATAGACGGCTTATATAATTAACGGCATTGACCTCTGTCCCAGGTGAGGGTGCAGCCATGTGTTTGCTTCCACCTACACACACACACCAGCCCAGCTGCCAAATCTGCTTTCCTGTATACTTTACCTTTTCTTTTCCCCTGTTCCAAAGTACGCGCACACATGCACACACACACACACACACACCTTATGACGACAGCAGTGATCCACCAAGACAAGCCAGTTCACTCACAGACAGACACAGACAGACAGACAGACAGACAGACAGACACACACACACACACACACACAGTAAGATCATGGTATTGACAGACAACTTCCCTCAGCATTTTATTTGTACAAGACGCACAAGGCAGACATAATCTTAACAGTTTGGACCTTTGTGTCTCCGGTCCTCACTCTCCACCACCAGGAGGTTTACCCATTGGCTGCCAGCCAATGGCTGGTGAGGGCAGATCTGCAGCCTGATTGGTTGTAAATCTGCCATTTACACACACCAGGGTTAGGCTGTCAGTGTTTCAGGTTAAAAAAAAAGCTGTTCACTCAACAGAGGAAGCAGTACAGGGGTGTATGTGAAATTCTTATTGTTGTGTGAAAAGACTGTGTGTAAAAGATGCATACTTTTTAGCGTGAACTCCCTTTACACGTCAAACCCCTTTTCTAATCGATGTTTCTTCGCTAGGCACCGTCATTTTGTGACGAACAAGTTGCCACATTTCTCCTCCTAATGAGTAAACTTGGAGCTAGTCGTTCGTTAGACCCTGCAGGTGGAACGAGCAAAACTAACAAACGGATCTGATTTTCAGTTCACTCCTGCTGTGCCAGTGCAGGAAAGTTGTTCACCGCAATATGCCAACTATCCAGAAGAAAACAATTGAAGATGTCAATATATATGCTTTTGAGTACATGTGACGACAACACTGAAATAACATTTCCCCCAATTCCTACAAAGCATAGGGTACATAACGCAGATGTTTCTCTTCTCTGTGTGTGTGCTGTGTGTGTTTGCGGTATTTATGGTGCTACAATCACCAAAGCCACTGACCCGAATGTACAAACAATACATCACTCCAAAACCCTACCGCAGGCACAGCCACATCCAAACACCTGTACCAGCCCAAGCGGCACAGACACAGACATACATACGCCTGCACACACATGCTGACATCATCCTGACCCTGAGTACACTATCAACATCAAGAGACACACAACCAGATTTTTCCATCCAACACTTACACACGGTCACGTCCCCCACCCCCAATTTAAAGCATACAACACAAGGCCCATCAACAACTGTCCAAGTAATGCAAGGAATTATCTGTATTGGAAATAATGGAAACTATAAGTAGCATAGTTTCTGTGCGGGCGGCTCTTTTATAGTCTACTACACACGACTGAGACAGATGCTGTGGACTGGGAAGCAGGGGCCTTGTTCCAGCATTGTGATGATTTACAGAGCACCGCCAGGGCTTTCCTTTGCCTTTTAAACGGCTAGGCAGGCAGACCACCAAAGTGTTCTCTCACACCATCTGAATGGAAACATGAAATGTACAACATTTTATCTCCATCTTATACAACCTAAGACGAAGTTTACTGACACCTGATGAACTACTTCTAATAGTATCTTTTCCTCCCCTCTGCTATTCTGGGTAGGTGCCAGTAGACTTATTTTTGCTCAAAATAGGTTATGCGCTGTTTGTTGCTAGATAGTCAAGACCCTTCAACCAGCCCATGTCTGGGTGTGAAACCCACCTTAATGGTGAGACCAGCTATGCCTTTGTAAAAGCCAGGGGAAAACCCTGGGAACAGACCACAACACTAGTACTGTTTTTAAGCCCCCTCTATTCGAATGGCACATAGATTAAGTTCTGGCTGTTAGTCAGAATTAGAATGCAATTTTAATGCATTTACAAATTACTATAATTCCAAACTACATTGGATTTCATTGCGATCCTAAAGCAGCAGGGGCTTGGTGGATTACAATTGTTGATTCTATGCTTCTTCTGATTTGACATTTGGGTGAATGTGACTAAGAGGGTAGTTTATATTGCATTGCAACAGAGCAGGCTAAACCATTGAACTGTCAAGTAGGAGGACATGCCCTGACACACAGTCTAAACAGAAACCTACATTTGTGTCTTTGTCCAGCTACGAGTGGGAAACCCGATGTGAGTGCGTAGGCACGCTGGCGAATGATTATTATAATACTTCCATGGGTGAATCACTGCTGGGGTAGCAAAGACAACAGAGAGAGACAGAGAGAATGCAAAAACAACTAGACAGACTCTGAAGGCCAAGTAGCCTGACATTGTCTGTCCAGAGCAACCTCGACAATCCAGGAGTATAAAAAAGTGGATAGATAATACTTATAAAACCACAGAAACGTGACTTTGGTAACTTATTCTAGTAGGAAATCTTACCTGTGCAGCTGAATTTTCAATGACTTGCACCAGTGGGATTCTTGTTGACATTTTTGAAAGACTTAGATTTGCCAAAAAGGATGACAGGATGAGTCGAAAATGAAAGAGTCCTTAGTGTCTATTGTGCATCTAAAACCTTCTGGCCCCTCTTGTGCAGCTGGTGGTGGGCACAATTTCCAATAGCTGTCCAGTGCTAGCCAGCTAGCAACACGACAGATAGCCCTTGAATCAACAAGTTGAATCCCACATCAGCGGCTAGCTAAGTTAGCCAGCTAGCTAGCAACTAGCTAGCAGCAACTACACGTCCCATGTTTGTCAACGAACACAAAAAAGGAAAAGCAGATATCCTTTTGAGCTTCTGTCGAGTTTTGAGAACATCCAATTCTCTAGCACCGTCGAAAGCGGCTAGCAAGCTATCAGGCTCACGATATGACGTGTTGGCCAGCTAGCTGAGGGTGCTAGCTTGAGGAAAAGTTGGGCAGCGGTTGTTGAGAGGAAGACAATGTTCATTTAGCTAGGTGGCTGGCCTGGCATAGTAACTAGTCAGACTGTTAACGTCCGAGGAAGCCCCAACTGCCAACGAACTCTAAAATGGATGTTTACCCAACGTTAGTTTTCATAACGCAACACCAGCGTCCGTCTTTTCTTCTTCTTGCAGAGGAGCTTCCTCTGAGGTTTCAAATCAAGTCCGGGGTCTCCAAACTTTCAGGCCGAAGTTATCCCCGGCGAGGTCTCGACCTTCCCGATTCGCGTGAAACAATTCAAACTCTTCCCAGGCAGCGAGATATCCAGGATGGAGTATCCTAAAAGTTAAAAGCAACACCATGTAAAACGCTCACATGGCAAGTGAGGAAATCGAATTAATTTGACGGGCTAGCTAACTGGCTAGCCGATGTACCATATAGCCAGCCAGTTCGGTGTTTCTGTCGAAGCGAAGCTAGCTAGTTAGCTTATCTTCCAGCGGCCCCAGCGGCACTGCCACAGAGCGATCCACAAAACTCAAAATCCACGGAAATCACCGTCGGTCTTCCTTGTGTTGCGTGATCCGAATAAGGTCGTTCACACTGCTGCACTGCAGTGTGGCGATATACCAATTCGTCCCGTCGGTATACCGATTGCTATTATTCCATTGGCGAGTTGAGTAAAGAAGAATCATCAAGTTGTAAAATCCATGGTCGGCAACTGGGGGTTTTCTCGTTAGGAGGTGCGTGTCAACGGGTGACGGGGGGAGTGAGAGGCGAGGAGCTGCGCCCGAATGCAGCCTATGCGCACGATCGAGTCCTGATACCGGAACAAGCTCGCGGCAACATGGCTGCTGCTTGCACCACGACTGAAAGAGGAGGATGGGGGGGAGAAGGGGGACTTGCTGTATTCGGCTGCGCTCGGCTCTTTCCGGAGGGTTTACAGGTGTGTTGGGTGACAGCTTGAATTCTTCCAGCCTACTGAGCCTAGCAGGTGCAGAGAAAAGGAGGATGATGCTGTCTGTTCTTCACTTATTGCCAGAGATGTAGATTAGTTGGTGGAGGGTAAACCTGCCTTTTACATTTTAAACTGCAACTAACTTATTTATGAAATAGGCTTGGTCCAAATTAAAATGTAAATCATTATGGTATACAAATCAATGCAAGCATCATGGTAGTAACATGTGTCAGACCGATGTAGGTTACATCATCTAACCTACATCAATAACTTACATGTCAATTAAACATAAAACAATGTCTGACATTTTTTATTATAGAATTGTGTTTTGTCACAGAGCAAATCTCTCAAATTTCTTTGACTTACAGTCAGCTACTCTCTCTCTCACACACACACACACACACACACACACACACACAGACACACACTTTTTCCTATTTCATTTTCATTCCTATCTTCTATCTTCCCATGGTCTGTACTGGCCACCTCAAACCTGCCGGCTTGCTAGAGATATCTCTATGTTGGAGTCAAATCCCCCTTTTCTTTCACCCGTCATCTTTTCCACTGGTGGTGCCAGGATTCACAGTATGGGTGGGCCAGCAGAGAATCAGGTGGGCCAACCGGGGGTGGGGGGGGGGGGGGGTGGGATGCTTGGAATGTGAGCATCTCAACCTGACCACACCACACATGCGCACGCAACACAAACACACCCCGCTGTCCTGTCAGAAACAATGAGCCACATCAAATCATAAATACTGTAGCTTTCAGAATATCACATCCAGCCACAGATGCGCCTATCAGACCAAACAACAGACCCACCGGGGCACAGCTGCTAAATAATCTCTCGTACACACATACACGCCACAGTGCAAAATACAAACAATCCGCTTCAGATTGAACCAGTTTATCCTCTATGCTAGGCTGCTGAACCTCACCTAAAACGTCATAAGCTATCGTAAGGTAACCACCCAGGCAGGGCTACAAATAGGCTATGTAGTTTTCCTCTCCAGAAACTAATGTTAAAGTGACATACCTTTGCCTTGCTGGTGTGAAGGGGTGGATGTTGTGGGAGTCAGATGCGAGGGAGAGGGCTGAGCTAGCCACCAGCACTCTTTTCCCCACGCTTCAGAGGCCAGGTCACAGTCCTTTTTACATCATCTCAAACAGCCTATTTACATACACTATACTAGGCTACTACTCGCCCCCCCCCCCCCCCATTCATTCACAAAGAAAGAAAAAACATTGGTTTATGCCATTTTCTTTCTTATACACAAGCATATACCCTGTTTTAGGTTGTTTCAGGATGGAACTGAAACTAGCTTGACCCTGGCACCTCTGACTGAAACAATGTAATGGGAGAGACTTGTTCACTTTCACTGAGTGAGCCTTGCTCACAGGCACTTCGGGATTCACTACAGATTTTAGGTGGAAAGCGCGCGCGCGGGCGTTTTCACCTGTCATGTCCCATGTTATTCTCTAATAAACCTGTATTGCACATGAGAAACCTAAAATATACTAGGAAGATATTCACACTTATTCAGCTCTTTCTGACATGGAGTTTGCAATCAGTCAGTATGTATGACATAATAACCGCCCAAGTCAGGAGGACTGGTGGATTGCACTGGGCTTTTTTATTTATTTATTTTTCTTGGCTTTAGCCATATAAAAATAGACTGATCAGGTTGCATTATAGACACCATTTGCTGCTATGGCTCTAAATCTAATAAGTGCCGGTTATAAATATGTAATAATGCTCTCCATAAGTGTGAAAGTGAGATGCTAACAGCTGGCATAGACTTTCCAAGTTACTATAGTAACAGCCACGGGGCATGATCATGAAGCTCATAAATAACATGGCTGCCATTGGAAGTGGCAATGTGTCCAAACTCTGATGATCCATAGCTAGAAAATAAAAAGGGGAAATCACATCCCGATGATGCAAGACGTGTAATCAAGGATGTTATGGACCACAAACACTTCTGTTTCTGTGCACAATGGCGCATTCACAACTCTCTGCCTAGTTACCTCTGACTCATATTGGACAAATTTGGGGCCAGAGGGTTCATTTGAAATAACAGAACATACACAGGTCTATAAACTTCTCTGTGACAGTATTCCCACTTATTCAAATGGGTTTTTATCGAGTATAGCCACTTTTTCAGTGTTTGTAATTAATTATATACTCATCTAATTGACAGTAGTACTGGATGATGGGTCATAGAGAGCATAACACATGCTTTTAGTGAGAAGTGAGAGATATTACAGTACAATCAGTCATATTAAATTTGAACAAACTAACAACAAATTACCTTATGGTCGTCTCACTTCAAGTTTGTGGCACTCTGAGGAAAATGTGACAGTGTCGCCATCTGCAGGATGGTGAAGTATATTGCAAATCAAGATTTAATCTTTTCCAGGGAGAATGTGGCTGAGACTGGCTGGCTATATATATATATATATATATATATATAGCGGTCATCCTGCAATTATGGGGAAAAACATGGTCGAAGTTATGGCTGGGTGAGATGATCACAATATATGGTAAATGGTAAATGGCCTGCATCATACACCGATGGCGGCACGCAGGGTACCTACACACCATCGGGAGCAAGGAGGGTTAAGTGTCTTGCCCAAGGACACAACGACAGCAGCTGGGAGGGAGCGGGGATCGAACCGCCAACCCTTGCGTCATTGGCCGACCCGCTCTACCTCCTGAGCTAAAGCCGCCCGCACAATATGGCTTACTTCTCAAATATTCCCACCATCCCTCACTTTGTAATTTTTAAATACAATGTGTCCATTTTCATGAATTTAGACGGTCACGATTGTGTCTCAAAATCACCATATCATCACAATATGATCCCACTGAAAGACTCTAAATGATAATATTGAAATATCGCCCTGCCCAGAATGATGAACTTAATCAGATTTAGATTTTATCTTTATTCTGTATCTAAGAAATTCCTAAAAATATACACCACCATACATACACATTTTCAAACCATTGAAATTAAATAGTATCTCTTTAGAACACATAATATGAAGAGAGTTCAATGAACAAAAAAATGAAACAAAACATCCATCTCTAAACTGCCTTGAGCAGTTCCTCCACAGCGACGGTGGTCAGGTCGGAGTAGAAGTTGCCCTCGTTGTCTCCGCCTCCGAACATGAGCAGGGTCCTGGCAACGTGACCCGCAGCTTCCTCTGTGTCTTCCGATGACGAGTGACGACCGGCGTTCTCCATGGCGATGATGGAGTGGCCCGCCCGTGGGACGGAGAGGTCGGGGTGCGTCACTTCTGTCCAGCTGTTGGTGTCTGAACAAAACAAACACACCATCTTAAACTACAACATTGACTGGGCCAGAAAAATAGTATTATGCAGAATGAAAATGTATTAAAACTACGATACAGTATCCAAGCAGGGGGGATTTGAATTTGCATACAACACACAATGTGTCTTCTTGTATTCTCATCAACATTCTACAGAAAGCAATAGATGTACAACAAAAAGTGCGTGGTTGGGCAGACATGTATTGAAAAACGAATAGTCACTTTAACAAATATATTTGATTTACAGATGATTACAGATTACAGATTATTAAAAACTCTAGAGTAGACTCTAGAGCAGAGGTGCCCACATTTCTTCCTGTGTAGGGCCAAAATTAGTCTGGATGGATGGTCGTGGGCCAAACCTAAATGTTGATGTTTTGTTAGATTACATCAATATTATTTTATAGACAATTTATATTCTAAATCTAAAATAGGTCTTTTAGTTTCATATGGTAAAAGTATCATCAAGCTAGCTTTAAAAATGAGCCCGCCACAACCACTGAAAGACAGTAATAATTGCCGCAATTGTTTTCCTTTCAAAACCATGGAGGGCCAAAACAAACTAAGCGAGGGCCAAGTTTGGCCTGTGGGCCACAAATTGGTCAGCCATGCTCTAGCCTAGAGAGCAAGGTACCCTATGTACAGAAAATCTGATATTACAAAAATCTTGTAGTTTATTGTGTATTATTTGGATCAACTAGTGACAGCTATTCTGTGGTCCACAAGAAACATTACCAATATTGCAATGTACTGACACCGAGTACAAATGAATACGGTACTTGTATTCATTACATAAACTCACACACACCATTCACAATTCCTTGTTGACTTTTTCCCCTTTTAAGAAGTTTCTATTATTACAGCCGTTGCTTAGTATTCTGCACATCCCCTCATAATAAAAGGTCGTACATCTGATTCGTGAAATTCTTTACATCTGATTTGCTTCATTTCAACTGCAATACTTAGATCCTTGATTTCAATTTCAAACAGCAGCAGCTGGTTGGTTTACTGTGTAAGGAGATCGAGCGCACAATGCAAACCTTTGATTCCTCAAATCAACAAGGGAGAGTTGGAGACAAAATCAGCAAGACCTTCTCATTACATCAAACTGCCTTCCTCTTTCACTTCAATAACTGCAGTGTTACTTTGACGTACTTTTGATCTCGCTTTTCTTAATCAGACCAGTGAACTAATAACTTATTTTCAGCCAATTTGTTCTGACAACCAGACAACAAAGGAGCTATAAGCCTCCTGCTACATGTGTGTGTGTGTGTGTGTGTGTGTGTGTGTGTGTGTGTGTGTGTGTGTGTGTGTGTGTGTGTGTGTGTGTGTGTGTGTGTGTGTGCTTCCTCTCACCTGTGTCGAAGATGAAGGTGTCATTCAGAGCGTTGTTTCCGTTGTAACCGCCGTGGATCAGGAACTTGGTATCTGAGAGCACAGCGCTGCCATGCCAGCTGGAAAACACACACACACACACACACACACACACACACACACACACACACACACACACACGTAAATGATAATGCACAGTCGAATAGATGAGTTATAACTTTGTGTGTGTGTGTGTGTGTGTGTGTGTGTGTGTGTGTGTGTGTGTGTGTGTGTGTGTGTGTAAGTATACCTCCGAGGAGAGGGTGCTCTTCCTGTTGTTTTCACGGCAGAAAACTCCATCAGACCTGAGAAACAAAGAAACACAAAAACATTTGAATTTCATATGTACAGATTTTTGTATGTTCATTCCCTTTGTGTATATGTATCGATAGAGGTGTGTGTGTGTGTGTGTGTGTGTGTGTGTGTGTGTGTGTGTGTGTGTGTGTGCGTGCGCGTATGTGCCAGGGTTGTGATTAGGAGAAAACATGACAGAGTAAGGCAGAAATAATGTCGCGTGTGGAATCTCCATTAGAAATATTAATAAACAAATGAAAAATCTGAAAGGACAAACCGCAACAACAACAAAAAAACATGCTTGTGTGTGCATGCATGAGCTCGTCTTACCCAGGTCCAACATGTACATGTCATTGTAAGAGACCGGAGTGTCCCATCCTCCAAACACATAGATCTTCCTCTCCTGCATCACACACGCCGAGTGCCTGGACACGAGAGAGAGAGAGAGAGAGAGAGAGAGAGATGATTAGCCCAGAACCTAAACAAAGTAGTTCTCAGACTTTTGGATCGCACCATCTCACCCTGAGCGGGGGGAGGGTTTGTCGCCCGTGACGATGGGCTGGTACCAAATGGAGAGGTGGGGGTCGAAGATGTACAGGGAGTCGCTGCAGCCGTCCGGCTCCGGGTTGGGACAGGGAAACACCCCTCCCAGCACAAACAGCTCGCCCCGGAACATACTGCAGCTGTGGTAGGCCAGGGGCGGGACTTTACCTTGAGCCTGACGGGGAGACAAGAAGAAAACATGATGTCAAAAGTAATTCAAGTCAAATAGCGACAGTATGAGAAAGCCGTGGGAGAGAATGAAGTTTGACATACACACACTAAGGCTTTCACAGACTAGTCGACCATCAAAACCACTAGACTATAAAGCTGCCTATATTTCTTCTATTCTTTATCTTTGTTTTGTTTTTTCACCATGATTGAAATAAATCTAATCTACCTACCTAGTCGACAGTGTGCATCATAGTCGACAAATTCATCTGTGGTTTTAGGAATAAACAATTTAAATCAATCAATTGAACATAGATTTGTTTGAACAATCATTTTCTACATTATGCCACATTAAATAAACAGAATTTAAGTTGCTTAGAGACGGAAAGACTCCCGTCTATGTTGCTACTGCAGATAAACAGTCTGTATCTCCAGCTCAGACAAGTTGCTGGTAGCGGCTCATTTGTGAACTGCCTCTCAGAGCCAGGAGCACGAAGAGCAGTTCAGAAGAGCAGAGTAAGTAAGTCTCAGAGCCAATCAACTCTGCTATTTCACAAACTCCCAGGTTGGTCCCACCTACATTAGTAAATCCTTTACTGGCTGGTTTTGAGACCTTTCTGATGAGATTGTATAATTTTTATTGGGTGAAAAAAATGCTATCCTCCCCTACTAAAATGCAGTAGTCGTGAATGCCCTGGCCTAACACACACACACACACACACACACACACACACACACACACACACACACACACACACACACACACCTCCACCATGGTCCATTTCCAGCTCTGCGTGTCCAGGATGTGAACGTCGTTGAACCACTTCTTGTTCTTGGAGCCTCCGAACACAAAGATCCGCCTGGAGTCGTGGTCGTAGACGGCCGTGTGTCCGATCCTGGCCTCGGGGGTGGGGCCCTCCGCCAGCGTCTCCGCCGCAAACCAGGACATGTCCTCTGTTGGGACGGACGCAAGGAGACTGGATGATGAGAGGAGACGCCCTCCCTTCTGTCTTATCTCATAATATACAAACCGTTACTGACCTGTGCAGAGCTTCCACATGGGGTCTTTGCAGAACTGCTTCCTGGCTCCCTGTCCTCCAATCAGAATTGCCGTCTGAGCGTCGATCGGACACAGCGTCTGACCCCAGCGACCTGACGGGTTGACCAATGGGACTGCGGGAAGGGTGTGTCATCAAAGTGTTGAATATCTCACACACAGGCTCGGGATAGCTATGTGAACATCAACAGGTTGCAACGTCTTGTCGTTTTATCAAGTTAAATTCAAAAATTCGAAAATGACCTTTTCTAAGACCAAGTTGGAATGAAATACGAGATGAATTTTGCACTTGGAATAAAAGGTGAAAATAAAAATTATTGTATATCAATGAGAATATAAAGCTGACCGTTGGAACAAGAAAGATTTACAAATTAAAGGAAGAGTTCACCCAAAAATTTAAATTATGTTCTTATCTACTCATCCTCAGTTTGTTAGTCCAATGTAAAGACTTGAATGTAGTATATACGGTAAGTGCATTTTTTGACTTTATGGCCTTCTGTTTAGGTAATATAATTTAATGCATTTTAACCTGCTGATATGATTTCAGCCATTTTTCACATAGTTGACCGCCTCTGCTATCTACAGACACTAAGAACTGAAAACATTGTATGGTATCATAATCAGGCATCATAATTGGCAGCGACGCTAGCTAGTCACCTCTACACTACAAATACCTGCATAGCCTGTGTGGTTCTAGATGTGCGGACTTTCAGAATCAGTTTTGCAAATCCAAGTTCATGGTACATCTGTAGAGAAGACGCAGTGACCTCAGGGGGGCGATGTGCATCGACATGCCGGCTGGGAGACCGAAGAGAATAAATATGACCAAATAAAAAAGCTCAAACACAACACAAAGCCAGTATAATGTGGCTCAGACTCACCGGTCTGTGTGGGGGTCTTGCTCTGTCTACCCTTCGTCCTGGTTGCGTCCTGCGGAGGCGCTCTTCCCACAATCTCCTTTGCCTCTCCGGCTCCAACAGCTGTAGAAAGGAGAGTTAGGACAGTTCATATTCATACAGAGAAGAAGGCTGCAATTCAGTCCAATACGTTTGAATGCTTCCCGCCACAAGGGGGCGCTGCAATCCACAGACCGCTATTTACAACAGAACAGGAGAGGTAAAGCACCCGTGGGCTTGAATATTAGAGTACAGAGGCAGGTGACTAAAGCAGTATCACTACATACTACTGAATGGTGCAAAACAAGTAACGTTACAGATCTGACCCACGGCACGTGTGTGGAATTCAGCTAGCTGCAGCAGAAAAACTGGGCTATTTTGGAACGTAACATGGACTAACACAGCAGCCAGCTTTCGCTCATAGAGACACTGCGGAGCGCGTCATCATTCAGATACCACGCCCAAAACGGGGGAAAACACAAACTCCCGTCCAATCCTGGCGTTCTCCTATGTCGCGTGCATGGTCGGGTCTTGCACAAAAAGATCGTATATACAGAAGATGAACACTCCAACTTACTTCATTGACAGCAACATCCACATTTTTCTTCTCGCCAATTCTCAATGGCTTCCTTGTTTTCCTCGGGAGTACAAAAACACTTTAACTGGCGATTTTTTTTACATTTGTTGTCTGCGCAGCCCCACCACACAACAGCTTTTAGCTATGTTTAATTCAAGGAAAATGACGCTGGTGTGTGGAAATGAACGGAGCTTTTCCCCCGTGATGGGCGTGGCCTATTTCATGCAGTGTCTCTATCACGGACCTACTTCATAGAAACAAACGAGTTGAATTCACAGTTGAACACTGTACTCTCAGATTGGGTTGTTTCTTCTTTTGGCATTTTCACAACACAACCTCTCAGCTCCGCGGCACAGAGTAAGCTGTCTGCACGTAATGTGCGTTTGTTTAACGTCGCCTGCACATCCCGGTTGAATAAACACTGACAGCCCTAACAGGCAGACAAATGCTACACACACAACAGTACACAAGCTGCCAATGTAGTCCTTTTAAGAAAGGCACAGGTTGAGCTCCCTTCCCATTGGTCACAGGATGTCTGGAATATCATGGCATTTTGAGAAGTGCACTCCAAAAAGTCAGTGAATTTAACACATATTCTGGAGAAATCTGGGAATATCAGCAGATTTTTTTTTTTTTTTTTTTTTTTTACAAATGCAGAATATAATTCCTCTAAATATAATTTAGAGGAATACACCAGAAGGTATTTTAGAAATTGCTTCACACATTTGTTGCATTAACTGGTTGTTTTCATCCCAGCTGTAGTGGAAACCAGACAAACATAGGTGTGGAAAATCATGGAGACATTATGGAATCGTGGTAAGGTAACCATATACGATTCCATAATGAATGCGGAGCACTTCCATGACCTAAAAAGAAAAGTTATGCCTTGCTGGTTTGTTAACTTAATTATTCCCCACAGCCCACAATTAGATTGGATAAATTAAATATTGGGGAAGTTAATTACAGGGAATTTAATTATCCCCTACTTATCTTCTTAAAAGAATGTATAAAAGATTCCCGGATGCACCTCTCAAAATGCCACAATATTCCAGAAGTTCCATAACCCGGTAAGACCAAAATGATCAAGAATTTGCCTGGTGTCTTTGGGGGTGGCCAAAACAAACATACACAAGAGTTCATACATACATATTGTAGACACTAAACTGCACAATATATAGGAACGTTATTCTTCACCTGCTGCCTTACTCTTGGGAGTGTCTCCTCCGCTGCTGAAAAGCCTCTGGCTTCCTCTGGCTTGACCTCTGACCTTTCTCACGGGGTTGGTCTTGTCCAGAGTGCCATTTGGACACACATTCTCCTCGTCCTCCCTTCTCTTCGTCGCCTTCCCTTCACCGTCTTCTTCCTGCGCCGTCCGCTCCCTCTTCCTCTTGCCATTGGCCTCTCGGGCTGCGGAGGGGGCCGCGGCATCCTGGGACGGGACAAGATATTTCTAGTATAACTACAACTGTGGTTATGATAATAAAAGTAGTAGTAGTAGTATCAAAATAGTTAAGTTAGTTAGTTAGCATTACCTTTGGAGTGTATTCAGTCATGGCCAGCATGAGCTCTGGTTCGGACCGGTCTGCTTTCACCTGAAAAATATACGAAAAAATTAGGGATGCACCGATTGCAGAATTCTGGGCCGATATACCGATGTTCAAAATATTTTGGCCGATAGCAGATACCAATATGGGTTTTTTATGCCTTTTTGACAGGGAAACAAAGACATCTTCATTATAAACAAACAACTGACCTGTTTTAAAGTCTTTTGAGTCCTTCATCACACTATATTTTAATGAGCACAAATTCAGACATACTCTAATCGTAATTATGAAACGCAAACAAACTACAAATCATGTGACCCAACTGAGGGGCTAAATATCGGCCACTGCAATCGGTGAACGGCATCTTTTTTTGTCGATTGCTGATTGCAGCGAACAAGGCCGATATCGGCCGATATATCTGTGCATCCCTAGTAGAAAGAAATACCTACAAAAACCTGCAACACAGGTAGCCGAGTCCTAAACTTTAACTGAGTCCTGGACTCTGAAACACAATGAAAGGGAACCCCTTCACATAAGGATACTCAAGTATTTATTCATTGCATTTTCATCTTTGTGACCATTAGCTGGAATATCAGAATCGTTTCTGTACTAGAATCCCCTTGAAAGGCCTTCCTTATGTTTTCGTAGTATTTTGTGTCCTTGGAACTCTTTGCTCTTTTCCTCATCAAGGTATATATAAAACCATTTTAGTTATTGGCAAGCAGGAAGTTAAAGTTGAGCTGAAATGAAAAGTGACTTTTTAACTATTTTAGATCACATCCCTGGTCATAAAGTGCACCCATTTAACAATGTATGCAAAAAAAACAAAAAAAAGGTTTTTCACATCACAAGTCAACCATGTTGTCTTCATTCATAACACAAAAACAGGATTATCCTAAAAACAATCTTCCATCCCAGAATTCACCAGAAGACAGTCCTGGGGTATGTTCAATCTGCAAAACGGTGTGCACCGTGTGCTCCGGGTTGAACGCCATGTTTCCTCGAAACCGTGTGCAACGGTGCGCAACAGGCTAGGGTGTCCAAAGCACAGCCGTTACCATAAGTGGTTTGGTACGTGTTGTCAGTGATGAACTCAACCCTGAAGGTGTGTCTCGTTTGATATTTACCAGGTTTCCTCCCTCCAGGGTGACGGTGAGTGTGACCCCATCTGTCCATGTCTCCTCCTCCCACTGCTCCCATGACAGACACCTGGAAGAGACAATTCAAATGTCACTCAAAAAGTTAATTTACTGCTTTATCTACTGTCCACTGAAATGTACTGAACCAAAACCAACCAAGTAGGGTGACCAGAGCCCAGCAAACCAAATGTGGGACAGAGAATATGTTTGTGTGGGACAGATTAATCTGTCCATTATTTTAGACTAATTGATTAACCGCTTGGTCTATAAAATGTCACCAAATTGTGAAAAATTTACAAGTGATAATCCCCCCCCCCCACCCCCCCCAAAAAAGCCATCCTCAAACGTCTTCTTTTGTCCCGATTGACAGTCCACACACAACCCAAAGATAGTCTGTCATAGAAGACTAAAGACAACAGACAAGAGAAAAACTTTTTTCTTAATAATCTCTCTATCTCTCTCAGTGGTTTGACTTTTGAAAACTAGAGCCAATCAAAATGTGGGACATCTCAATATGTGGGACATGGGAAAAGGCATGACAATGCTGTTGTGCAGTCCCTCACAAAGTGGGACATCATATATAAATAAACGTTAAAAAAAACGCTTTACATTGTCTGATCTCTGGTGCCAACCTACTTGTTATACGGTGTCAGCTTGCCGATAGTGACCGGGAAGCGGTCCTGGTCGTTGAGCTCGGCGTTGACACAGACCCTCTGCCCCCACGGTCCGCTGCTGAATAGCACCACCTGGCGGGCGGCGGGCGGTACCGCAACACACACCCGGCAGGACCCGTTGACACTGAAATGATGAAGAAACACAGGTTGTAAACTGTCCCGTCCGCACTACGCTGGGAACAATTTCACAGAAGTGACGAGATGTCTGTATGTTTTCGCAGTGGCAAAATAGCTATCGTTAACCGAGGTGCCTTCCCTTTCCGACGGAGACACACGTCTCTCTGCCTCGCGCTATCGTTGATCTTACCACAGAAGTCTTTGAGGCGGGCTGTTTACTCCGAAAACCGCATAAACTCCGAAATCGTCCATCTTCCGTTACACCGCAGCAAAGAGGATTATCTGCAAAAGTATTGTCGCTGCCAATCGTTGCTGATATTTTAATTTGGAAAGAGAGTTCTGATCCCTCCCGCCACCGATGTACACAAACGTCTCAAACTCCGCGCGAGTTCTTGCCTGGTAAAACACGAGGTGCGCACGATGTATCGTCCGGAGTATCCGCGGAAAGGCGGAAGCTAACGCTTACTAAGTGCAGGAAAACGAAGCTCTATTGTTACGGAACACAAAGGTCAACATATCGAGCGCACCGCAATACACAAGCCAACCACAGGCCTGCATTCAGCGGCGCTGCGAAACGTCACGAAGGGCACATTCAAGAACACTGCTCAGTTACATAAAGTTCTGAACTGAACGATGCAAGTCAGAAATATCAAAGGTTTTACTCTGTTTCACATGCAGGACCATATTAGTCATAATAAATAAATTGATAAATAAATTGATAAATAAATAAAGATGTTTCAGTAAAATAATTACACAAGTAGGCCTACATACAGAAATATATAATATTATGTAACAATAAATTAGCATTTTTTTTTTTTATTCTTAAAAAAAAAATCATATGAACTGGTAAATCCTGGGTTGACAGAGCCAGTTAATGACACAGGTCAGACAGTATTGCTGCTGTTTGGTTTTGTGCAGCCAGGTATCACAGAGATAGAGACAGTCTGCATGTCTGGGAACGCCCATAGAGACAGTCCGCATGTCTGGGAACGCCCATACAGGCTCTGGGAACGCCCATACAGGCTCTAGGAACGCCCACAATAGACGCTGGGTTAGCCTGGGGGCGGGGTCAGGGTGGGGTAAATTCCCCCGTTCTATCCATTCAGCAAAGTTAGAATTTAGCTGATAGCCCAGCCCAGGCAGACATGATCGGGGATTTAACCAGCGCAGTAAACGCACATCTGAGCAGACGTCTTGTGTTCTGCTCTAGAACCCCCAAACATGTAGTTTAGAGCCGCAGCACCGTCTTTTGGTGAGTCAGCCCATGAGATATAGGCTATCGGCGGTTTTACCCCACTCGCGCACCAGCCGTTTAACATTTTGTGGGCGTTCCCAGACATGCAGACTGTCTCTAGAGACAGTCCGAATGAGACAGTCTGCATGTCTGGGAATGCCCATACAGGCTCTAGGAACGCTCACAATAGACGCTGGGTGAGCTGGCTCAGCCTGGCTGGGGGCGTGGTCAGGGTGGGGTAAAAACCCCCGTTCTATCCATTCAGCAAAGTTAGAATTTAGCTGATAGCCCAGCTCAGGCAGACACAATCGGGAATTTAACCACCGCAGCAAATGCACATCTGAGCAGACATCTTGTGTTCTGCTCTAGAACCACCAAACCTGTAGTTTAGAGCCGCAGCACCGTCTTTTGGTGAGTCAGCCCATGAGATATATCGGTGGTTTTACCCCACTCGCGCGCCAGCCGTTTAACATTTTGTGGGCGTTCCCGGACATGCGGACTGTCTCTAGAGACAGTCCGAATGAGACAGTCTGCATGTCTGGGAATGCCCATACAGGCTCTAGGAACGCTCACAATAGACGCTGGGTGAGCTGGCTCAGCCTGGCTGGGGGCGTGGTCAGGGTGGGGTAAAAACCCCCGTTCTATCCATTCAGCAAAGTTAGAATTTAGCTGATAGCCCAGCCCAGGCAGACACGATCGGGGATTTAACCACCGCAGTAAACACACATCTGAGCAGACGTCTTGTGTTCTGCTCTAGAACCCCCAAACCTGTAGTTTAGAGCCGCAGCACCGTCTTTTGGTGAGTCAGCCCATGAGATATATCAGCGGTTTTACCCCACTCGCGCGCCAGCCGTTTAACATTTTGTGGGCGTTCCCAGACATGCGGACTGTCTCTATAGCCGTTATTATGGAACCCACCGTGGTTCCGGCAAAACCACGCCTTGTGCCCTCCTACACAGCAGTCAAGCGCCGGGATTGGCCAGGAGCGAGTCTTTTGTTCCCTTTTGACAGTTCTTGCCTTTTGACAGCTCAAACCTCCCACACAACACTGCGCCCACGCCGCTCAGCCCGGCGATTTCATTAACGGTGCCCCGAACAAAATGTTATATTATTTTCGCTTACCTTAACAGTGAACTTAACAAAAGATGTTTGGTGTTGACCGGTCCACTAAGGAAAGAGCTATTTCAAAATAAAAGCCGAAAATATGGTTCTGTGACAAATGTATTGTCTAGGAAAATTCTAAATGATTTTTTCTGCAAAACAAGGCTGTGAAACCTTAACAGTAGGCTTAGCAAAGTATGAGAGGTGGTTTGGTGTCGATCTGTCCACTAACGAGAGAGCTATTTCAAAATAAAAGCCGCAAATATGGTTCTGTGACAAATGTATTGTCTAGGAAAATTCTAAATGATTTTTTCTGCAAAACAAGGCTGTGAAACTTTAACAGTGGGCTTAGCAAAGAATGAGAAGTGGTTTGGTGTCGCTCGGTCCACTAACGGCAGAGCTATTTCAAAATAAAGGCCTGGAATGACACCTTTTCCTGTCTAGGCCAAGTCTGAAGGATTTTTTCTGCAAAACAAAGGTTGTGAAACCTAACAGGGAATTTAGCAAAATATGAGAGGTGGTTTGTGGAGAGAAGTCAGATTTGGCCTCAATTCCAAGATGGCCACCATTTGTACTGTCAATGGTCATGACATTTCTCAAATAGTCAAATCCGCCTTCCCTCCGCATCTGACAATAAACCGTATGGTATTCACTCACTATGTGAGAAATTCATGCTTCTCTGAAAAGGTGCACAATTTTTATAAGCACATTTGTACATTGGACTTTGGGAAATGGTGGCCATCTTGGATTTGAGGTCAAATGCGTCAAAGTCTTGTTTACCAGCCTCCTCCAGCAAAGGGGCGATGCGCCTTCCCTCCGCATCTGACAACAAACCTTATGGTATTCACTCACTATGTGAGAAATGTTGTGCTTTTTTGAAAAATGCACAATTGTTATAAGCACATTAGTTTTGTACATTAGACCCGGGAAAATGGTGGCCATCTTGGAATTTTGGTCAAATCTGACTTCCCTCCCAATCTGAAAATAAACTTTATGGTATTCCCTATGTGTCAAATTTCACGTTTCTTTCAAAAAGTGCACAATTATTGTGCTTATCCACTCTACTAGAGGACAGCCAGAGGGATAAAAAAAAACATGACGATGATAGCAAACATGAAATAGTCTAGATCAAGTGAAAGTTATGTGGAATGTCGTGAATATTTCTAGCTTTCCAAATGGGATGCTCAGTCTGGCCTGTAGCCTACTATCACTCTACCTCTCCCTGTATCAAGAGCAGAGATCTTCACCAGACCTCCTCGCCTGTCTACGCTGCCACCAAGTGATGGGTGAAGGGCCAGAGAGGCTGCGTAGGGCTGCGCATCACCATAGCAGCAAGGGCTGTCATGAGCTACAACCGTGACGCTGGCTCTGCTCGTACCCTCCTCCATCTCGCGATATTTTTTCTCATGGGGGGGACCATTGTAAATAGGGGGGGGGTTGGCCACATTTATATGACCATCCAAGATCGTACCAACATGATACAAAATAAAGAAAAGCATAATATAGCCCCTTTAACACAGTTAATTTGTTATTCCTCCATGCAAATTTAACTATTTTCACAGAATGCCAACCAACAGCTGAAACTCACACCTGAAGGCGTCATGTCTATGTACGCGCACCCAAAGAATTAGCCAATAAGAGAGCAGAGTGCGCTTGTAACGGTATGTTTGAATTATGTACACTGCAGTGCAAGCTGAAAGTCAGAGAGGTAATACACAGCGCGCAAGTGTTCCTGGATTTATCTCGATTTTCATCAGTTTCGCAGGTGTCCGTGGATTTACCTGGATTTTCATCAGTTTCGCTTGTTCCGCTGAAAACAAAGCCTGGAATTCAACCATGAGGAAGAGGTAACGCTTTTACCAATCATACATTTTTGCTGTGGATTTTTTTAAACCGTGTAAAATTAACGTTCGCTGTTAGCTTAGCTAGGAGCTAATTAAACTCCATTGCCAGTCAGTGTAAGTTGATGTTGTTAATATCTCAAACTATACATCACATCGCTTATACTTTGACATTCTGAGTGAGAGCAGAACTAGCTCAAGGGTCTGATGTATATGTCGTTGAACAGAGGCTTTGGATTAAATCCAAACGTACTAGCACACGGATCAAGTGTAAATATAACCTTTTTATTGAACTAACGTTTCGACGCAGAGTGCGTCCTGATGAAGGCTAACGGCAGAGCTATTTCTCTACTCTGATGAAGACGCACTCTGCGTCGAAACGTTAGTTCAATAAAAAGGTTATATTTACACTTGATCCGTGTGCTACAGTACTTTTGGATTTCATCCAAAGCTTCTGTTCAAAGACTTGCCCTTTCCTGAGAGCACCGGACCAGCCTGCTGGGCTGCTTGGGTCGAAGCGCGCCTATAACTTCATCCTGCAAGTATATGTCGTGTTAAAGTTGTGTGAACTGTCGCAGTTTTTAAAAAGAAGTGCATTTTAAAAGCACAGCCTGCTAGCGCAAGACCCTCACGGCTGGCTTCATAGCGTCCCCTTATAAAGCTACTCCCAGTAAGCCGTTTGTTTAACAAGCTGATCGGCTGATCCCTCGTATAGTATTTCTGTATTCCTAAAACATTGTGATAGTAATCCTATAATATTCCTATAGTAATCTTCATATTTCCTTTTTGGATCTTATTTTTTAATTTATTACCACAAACAAACAATACAAGTGAAACACACAGAGGAAACACAAATCTAGTAGTAGGCTACATGTAGGTAGTTGCACTGTGGACTATGTGCTTCATCTCTTCTCACATAGGAAGAGGTTGTTGCATTGGTTGTCAAAACACATTTGCATTGACCAGCATTTCTGGGGAAGAACCATGTTTCTGCTGTCAGTCCTTATGACCATGTTGTTTCTCCCATCTTTCCATCTTTACAGTTTTACAGCTCCCTCCTTCCCAGATGAGAGATGGCGCATCAAAGCGCGCAGACCTCTCTCCATGAAGGAATATTGGAATGTGAGTGATTCATATCAAGGCTCATGCAACAGCCATGGCTCCATCACACACACACACACACACACACACACACACACACACACACACACACACACACACACACACACACACACACAAACACAAACAAACACTCACACAGTCTGCTTCACACAGCGCACACATATACAAGCATGCACACCTCCCTCTTAAGCAGAGCCATAGACATAGTCCACAGAGTTACTTTTTTCCTGCTTATTAAAATGTTATATATATTTTTTGTTAAATTTACCCACACAGGGACTCGACGCTCTGGAGAAAGATAACTTCAACCTGAAAATGCGCATTTACTATTTGGAGGAGGCCATGCAGCAGAAATGCAGTGACTCCAGTGAGGACATGTTCCAAACGGTGTGTATACTTTCAGTTCTCCTGCCTCACTGTAGCTGTGTATATACTGTTCTCCTGCCTCACTGTAGCTGTGTATATACTGTTCTCCTGCCTCACTGTAGCTGGACACTGTGTGTATATACTTTCAGTTATCCTGCCTCACTGTAGCTGGACACTGCATGTATATACTTTCAGTTCTCCTGCCTCACTGTAGCTGGACACTGTGTGTATATACTTTCAGTTCTCCTGCCTCACTGTAGCTGTGTATATACTTTCAGTTCTCCTGCCTCACTGTAGCTGGACACTGTGTGTATATACTTTCAGTTCTCCTGGCTCACTGTAGCTGTGTATATACTGTTCTCCTGCCTCACTGTAGCTGTGTATACTGTATACTGTTCTCCTGCCTCACTGTAGCTGTGTATATACTTTCAGTTCTCCAGCCTCACTGTAGCTGGACACTGTGTGTATATACTTTCAGTTCTCCTGCCTCACTGTAGCTGTGTATATACGTTCAGTTCTCCTGCCTCACTGTAGCTGGACACTGTGTGTATATACCTTTAGTTATCCTGCCTCACTGTAGCTGGACACTGCTAACCACCTTCTGCCTGCCAGGCTGATGTTGGTGCTTTATTTGTGTGTTAAGCCACAGTAACCAGTTTCATTGTTGTGATTGTATTGTTATCTTTTGGGGTGAGAAGTATTTATGAGAATCTCTTTGTCTCACCTGGACAGTTCATCTTCTCTTTTTTCCATTAAGTGTATTGTAACAATAGTATCTTTTTGTAGTACACACACACACACACACACACACACACTTATTTCCGTCTTCAATTGGTCGATTTAAAATTGGCCCCTCCTCTTGTCGCTGCCGTCCGCCGCTCATCGCCTTGCAAAGCATGCTGGGATACCTGGCGACATATCCAATACAAAATGAATGGGCAGCAGCAACAGCAGGTGTCTACTACATGCGAAATAAAATGTTGCCCTGTATCTCATTTACTTTTAACCAGGGAGAAAGTCAGGGAATCAAGTAGCTGCTTTCACACCCCTAAACTAGGCGTGCCTACTCTAACTGCTTTCATTCCTACTGCCAGTGTTTTTGCTATAGATCCATCTGTATTTGTCCTATAATGGAATTAATGTTGTCTCTCCCTAGAACATTGAGCTGAAGGTAGAGCTGGAGTCCATGAAGAGAGAGCTGTCAGAGAAACAGGAACTACTGGTGTGTGCATCGTAAGTATCAAGTGCCTAGAAACTATCAGTGTTATCATCACAGCAGTGAATAGTCATGTTTGTTTGGCATTATTAAAACCCTTTCATAAAAGCTTAGCATACCACAGTAGGTGCCAAAATCCCTGAAATCATGCTAACTTTACATGAGTTTCTAAAACTTTAATACAGATACAGAACTTTGCATAGTATTCAGGTCAAAATTCTCAGAATGCAGGAAAAAAAAGATGTCATGGAAACTTAGTGGTGAAAATGTGCATGGACCCTAACCTAATCTCCTCTGTGTATGTCATCAGGAAGGCATTGGAGAGTCTGGCTGGAGAGGGTCTGAGAGAGCAAGCTCAAAGAGAGATGGCTGCACTTCAAGACGCATTCAACAAGAAGGTCACCAACTTAGAACAGGTGAATATTCAAGATTCTATGGAGCTAATCATTTCCATTGATTTTCGATACACTTATAAGGAGGTGAAAATACATGTTATGCATTACAGGAATAACTGTATAGGTGGTCACCAAACCTTATAAGTCCAAATTTTAGTCAAAAATTAGCATTAACCATTACCAGTAACTAGGGGTGTCACAATATATCGTCCCACGAAATTTCGCGATAGTAAAACGTCACGATATGTATCGTTGAGATGAAATCTCATATCGCAAAAAAAAAAAAATTTTTTTTTTTTTTTTTCAAAAAATAGACTAAGAAACGTCTTTGTTTGTTGAAGTTCAATGTGTGGAAAGTAGTTCAGTTGAACAAGTCTCTGAAGAGACACATGAGAAGTTATACAGGAGAGAAACCATTCAATTGAGTTTCTGGCAAAACTGTTTACTTGACAGGAAAAACTGAAGATGCATAAAAAATAGATTAAGAAAAGTCTTGTTGTTTGAGTTTGAAGAAAAACTGAAGATGCATAATGAGAATTTATACTGCTGAGAAACCTTTTAGTTCAAAGTAAATCTAAGTGACGGTGTAACTCATTCTATTTCAAGATAAGCCTTATCTCCAATCTCATGTTTTTTCTAGTTGTTATTGTAATAACAATTTCCCACAACAGCATGTTTTGTATTTGTGCATTTCAAATAAAATACTACTTTTCCAGTCATATATTGTCATTATTCAAGTTTAAAAAAATATTGTTAAAATCGTATCGTATCGTATCGTTATCGTGAACCCAGTATCGTGATACGTATCGTATCGTGAACTGAGTGTATCGTGACACCCCTACCAGTAACACCAGTCATTATGGTACTTGTCTGTTACAGTCCCAAAATTGGCTTTGTCACCTCTTGCCTTCAAAGATGTGGATAAGTGAACTGTTGTCTTGCCTGTGATGTTGTGAAAACAATACCGCCCCCATCTGGCAGCATCACATTATTGCCTGTGCTGTGCGCTTCTGCGTGAATTTAACCAAAGGCCTCCTTTTCCAATGTTCTTGCATTACTTTTGCTTGATCAAATCAAAGTACACCACAGTAAATATATTTATATGTCATAAACTGAATAATGATAATATAATAATAATAATCACCCAATACTGCTGTAGATAAATGAACATATACCTGTATGCCCGGTTGATACAGTATTTAAACAGTGTAGAGTTTAATCCAGGAGAAACATGCTTTGTATTCCCTACAAAACACAGCCAATCCAGCAGTGTAATCCAGATTATGATTTTTTTAACCTTTCTTGAATTAATAATACTACTCCTTGACCAACATTTTTGGCAGACACAAGTGCATTTTTGCTTAGCTGCAGAGGAAAGAGGTGTCCAACACAGCAACTGGTCAAACCATCTGCAATAGACCAAAATATTTGACAACCACAAAGGACAAATCTGTAATAACTGCAGTAGTAGTTGCCTCATTCGGTCTTTCCTCCTCCACCTCAGGACCTGCGCACAGCAGAGGAGGAGGTGGAGAAGATGGCAGCCATTGCTAAGCAGGAGAAGCTCAAGAATATTGACATGGAGAAGCAGCTCCGAGCTGTGCGTCTGTCCAGAACCTTCACCCCTGTCTCCGTCCCCAGCCCAGTCCATGACCAGCAGCAGGTCCTGCAGGAGAAAGACAGGTAAGGCACACAGGAGATGTCAATCTGAGATATAGATGTTTTTTTCTGTGCATGTTATTCCTGTTGGCCACTTTTTGACCATCCTTCAATGTATGAAAGAGACTTAAGTACTTCCCTTGTCTTCTACTCATCCCAGAATCATCGAGCAGCTGAAGATGAAGAAGAAGACCCTGGAAGCTGATCTTTCAGCTGCCATTCGTGTTCGTGTTCGTGTTAGGCAACTCTCTTCCCTCCTTGCCAAGAAAGATCAGGAACTTGAGGTATAGCTGCTGTTTATTGGTAAAGTGCTTTCTTTCTTGTATGTAATGCTGGGTATCACAACTTTTTAGATGTCAATTAAATTATATCGATACTACAGAGTGAAATGTAAAGTATTTTGGTGCCAAGTTTTGACAGTAGATATATTCAGATAAATGTATTGCTACTCTTCTCACATCCAGCTGCTAGATATTTGTGAAGCAACACAATCTAATGTTTATGTTGCTTCAGTTTGAACAAGACCTTAACGTGCAAGGCTACTAGCTACATTCCAGTCACAACCCAACTGAATTAAACACTGCATCATTTCAGGTTGAATTTACTTTTCACAGCATCAATCAAATAGCAATCGATCAGCCATTGATCATAATCAATAAGTATTCTAAATGGGTCATCATCAGCCAATCGTTTCATCTGCCCAATCAAAACAAAGAAATGCTGTAAAAGTATAAGCCAATTTGCGGCAGTCAGCACAAGATGTTAGATTAGAAGCAGTTTAATATATTGGACAAAAGCTGCTGCAGTGAACAACTTTTCATGCGACTAATTTCTCTATTGGCCATATTCCATCAAAAATAATAACTTACTAAACTTGGTTCTCTCAGCTTCCATATTCTTTATTCACCTTATGTAGCCCCGCCCACTTGACCCAGTTGAGTTATGACTTCCTGTTCAAAACACCGTCTCTTTTACCTGCTCAAACCTAGTTTGACTCACTGGCTCCCCTTAGGGGTCGGCACCAGTGTTGGGGGTAACTCATTACAAAAGTAACATATTACATGTAATATATTACTTTTAGCAGTAACTCAGTAATATAACTTATTACTTATAGGATTTCAGTAATATTATACCAGTTACTTTGTCAAGTAACTCAAGTTACAAATTGAGTTACATTTTATTAAATCAATGCACATATTTAAAAAAGATACAATCATTTCCTAATCAAACTGTGTGTTTTTATGCAAATAACCACTATAGATGACAATAACAAAGGAAAATGATAACATTTAGAATTTTGGATTGTTTACACTGACTTCAAGGCGGTTGAAATTATTCTTCAGGATGGTTCCGGAGCAGCGATGTCATTCTGCTGCTGCTGTTGTTTTGGTAAAAGTAATGCAAAAGTAGTGTAATAAGTAACGAGTTACTCTACACAGAAAGTAATATTGTAAAGTAACTTATTACTTTCAAATGAAAGTAACTAGTAATAAGTAATATATTACATTTTGAAAGTAACTTGCCCAACACTGGTCGGCACACACACATTAAAGCTCCTCAGCAGTGTTGGCCACAGTTAACACACTGATATTTATAAGATGCTAATGTTTTTTTATTGTCTTCGTTTTGATGTATTCTGTTCCTGTGCTCACTAAAAAACAGACCCTGTCTGGGAAGTTGCAGGAGAGGGAGAATGAGATGCGTTCTGAGAAAAAAAATGCTCTGAAACGAGACAGCGCCATCCAGAGGTTCACTCAAGTCCTCAGTCGAAAGGAAAAAAAGGTGAGGTTTAAAACAACACCACTAATTTCACTCATTGATGACATGAGAACAATTTAGATGATAACCTAGGCTGCAGTTCAATTGATGTGTCTTCACTATTATTCTCTGTCATGTGTGTCATAATGTCACACTAAGCCGTCTCTCCTTCTTGGTGATGTGCAGATTTCAGAGCTGCATCATGAGATTGAAGACAAGGACGTGGCTTTGGCCAAGTCTAGAGAGGCAGCATACAAAGCCCTACTGCAGAAAAGCCAGGTAAGTCACCTGCACATTCAGTATGCCAGTGTAACGCTATGCTAGATGCTAATATGAAGGCTTTGAGTGTGTCCATACCATTATTTTGCTTGCAGAAAGTCGGAATCCCTTCAGTCATTGAAGAAAAAAGTTATTTTATGCATATCTTAACATCTGTATACTGTATATCTTGACATCTCCCTCAGGGGGCAGAGGAGAACCAGACTCTATTGCTGAAAATGCAAGCAGAGCTGGCACAACTCGAGGGGGAACACCATACCACACTGCTGGAAGCCCAGAAGCTGCAGCGTTCCCTGACCATGAAGCAGCAGGAGCTGGCTGCAAAGGACCAACTGGCATTTGAACTGAAGGATCTGAAAGAGCAAAAGAAGAAAGGAGACGACGCCCTGAATGTAAGGCAGCTGGAAACTTTCTTATGTGCTACTAGCTCCAGGAGAAACCCACCAGTCATTCCAAACCTTTTCTCTGATATATATTCCCATTAATATATGAACTTGTGTGTGACCCCTCCTTGTGTGTGACCCCTCCAGGATCTGCGCAATCAGCTGCAGAAGTTGACTGATAGCGGGCAGATTGGGGACAGGATGAGTGCTTTGACGCAGCAGTACCAGGAGCTGCTGGAACAAACCAAAAGAAAACTGCAGGCCGACGAGGAGCAACGCATGACCTTCAAGCATCTGCTGCAGGCCATGGAGGCCCTCAAAGTCAGGCTGGACAAAGGTGAGATGTTTTGCTGTTATTTGTATATTTTGGCTTTTGAGTAATGGTTCTCAACAGAACAACACCAACAGATACAATTACTCATGACTCATATTACGTAATGGAGCTTGAAGAGACTTTAAAGGCCACATACTAACAAAAGATGCATGCATTTTTTGCATGACAAGCCAACATTAAAATGACCATTCTTATATTTACTTATATTTTCAAAAGAGGCAAGTTGCACGCAAATCCCGCAATGCCTCCATTCTGCTTCTGGTCTGAACCAGGGCTTAAAAGCGGAGAGAAATTTTGGTTAATACAGTGCAATCATGAGCTAAATTTCCCTCTCCTTGGTTGTACCTCTGAGCAGAATCCAGCGAGGCGTCCCAGGAGCCTGTCCCTGCCCCTGGCTCGGTGGACCTAGGGAAGCTGCTGCTGCAGATCAGACCCCTGAGACTGCAGCTGGAGAGGAGCATCCAGAGCAACACGGCACTCCAACATAGGCTGGAGGAGCAGCTGCTCAGAGTGCCCGACTGCCCGAACACCATCAACATCAACTACCTGCACTCCAGCTCAGGTGAGCACCCTTGTCGGGGGTTGGCAAGCCTGTACAGTGCTGTTACAATATGTACAATGCTGTTGCAGTGCTGTTG
Organism: Poromitra crassiceps; assembly: GCF_964638095.1. Taxonomy (NCBI): domain Eukaryota; kingdom Metazoa; phylum Chordata; class Actinopteri; order Beryciformes; family Melamphaidae; genus Poromitra; species Poromitra crassiceps. The sequence continues at coordinate 39,428,533 of NC_139628.1, forward strand.
CAATATGTACAGTGCTGTTACAGGAGGGAGTTAAACTGGTATTCATAACTCTTTCCAGAAATGAAGCGTGGTGCTGAGATGGAGGTGGATGAAGGCTACCAGGACACCGGCAGCTCTGGTGACGGTGTCTCCAGCGCTCCCTCCCGACTGGTGCCAGGCCACCGGCTCTGGGCCAATCGCAAGGGCCGCCATGTTTTGGGCCTGTGGGAGGACTACAAAGCCCTGTACAAACAGATCTCAGAGGGCCGCAGGCTCACACAGAAGATGGACACACACTTGCAGGAGTGTCTGCACACACACTCTGATGACAGGGTAATGACACGCTATACCCAACATCTATTTCCTGGTTGTAAATGTGTGGTGGTGGTGTTTTTAGATTAGATCTTCTTTCAGGGTTTGATTTCTCTCTCTCACACACACACACACACACACACCACACACACACAAATTATTTTAAAGACAACTCATTTATTTGTAACTACGGTATTCCAATTTCCCACTTTTTCTCAGTTTCATCTGTTACTTTACTTTTGTAGTATCCTGACTATCCAGTGTTGTGCGAGTTCACACTTCACAAGAGTGTGAAAGTTCATTTCACACTGATTCAAATAAACCAGTTCACGTTCATAGTTTTTGAACTTTCAACTAACACAGTCCCTGTGTGAATAGTCTCCAGCTGTGTATCCCTGTCTGAATAGTCTCCAGCTGTGTATCCCTGTGTGAATAGTCTCCAGCTGTGTATCCCTGTGTGAATAGTCTCCAGCTGTGTGTCTCTGCCACCCCACCCCCATTGGGAAAACTGGATGGGATGGTTATGTTTTAGATGAGCTTTTAGTTGAGTTGTATTGCCACTTTTCATTGCCACTGTTTTTAAACAAAGTCGACATACCGGCATTCAGCAGTTCAGCAACATTCTAGACAACAAACAGCATATTGAAGTGGATCTATTGTGTGCATGTCTAATCAGGCAAAGGAACCGCAGTATCTGAAGAGTTTGACCAGCGGTGTGAAGAGCATGCAGCAGGTTCTGGAGGAGGCCCGTCGACTGCTGAGACTGCTGTGGAGAGTCTCTCTGCCAGCTGGCAACACACCAGGGGACAGCAGCAACAACCAGCAGGTAGACACACACACCTGCGCACACACATACGCCTGCTCACACACAGACACACGTGCGCACGCACACACCTGCACACAGTATCCACTCAAGCATCTATAATGGACCACACTTACTCCTCTTATCTATCCACTGTATCAGGTTGAGCTGCTGAAGAATCAGATGACCAGGCTGAAGAGCCAGCTGTACCAGAAGGAGCGGCTGCTGAGTGGAGCTGAGTGGAGCCAGATCATTGATCAGTGTACGATTGTATTAGATTTGTTAGAGGTAAGTTCAAATAAGCCGCCATCCTCCAGTTGAAATGCCAAACTAATGTTCTATTCAAAGTCTAATTATGTTTTCTCACATTCTCTATTCATTTGAAATAATGGTAGACAAATGACTATAACCTCTTTGGCATGAAAGGCTACTTGACTGAGGCAGATTTTCTGAGCAAGATGTGGGATGCATGCTTCTGCAGGCAGTGTGAAAGCTTGGACATTTCCATTCATATATCTTTTCCCAAAATGAACAGACTTTTCCCTGCATGTCTGAGATCGATATGAAACAGCTGTAAGTGCTAACCTGGCCTTCATGTTGGTGTGCTGATGCTGGTAGAGTGCTGTAATGTGTCTTTGTTCCCACAGGAGGGCCAGGTCAATGGCCCCCACCAGCCTGAGGAACCACCTGTCCCGATCACCAGGCGGACTGCTGGCATGCACGCCCACTGACACTCTGGATCACAACAGTGACCGACCCCTCAGCTAGTAAATCTGAGACATGCTTCCTGACTCTTGAGTTCCCTGTCCTTTTTGCCTTGCTTTACATCTTCCATAATGCTTTGTATATAGTTTTTCAATTCCTCCTTTTCTATTCCTTTCCTATTCACTTCCTATTCCTGTTTTGAATATTTGTTATTTGTATTTATTGTAAAATAAATTGACAAATAACTTGTTGGATACAATATTGTGAATTTCTTAACCCTGTATGGTTCTAGCTTTGAACTTTTAACAATGTATTTGACTGTTTCTTAAAGCAGCAGTGCTGGACTTGATGATTTCTATCTATGAAACCATCAGTATTAATATCATTATCGCAGTCTTTATCAAAATAAGTCGAGTCCTCGTCTCGTGTACAAGAGAGTCATTGTAATATGTTTCAGTATTTTTGTAAATACAGGTGAAGTCCATAGAAGTTTTTATTCTATACATAGAAGTTTTTATTCTATGCATTATAATTCAAGATACTTATAGCAGTAGCTAAGAAAAATACAGTATATACAAAAAAGAAGTAGAAACAAAAATAAAGTGAACTAAGAATAGAAACACACTTCCATTTGGATGTCCTACCGCCATTAAACTCTAAAGAAGGCCAGGTTGAAACCTGGCATAGGGCCGGTGCATCGTATCGTCACCCATGTAATGTATTGTGATACGTATGGTATCGTGAGGTCCTTGCCAAGATCCAGCTTTAGCTGTGGTGGGGCATTACCTGTCCGACGTGTCCGTGTTGGAAATTAACTTCTGCATCCACCAGCCAAAGAGGCTGGCCGATTAGAAATTATACCAGCCATGCACATTTGTTTCCCAGGCAGGCATATTTTGTGTATAACTAACATTTGTGTAATGGTTGTCTTGATTTGGGAAAAAGTAGTTTTATCTCCAATTGGCTAGGTCTAACGAGGACGTTTGGCACGAACATGAAAAGAAGCAAATTAAGAATGAATAATCAAAGTGTTTTTTATCAAATGCACAGTATAACCAGGGTATTTTGAGAGAAAAAAAAGAAATGGTAGGTCAACACAACAATGACATAGGTCTACGCAAAAAAGAAACAAATACAACATGTGAAAAAAGCACAAACGAGGGCCAACTTGACAGCAGGGGTGGTCAAACTAAGCTCAAACACTGAACAAAGGGTTCTACTGTTTCAAATTCTGGCTCACACACTGAACAAAGGGTTCTACTGTTTCAACATTTTCTCAAAGCAGGAGACACTTTTCGTTGATACTGAGATTTTTTTGAAAAGTGTGTTCCTGTGTTCGTACTCAGTCTGTGTATATTGTGTTTTCAATTCGTAGTCGCATCTTTCTCTCTAGGCCTATAAAACAACCCTAAACATAAACTATCCTTTTTTTTGTAAGTCAATTAAATAACGGACACAATTTTCAAAAGCCAAGTGATCATTCAAAAACATAGATTATCGTCCTACAATGTGTTTAAAACTTGCAACAGTGCAGGTAGATTCCTCAATAACAACAGTGAAGAGCCTGGTCAGTTGATGATTTTTTGCTTCTGTGGTGATAATGGAGATATGACCATTCTCCTGGCACTTAATGGTGAGCAGCATGGAGAGGAACTTCCTTTCCTCGCCGATCAGCATGGCGTTACTGATGAGCGGCACGGCCTCCCTCACAGCATCCTCGATGGGGACGGGAGGGATGTTCTCCCCTCCTGCTGTGATGATCATCTCTTTGATTAGGCCAGTGATGAAGAGGAAGCCATTCTGGTCGTGTTTGCCCAGGTCGCCGGAGTGCAGCCAGCCCTCTTTGTCCAGAGCCTCCTCCGTCTTGTCAGCCATGTTGAGATAACCCATGAAGACGTGACGGCCCCAGAAGCAGATCTCGCCATTGTGCAGCACCTTCGTCTGGCACCCTTCAATCTCCTTTCCACAGCTGGTGAGCCTGAAGGCGTCGGGCAGGGAGACGGTGTGAGGACCAGAGATCTCGCTCATGCCATACAGCTCGCACACGGGAATATCCAGGCTGAGGAAGTACTGCAGGGTCTCTTTGGCAATGGGAGCAGCACCTGTGAAGCACATGCTGCAGCGGTCCAGGCCCAGGGCTTTACGCACATTGTTGAACACCAGCCACTTGGTACTTGAGTGGTGCTCTGTCTTGGGTCATGTTGGAGAGATTAGTCTGCAGACCCACATCCTTCGCCCAGGCAACAACTTTCCTGCGCACAGTGGAAGACCCGGCCCCGACGGACTGCATCTTCTCCTCCATCTTCTCCCAGACTCGTGGCACGCCCAGGAAGCATGTGGGACGCACCTCCTTCAGGGTGTTTACGAGAGAGCCCTTGAAGGCATCTCGCTGGGCGAAGTAGGTAGCCCCTCCGACCTTTATGGGGGACCAGATGTCGATCATCTGAGCTGCCTGCAATGTGGCTGAGTGGCAGGTAGCTGACCACAGCCTCCTGAGCCTGGGTGGCGTCTGTCAGAGTCAAATGGCGGCCATATTATTAATATATTCATCATGAGGGACTGACAGATAGTGACAGATTCAATTATTACAATTATAAGTATTCTACTTGCTTTAAGAAAATGGATATAACAGAAGTGTTTGGGAAGAGTACTAACAACTCTATAACTTAGCAAGTCCAATTAAGTGAATTCACAATGAATGAGTACAGTGAATTAAACCAGACACATGGCATTCAATTTCAAATATCAAATCAATTGTCCATTGCTGATTGTATTTAAATGTGGACAAATACATAATGAAAAAGTACAGCAAACCTTTTCTGACAGCCATTTGATATGCTGAGTCAGAACCTTGCCCTTTTATCGTCAGTGAATGTCTTGAGTCTTGACTGATGTTAGATTTTGAAATACTCAGTTACTTTCAAGTAAACTGATGATCTCCATCTTCCAGCCATCCTGAACAGCCTCCACTTTTCCTAAATATCAAGGAACTTCATGAGGCATCGATGCCTGATGTAAATCTTCAATAGCAATATATGACAATATTGATGTTCATCTCAAATGAACAATTGAAATGCAGTATAATATAAGATACAAACATGTCATTCTCAAATAATATTCCCTCATTTGTTTCATCTAATTGTGAGACACTCATGCTTTGCATTTTATCATTCATTTAGAGCAGACTTGTTATGAAAATCACTTGATCAATGGTCTCACATAATACTTAGGTTTCCATTGATAGATAATAGGGGTGTCACAATATATCGTCCCACGAAATTTCGCGATAGTAAAACGTCACGATATGTATCGTTGAGATGAAATCTCATATCGCAATTTTTTTTTTTTTTTTTTTTTTTTTTTTTCAAAAAATAGACTAAGAAACGTCTTTGTTTGTTGAAGTTCAATGTGTGGAAAGTAGTTCAGTTGAACAAGTCTCTGAAGAGACACATGAGAAGTTATACAGGAGAGAAACCATTCAATTGAGTTTCTGGCAAAACTGTTTACTTGACAGGAAAAACTGAAGATGCATAAAAAATAGATTAAGAAAAGTCTTGTTGTTTGAGTTTGAAGAAAAACTGAAGATGCATAATGAGAATTTATACTGCTGAGAAACCTTTTAGTTCAAAGTAAATCTAAGTGACGGTGTAACTCATTCTATTTCAAGATAAGCCTTATCTCCAATCTCATGTTTTTTCTAGTTGTTATTGTAATAACAATTTCCCACAACAGCATGTTTTGTATTTGTGCATTTCAAATAAAATACTACTTTTCCAGTCATATATTGTCATTATTCAAGTTTAAAAAAATATTGTTAAAATCGTATCGTATCGTATCGTTATCGTGAACCCAGTATCGTGATACGTATCGTATCGTGAACTGAGTGTATCGTGACACCCCTAATAGATAATGATCATATTGAAATATTGCCCAGCCCAATATTAAGTGACCTCTGCTGCAGGGCCGTGCAGAGACCTTTAGAGGCGCAGGTGCTCAATCTTAAAAAGGGGCACATGTTAACCTGCCAAACTTGCAGAATTATTTTTGAGTACCACAATAATGTAACGCTTAGTTCACATGCTTTCACACTACTCTCAATAGACAATGTGACAATCAATCAAGTCCAGGAGACAAAACTCCTTGGAATTATATTAGATAATAAATTATCTTGGTCAAAACACATTGATAAACTTGTAGTTAAAATGGGTAATGGGATTTTTGTTGTTAAAAGATGTGCAAAATTTCTGTCGCCTGTGATTCTCAAGCAGGTTATTCAAGCTATAATTTTGTTGTATCTTGATTATTGTCAAGTGGTGTGGTCTAATGCTGCAATGAACAAGCTAAGGAGACTGCAGATGGTACAAAATAAAGCAGCTAGGATTGCACTTCGTTGTGATCATAAAACAAATGTGTCAGCCATGCACAGCTCCTTGGCTTGGTCATTTGTAAAAAATAGACTACTCTACTCACTTCTTATGTTTATGTGGAATATTCTTGACACTAAAGACCCCTTATCTCTGTATGAAAATGTATCTCTAAATCATAACAGGCACATACTCAACTAGACATGCTACTGCAGAAGGTTTTACACTTCCAGTAGTTAGAACAAATGCGATGAATACAACTGTCATGTGAATGATGAATGAATGAATGAATGAATGAATGATTTTTATTTCGAGTGTTTAACAAAAAACAACCGAAAAGGATAGGTGAGAAGCCATAGGCTTATGGTAACCTACCCAGTTACAACTCATTAATGCTCAATCCATCAAGATAGAAGACAAGTAACAGTGCCATTCTATTACAATTAATGCTAAGTGACAAATCAAGGATAACAAATGGTGACCGATTGTTGCTAAGAAATGAACAAGAGGTATGCAGTTTAGAGGTATGCAGGAATGGAACACCCTTCCCACACATATTACACAAAAGAAAAGCAAAAAACATTTTAAATTCTTGGTAAAACAGCACTTACTACTGTGATAATGCTATGTATGTGTGTATGTATGTGTGTGTGTGTATGTATGTGTATGTACTGTATATATATATATATCTACTGTATATGTGTATATATATATATGTGTATATGTATGTATGTGTATATATATATAGAGAGCATATTGAAGCATGTACATAACTAATATATAATATATATGGTGATGGTAATAGTTATATGTATAATTACTGTATATATAAGATATGGTAATGGTATATATATAGGTAATATGTGATGTAGTTTTATGTATATTCTACACATCTGTAATGGTATGTAGGTAATTCTGATGTATGCAATATCTTGAAAGGTACAGTATGTATGCATGTATGTAATATCCGAAATTGTACCGTTTGTACAGAATGTATTTTTTTTATACATTATGTAAATTTTGTATGTGATATCTTGAAACTATGCAAGTTGTTTGACCCCAGGAAGAATAGCTGCAGCTCTGCTGTAGCTAATGGGGATCTTAAATAAAGACAAGACTACTAAGTTTAGCTTTCACGGTGTCATTATCCCCGCCATCATCAAGTTATTCAACACATTATGGCCATGAAGAAAACAATACAATCATATTTCTTGAGATAAATTCCTTTAACCTCTTCTACTCCACCCCGTCTTTTTTTAGGGTTGACTGGCAAATTTAGGGTAAGATAGCAGGTCAACAGTATATGCCACATAGAAGTCTGAAAGCTGGGAACCTGAAGGTTAATTTGAGGTGCAGCTCAGAACTGTCAGGTTTTCTAGTCATACATCTGTAATAATCATTGTATTTTGATTGTCTATTCAAATGTTGAGAGTATATAAAGAATACAATAGGATTGAAATATGTTGACCATCCCCGTGCCATACATCCCCTGAATGCCCTCGGGTTCTAGTTTGTGGTTGTAGTTTCATGAGGGTGTGATTATCCTAGAGGTCTCAACAGGTCAAGTTAAAAAATAAAGTATCACTACAATGAAATGGCTACTATAGGGACTAACATTGATTGATTCATTTTTATTGTGGATAATAAAAGACAGCATCCAAGGGATGAAAACATGAGAAAGTGCAAGCACTTATTTACATCATGGTCCCTGGTCATATGGAAACAAGACATACAGCAACACATAACATCATACTGTATATAGAGCACAGATCAATCAAAGAGTCAATCACCCAAACAATTATCCACAGCAATATAAAAATTATAATAAAAATCCATAACAATACATGAAAACACAATCTTAATATCAGCCCAGACTCTAAACTACAGTATAGGCTACACTACACTCCACTACACCAAGTTACTCAGCAAACATTTTTTCAGTTGGCTTTTGAACCCACTCAAGGACTGGGCAAACTTCATTATGCCCCCCAGTTCCGGACATAGAGAAAATATCTAAATAAAAAAATACTTAGTACACATGAATACAATTGGGCTAATTGGATCCACAAGAGTCTCAGCATTCCATTCATACCCAATTTATGCAATTTCAAGATTGTTTAAGGGCCGTAGTATGTGGACATTATTTAAATAGAATAGGCGAATAATAACACATATAGCCTGTTTTTTGTGTGTGCAACAACCTGCAAAAAAACCTGCATGGGATTAGCATAAAGTGGGTATGTTTGTAAAGGGAGACTTGTGGGTACCCATAGAACCCATTCTCATTAAGATATCTTGAGGTGAGAGGTCAAGGGACGCCTTTGAATATGGCCATGCCCGTTTTTCCCTCGCCAACATTTTGCTTGGTACTAGCAATGGATGCCTTAGTTCAGTGATACTCAACTTGCAGGGGGCCAGATGCCGCCCGTGATAGGGTGCAGAGTGGTCCCCTGACCATTTTCTAATTCACAATGAAAACAAACATTAAAATTTGACTGAGGTCCTGCTAAATTGTCAAATATAGCCTGCTTACCGCCCAGGCACTTATACTGTATGTACTGTACTTAACTAAATTAACCTAACTATCCTGTGTGCGCACAATTGTCAGACTAAACTCTGGCTGACGACCCAAAAACCTACAGTCGGCTACAGAAAAATTAATATTAATGTTTGTTTATTAACTGGCCCCTGGCCTCCTGTCATTTAGGTAAAGTGGCCCCCGGGCAAAGCAAGTTGAGTATCCCTGCCTTAAGTCTTCTAGTTTCATATTATCACTATCTTCACTTTAGCTTTAAAACTGCGCCCACTACAACCTCTGAAAGATGGTAAAAAAAAAATGGCACTTGGACATTAAGGAGCAAAGGGGCAGGTGCTTGAGCCCTCTCCACACGTGCCTTCTCTGCTGTGGACTATCATGTGGTCGTTCCAAGTGTCTTTTCCGACCAAAACTGTTAACCACAGACTGACCGTTTAAATGGTTTATCTCCTGTGTGGAGTATCATGTGTTCTTTAAAGGTTCCTTTACGACCAAAACATTTACCACAGACTTAGCATTTAAATGGTTTATCTCCTGTGTGAACTACCATGTGTCTGGCCAAGTCTCTGTTACGAGCAAATATTTTACCACAAACTGAGCATTTAAATGGTTTATCTCCTGTGTGGATTATCACGTGTTCCTGTAGGGTTTTTTTACGAGCAAAACATTTCCCACAGACTGAACATTTAAATGGTTTATCTCCTGTGTGGACTCTCATGTGTGTTGTCAAGTGTTCTTTCTGACCAAAACTGTTACCACAGACGGAGCAATTAAATCGCTTCTCTCCTGTGTGGACTCTCATGTGTCTGGTCAAGTTGCTGCTATGAACAAATATTTTAGCACAAACTGAACAACTAAAGTGTTTATTCCCAAGAACTTTACTGTTTTTCTGTGAGTCTAAGAGAGACTGAGGTCGACTAGTTTTCGTCCAATCATCACTGTCTTCAGTCTCAGAAGAGTCTGAAGTCTTGCCAGCACTGGCTGGTTCTGATGTTCTACGGTCATCTTCATCAGCTTCTGTTTTCATCTGTTCAGTTGAGCTGCTGGCTAGAGGCTCTGCCTCTTTCTTCTGATCAGTTTGGCTTTGATGAAGCTGTGAGGAGTGAGGTTTCTCTTCCTCATCTTCACTCTTCACAGAGACAGCAATGTATGGGAACTTGGTGTTATCAGCCTCCTCTGGCTCTTGAAGCTGCTCTCCCCTCTGACTGATGCAGAGTTCCTCCTGTTCCTCTTTAATGTGTGGGGGCTCTGGGTCCTCCTGAAGCTGCTCTCCCCCCCGACTGATGCAGAGTTCCCCCTGTTCCTCTTTCATGTGTGGGGGCTCTGGGTCCTCCTGAAGCTGTTCTCCTTCCTGACTGATGCAGAGTTCCTCCTGTTCCTCTTTAATGTGTGGGGGCACTGGGTCCTCCTGAAGCTGCTCTCCCCCCTGACTGATGCAGAGTTCCTCCTGTTCCTCTTTAATGTGTGGGGGCTCTGGGCCCTCATGGTCCAGAGTGGGGCTCCAGTCCTGCAGCTCAAGGGGAACGTCTTCTTCACTGACCAACAGCTGCTGGAAGTCTGGAGGTATGGCTACTCTGTATAACCGCACTACAGGAATTAAAACAGTGTCCAGCAGCTTTCGTTCTTGCTCGTTCTTTTTGGAAGGAGAAGATTCTAGCCTGATATCAGACTGAATGGTTAATTCGTTACACTCCATTACCTTCTTCAGAAGCAGTCAACTCAGTGGAGTGGGAAGACTCGAAGGTCTGGACTCAGGCAAGCTACCTCCTCGTACTCTGCGATCTCCTTTCAAGCAGCCCAAAATATCTCTTCAACGGCAGCAGTAGTTACTAGTTCACCAACGCTGTCAGGTTTTGGACATTAGACATTTCCATACAGTGATACAGCAACTTTCCCTCCTGGATGATTTAATGACAAACGTTGTTCTTCAAAGCTCCAACAACGTTAGCTCCATTAGCTTCACAGCTAACTAAGCTAAACCATTCATCTGAGCCCATAAGACAGAGAGGAGCTTCTTCTTCCTCCTCTCAGGGCTAAACGGAGCCTCGCCTCCAGTTTATGTATTCGTGATAATATCATCCATACATACAATACAGTTGTAAACTATACTAATGAAGGGGGGAAATCGGTAAGGTAGCCCTCCGCTCAAGAATATTTACACTTGCCGCCATCTTGTCCGACGTCTTCTTCTTCTTCACGTTTTTTTTGGCGGCTTGCAATCCAACTTTTTAGGTGCATACCGCCACCTACTGAATTTTAGTAGATTCACAATGCAATTATATACAGTGCAATGATACAGTGAAAAAATTGAATAGTGTCCACTGTCCATCCAACGTGCTCCAGTTCATAATACATCATTGTCCATACTATTACTCTCATACCAACCCAATTGTCTGAGTTTGCGCGAATGAATCCCTCAGTATTTATCTAAGTCTATCTCTGTCAAAGAGCGTGGAAGGAAAGAGACGACACTCCGGCCATTTTTGGAAACAGAATGCGCCTCGCAGTGGTCAGCTGCGGTAGCGTGAAGCAACGGGAGTTGAACCTCGGATCCTTTTCATTAGGTATTTATCTTGAAAAAACTAAACAAAGAAAATGAAAAATTTTGCTTAGTTTCCACAATATGGTTGTTGTTTTACATCCCTGCACTACACCACTTCAATCAAGATTTGCAGTATGCCCGGAAAAGATGTGAATCCCCAAAGTTTAGAGTGTTCTCCCGTTGAGTTACTGTTTAGAGAGGCTGATTATAGGGGCCAGCGCTACCGCAGCTGACCAGTGCGAGCCTGTGCTAGGTTCTTTTGGCGCTGTCACGCTTCCAAAAATAAAAAATGGCGGAGGCTGCTGGGCGCTGATGTTGCAATGGGGCAATATGGAGCTGTCATTTCTTTCCATAAAAGTTATTTGTCTCTGTTCCAGATACGTCCACCACATCCTTGTCCGACGTCAAATGAGTCCGTCCGGTCCGTCCTCATCAAACTTTTTGTCCGACTCAGCTCCCGCATCGTCAGCATGAAAGGAGCTGAAAGGAAGCATGTGTGCGCCTAGCCTCAATTATTTGTTCTCTCTGCTGGCCTATATGTCTTGCTGGAAAACAACTGAAAACTGCTGAGCCTAAGTCCCCCCCCCCCCCGATACAGAAACACCTCTCATCTTTTAGCAGCAATACTCATTGAGACCACAACGGTGTTGAATATTATTTTTTATTCAATTTTACATATTACAACCAACAACACAAAAACAATCCCAAAGACCCAGCATACACACACATACACAAAGAGTTTGGAGTAGAAAGATGTTACAGTGCATGCCATTTGTTTATAGTGACAGATTCAACTATTACAATTATTCTACTTGTTTTAAGAAAATAGATATAACCAAAGTGTTTGGAAAGAGTACAAACAACTCTATAACTCAGCAAGTCCAATACACTGAATTAAACCAGACACAGGAATTCAATTTCAAACATAAAATCAATTGTCCATTGCTGAATGAAAAAGTACTGCAAATCCTTTCTGACATATTAGCCATTTGATATGTTGAGTCAGAACTTTGCCCTTTTATCATCAGTGAATGTCTTGACTGATGTTAGATTTTGAAATACTCAGTTACTTTCATGTAAACTGATGATCTCCATCTTCCAGCATCCTGAACAGCCTCCACTTTTCCTAAATCTCAAGGAGCTTCATGAGGTATCCATGCCTGATGTAAATCTTCAATAGCAATATATGACAATATTGATGTTCATCTCAAATGAACAATTGAAATGCAGTATAATATAAGATACGAACATGTAATTTTCAAATAATATTCCATAATTTGTTTCATCTCATTTTGGGACACGCATGATTTGCATTTTATCATTCATTTAGAGCAGACTTGTTATGAAAATCAGTTGATCAATGGTCTCACATAATACGTTTCCATTGATAGACAATGATCATATTGAAATATTGCCCAGCCCAATATTAAGTGACCTCTGCTGCAGGGCCGTGCAGCGACCTTTAGAGGCGCAGGTGCTCAATCTTAAAAAGAGGCACATGTTAACCTGCCAAACTTGCAGAATTATTTTTGAGTAGCACAATAATGTAATGCTTAGTTTACATGCTTTCACACTACTTTGCTTAGTTTGCATGGTGTCATTATCCCCGCCATCAAGTTATTAAAAATATACATAGGGCATGAAGAAAACAATACAATCATATTTGACAAGCTAGCATGTCATTACATTACATTACGTCATCCAAAGCGACTTACAATAACACATTTTTGTCAGCAATAGAGCAATCAACTATGGAGCACAGTCTATGACAACTACAACTTCTGAAGGAACAGTGGTACAAGTTTAGGTTAGTGATACAAGTTTAGGTTAGTTTTTTTTTTTTTTTTTTTGAAAGAGAGAGTACGAAGTTAGATCAAGAAGGGCCCAGATGGAGCCTGAAAAGGTGTGTCTTTAGTCTTTTCCGAAAGATCGGCAGTGATTCAGCTGTCCTGACCGAAGGTGGAAGCTCGTTCCACCATTGAGGTGCCAGGGACGAGAAGAGTCGAGATCGGGATGAGCGACTTTTGAGCCCCCGTAGCGAAGGAGGGGCGAGGCGACCTGCACTGGTGGAGGAGCGAAGGGAGCGCTGAGAGGTTTGGAACCTGACCATAGATTGCAGGTACAGGGGAGCTGACTGGTGTACAGCCCTGTAGGCCAGTACCAGTGACTTGAATGTGATGCGGGCCGAGATGGGAAGCCAGTGGAGGTCCTGGAAGAGGGGAGTGACGTGAGAGAATTTGGGTTGGTTGAATACCAGACGCGCTGCAGCGTTCTGAATGAGCTGAAGCGGTCGGATGTCGGTGGCAGGTAGGCCGGCCAGGAGCACGTTGCAGTAGTCCAGGCGGGAGATGACAAGAGACTGGACCAGGAGTTGAGTCGCTTCTCTTGTGAGAAAGGGACGGATTTTGCGGATGTTGTAGAGAGAGAACCTACAGGAGCGTGCTGTCGCAGCTATGTTGGCTGAGCAAGACAGCTGGTTGTAAAGGATCACCCCAAGGTTCTTAGCTGTTTGGGAGGGAAGTACAGTGGTGTTGTCAATGGAGATGGAGAGATCTGCGAGAGGGCAGTCTTTCCCTGGGAGGAAGAGTAGCTCTGTCTTACCAAGGTTGAGCTTGAGGTGGTGGGCAGACATCCAGTCGCCAATGTCTTTGAGGCATGCAGAGATGCGAGCCTCGATTTGAGTGTCGGAGGGGGGGGGGGGGGGAGGAAAAGCTGGGTGTCATCAGCATAGCAGTGATAAGAAAAGCCATGAGAAGAGATCACATAGGCAAGAGATCTGATATAGAGAAGGAAAAGTAAGGGGCCCAGGACTGAGCCCTGGGGGACACGGGTGGTAAGAGGACAGGATCTGGAGAGGGACCCTCTCCATGAGACCTGGTATAAGCGGTTCGAGAGGTAGGAAGCAAACCAGGAGAGTGCAGAACCTGAAATGCCGAGGTCAGACAGAGTGGAAAGAAGGATTTGGTGGTTGACTGTATCGAAGGCAGCAGACAGGTCAAGGAGGACAAGAACAGAGGAGAGGGATGAGGCCATAGCAGTGTGAAGGGCCTCTGTGACAGCAAGAAGAGCTGTCTCGGTGGAGTGAGAAGCCTTGAAACCGGACTGCAGAGGGTCCAGGAGGTCATTTTGGGAGAGATAGAGAGAAAGTTGTTCGGACGCTGCTCGTTCGAGGGTTTTGGAAAGGAATGAGAGAAGAGAGACAGGTCTGTAGTTCTGAATAGCAGTAGGGTCAAGGGAGGGTTTCTTAAGCAGAGGCTTGACTCTTGCAGTCTTTAGAGCAGGCGGAACAAGACCAGAGGACAGAGAGGAGTTAATGAAGGTAGTGAGGAAGGGAGATATGTTAGGTGAGATGGTTTGGAGGAGAGAGGAAGGGATAGGATCGAGGGGGCAGTAAGTGGCTCGGTTCGAGCTGATGAGTTTAAGCACTTCATCGGGAGAGAGGGGAGAGAAGGAAGGAAATCCAGGGACAGGGGGCCGGGAAGCAGGATTGGAGTCGGGAGTGTTAGTGAGGGTGCCTGGAGGATGGAAGGAGGAACTGATGTCATCCACCTTTTTAGTAAAGAAGGTTACAAAATCATCAGCAGAGAGGGAGGAGGGAGGGGGAGGGGAGGGAGGGTTGAGGAGCGTGGAGAAGGTGGAGAACAGTTTACTGGGGTTGGATGCAGAGGACTGGATTTCAGAGATGAAGAAGGAGGTTTTTGCTTTGGAGACAGCAGAGGTGAAGTTGGAGTGGATAAGGTGGTAGGAAGAGAGATCTTCAGGGTGATGTGATTTTCTCCATTTTCTCTCAGCTGCCCGAAGCTCAGTTCGATAAGTTCGCAGAGATTCAGTCAGCCAAGGAGAAGGGGGAGAAGATCGGGCAGGCTTAGTGGTGAGTGGGCAAAGAGAATCAAGAGCAGAGGAGAGAGAGGAGAGAAGAGTGGTGGAAGCCTCGTCAGTGGACAAGAGAGCAAATTGCTTGGCTGGGGGAAGCAAGGAGAGGACGGTAGAAGAGAGGGAGTTGGGTGAGAGAGTTTTTAGGTTGCGTTGGGTGGTGGTAGAGTGAGGGGGAGATGGGTAGGAGGAGGGGAGGGGGATGGGAAGAGAGAAGGTGATAAAGTGGTGGTCGGATACAGGAAGAGGAGTCACAGTAATGTTAGAGGTGGAGCAGGATCTGGTGAAGACCAGGTCAAGCACATTCCCTGCTTTGTGAGTAGGAGGAGATTGAGAGAGGTAGAGGTCAAAGGATGAGAAGAAGTTAAGGAAAGGCAGAGATTGTAAGGTTACTGGCTGGATGTTGAAGTCTCCCAGAAGGATGAGTGGAGTACCATCCTCAGGAAAGACGGAGAGAAGGGTGTCCAGCTCGTCCAGAAAGTCACCAAGCAGACCAGGCGGGCGGTAGATTACCACAATGTTGAGCTTGATGGGTAGGGATACGGCAACTGCATGGGACTCAAAAGATGAGATAGACAGATGAGAGAGAGAGAGGTGACAGTGTAGGTCCATTTGGGAGAGATGAGGAGACCAGTGCCTCCGCCACGGCCAGAGGCTCTGGGGGTGTGTGAGAAGGAATAAGCAGCAGAGAGAGCTGCAGGAGTAGCAGTGTTTTCAGGAATGATCCAGGTCTCTGTGAGAGCTAGGAAGTGGAGGGTTTGAGATAGAGCATGAGCCGAGATGGTCTCAGTTTTCTTAACAGCCGACTGACAGTTCCAGAGACCTCCGGCAATTGTAAAAGGACTATTTGTGCGCTTAGGGTAGGAAAGATTACCGGGGTTACTACACCTGAAGCTGCCGTGTCTACGGCATCTGTGGGCTGATGTTACAACAGGGATGGGGAGAAAACACATAGTTAGGTAGATGAGTAGTTAGAATAACAGAGGTAGCAAAAAACCCTATTCTCTGGCCTCCCCTCGATGGACTCCCGCAGAAAGACTCCCGAGTCTTCGTGCCCCTTTACCGCTGCCGCTGTAGACTGACAGTGCTAAGAAATACTGCTTCAACAGGGCTATAAGCCACGCCTATCCAATCAGCCCCCGTCGTTCACAGGGGGTGCTTGTCCTGATGTCAGCTGAGAGCAATCAACCAGCTGAGCCAGAGTTTCACTCAGACCCAAAATCTATCCTAAATACAACTACTTTTAGAATAAAAGAGTTAGCAGACAGAAATAACACTTAGCCTAAAGACTCACCCACTGGAGCCAAAGTTAAATCACAGACAGGTATCCACAGAAGAGCAGCTCTATGTCAGACAACTATAATGTGTAACTCACATGTCATGCTTGGTATGGATGCCTTAGGTCTTCTAGTTTCATACATCTTCAGTATCTTCACTCTAGCTTCAAAAAGCCCACTACAGCCTCTGAAAGATGGTTACAAAAAGGGCACTTGGACATTAAGGAGCAAAAGTTCAGGAACTTCAGGTGCTTGAGCTCTCTCCGCCACATCCTCTGTACATGCCTGCTCTGCTGTGTGGCCCTGCTCTATCATGTGCTTGTTCAAGTGTCCTTTACGACCAAAACTCTTACCACAAACTAAGCATTTAAATAGTTTATCTCCTGTGTGGAGTATCATGTGTTCTTTCAAGCTTCCTTCCTGACCAAAACATTTCCCACAGACTGAGCATTTAAATGGTTTATCTCCTGTGTGGAATCTCATGTGTCTGGTCAAGTCTCTGTTAAGACCAAATCTTTGACCACAAACTGAACAATTAAAAGTTGGTTCAGCTCCTGTGTGGATTATCATGTGTTCATTCAGGGTTTGTTTATAACCAAAACATTTCCCACAGACTGAGCATTTAAATGGGTTATCTCCCGTGTGGACTCCAATGTGTTCTTTCAAGGTTCCTTTATGACCAAAGCTCTTACCACAGACTGAGCATTTAAATGGTTTATCTCCTGTGTGGATTATCATGTGTTCCTTCAGGTTTTTTTTATGACCAAAACATTTCCCACAGACTGAACATTTAAATGGTTTCTCTCCTGTGTGGACTCTCATGTGTGTTGTCAAGTGTTGTTTCTGACCAAAACTGTGACCACAGACTGAGCAATTCAATCGCTTCACTCCTGGGTGCAGTCTCATCATGTGTCTGGTCAAGTTTCTGTTATGAGCAAATCTTTTACCACAGACTGAGCATTTAAATGGTTTATCTCCTTTGTGGATTATCATGTGTTCCTTCAGGGTTTGTTTATGACAAAAAAAATTCCCACAGACTGAGCATTTAAATGGGTTATCTCCCGTGTGGAATCCAATGTGTTCTTTCAAGGTTCCTTTACGACCAAAGCTCTTACCACAGACTGAGCATTTAAATGGTTTATCTCCTGTGTGGAGCGTCATGTGTTGTTTCAAGCTTCCTTTACGACCAAAACATTTCCCACAGACTGAGCAATTAAATGGTTTATCTCCTTTGTGGATTATCATGTGGTGCTTCAGGGTTTGTTTACGACGAAAGCTCGTACCACAGACTGAACATTTAAATGGTTTCTCTCCTGTGTGGACTCTCATGTGTGTTGTCAAGTGTTGTTTCTGACCAAAACTGTTACCACAGACTGAGCAATTAAATCGCTCATCTCCTGTGTGCAGTCTCATGTGTCTGGGCAAGCTTCTGTTATGAACAAATCTTTTACCACAAACTGAACAACTAAAGTGTTTATTCCCAAGAACTTTACTGTTTTTCTGTGAGTCTAAGAGAGACTGAGGTTGACTAGTTTCCGGCCAATCATCACTGTCTTCAGTCTCAGAAGAGTCTGAAGTCTTGCCAGCACTGGCTGGTTCTGATGCTCTACTACGGTCATCTTCATCAGCTTCTGTTTTCATCTGTTCAGTTGAGCTGCTAGCTAGAGGCTCTGCCTCTTTCTTCTGATCAGTTTGGCTTTGGTGAAGCTGTGAGGACTGAAGCTTATCTTCCCCATCTTCACTCTTCACAGAGACAGCAATGAATGGGAACTTGGTGATATCAGCCTCCTCTGGCTCTTGAAGCTGCTCTCCCCTCTGACTGATGCAGAGTTCCTCCTGTTCCTCTTTAATGTGTAGGGGCTCTGAGTCCTCCTGAAGCTGATCTCCCCCCTGACTGATGCAGAGTTCCCCTTGTTCCTCTTTCATGTGTAGCGGCTCTGGGTCCTCCTGCAGCCGCTCTCCCCCCTGACTGATGCAGAGTTCCCCCTGTTCCTCTTTCATGTGTAGGGGCTCTGGGTCCTCCTGAAGCTGCTCTCCCCCCTGACTGATGCAGAGTTCCCCCTGTTCCTCTTTCATGTGTGGGGGCTCTGGGTCCTCCTGAAGCTGTTCTCCTTCCTGACTGGTCCAGAGTTCCTCCTGCTCCTCTTTAATGTGTGGGGGATCTGTGTCCTCCTTAAGCTTCTCTCCCTCCTGACTGTTCCAGAGTTCCTCCTGTTCATCTTTCTGAGTGGGGCTCCAGCCCTTTAGCTCAAGGTGAACGTCTTCTTTACTGACCAACAGCTGCTGGAAGTCTGGAGGTATGTCTACTCTGTATAACTGCACTACAGGAATTAAAACAGTGTCCAGCAGCTTTCGTTCTTGCTCGTTCTTTTTGGAAGGAGAAGATTCTAGCCTGATATCAGACTGAATGGTTAATTCGTTACACTCCATTACCTTCTTCAGAAGCAGTCAACTCAGTGGATTGGGAAGACTCGAAGGTCTTGACTCAGCCAAGCTACCTCCTCGTACTCTGCGATCTTCTTTAAGCAGCCCAAAATATCTCTTCAACGGCAGCAGTAGTTACTAGTTCACCAACGCTGTCAGGTTTTGGACATCAGACATTTCCATACAGTGATACAGCAACTTTCCCTCCTGGATGATTTAATGACAAACGTTGTTCTTCAAAGCTCCAAAAACGTTAGCTCCATTAGCTTCACAGCTAACTAAGCTAAACCATTCATCTGAGAGCCCATAAGACAGAGAGGAGCTTCTTCTTCCTCCTCTCAGGGCTAAACGGAGCCTCGCCTCCAGTTTATATATTCGTGATAATATCATCCATACATACAATACAGTTGTAAACTATACTAACGAAGGGGGGAAATCGGTAAGGTAGCCCTCCGCTCAAGAATATTTACACTTGCCGCCATCTTGTCCGACGTCTTCTTCTTCTTCACGTTTTTTTTGGCGGCTTGCAATCCAACTTTTAAGGTGCATACCGCCACCTACTGAACTTTAGTAGATTCACAATGCAATTATATACAGTGAAAAAATGTAATAGTGTCCACTGTCCATCCAACGTGCTCCAGTTCATAATACATCATTGTCCATACTATTACTCTCATACCAACCCAATTGTCTGAGTTTGCGCGAATGAATCCCTCAGTATTTATCTAAGTCTATCTCTGTTCCAGATACGTCCACCACATCCTTGTCCGACGTCAAATGAGTCCGTCCGGTCCGTCCTCATCAATCTTTTTGTCCGACTCAGCTCGCGCATCGTCAGCATGAAAGGAGCTGAAAGGAAGCATGTGTGCGCCTAGCCTCAATTATTTGTTCTCTCTGCTGGCCTATATGTCTTGCTGGAAAACAACTGAAAACTGCTGAGCCTAAGTCCCCGCCCCCACTGATACAGAAACACCTCTCATCTTTTAGCAGCAATACTCATTGAGACCACAACGGGGTTGAATATTATTTTTATTCAATTTTACATATTACAACCAACAAGACAAAAACACCCCCAAAGACCCAGCATACACACACATACACAAAGAGTTTGGAGTAGAAAGATGTTACAGTGCATGCCATTTGTATATCGAACATCCCTACATTTAATGATTACTGTAAATAAACACAATTTCATTTTGGAGAAATCAGTGTTATAAGCCTAGACTACATATAGCATATATATATAGCATATTATTACTGTCTCCCTGAAAATAGGATTCTCAAATTTTAGGTTACGCACAATGGCCTACAAATTATGTAAATTCATTCTTCTCTCCGCCCAAGCCGGGACTCATAATAATAAAAGTTTAAAAATACTACTTAGAAAGTTGAAAACTTTCCTTAATATAAAACACATTTTTATCAGCCATTTCAGACGCTGAAGTGAGTCCATGCTTCTTCTTCTTTTTACCAGCGTCATCAAGAACTTTATTTGTACTAGTGGACCCGTGGGAGTTGGACCCTTCCGCCAAACCCGCCAAACCCACCAAACATAAAAGCTGAAACAAGTTAACCTGGACCAAGTACACTTTCTTAAGGAAAATGTGTTTTTTTGTGGCCAGTATGATAGAACAGTTTATAGTGACAGATTCAACTATTACAATTATTCTACTTGTTTTAAGAAAAGAGATATAACCAAAGTGTTTGGGAAGAGTACAAACAACTCTATAACTCAGCAAGTCCAATACACTGAATTAAACCAGACACAGGAATTCAATTTCAAACATAAAATCAATTGTCCATTGCTGAATGAAAAAGTACTGCAAATCCTTTCTGACATATTAGCCATTTGATATGTTGAGTAAGAACTTTGCCCTTTTATCATCAGTGAATGTCTTGACTGATGTTAGATTTTGAAATACTCAGTTACTTTCATGTAAACTGATGATCTCCATCTTCTAGCATCCTGAACAGCCTCCACTTTTCCTAAATCTCAAGGAGCTTCATGAGGCATCCATGCCTGATGTAAATCTTCAATAGCAATATATGACAATATTGATGTTCATCTCAAATTAACAATTGAAATGCAATATAATATAAGATATGAACATGTAATTTTCAAATAATATTCCATCATTTGTTTCATCTAATTTTGGGACACGCATGATTTGCATTTTATTATTCATTTAGAGCAGACTTGTTATGAAAATCACTTGATCAATGGTCTCACATAATACGTTTCCATTGATAGACAATGATCATGTTGAAATATTGCCCAGCCCAATATTAAGTGACCTCTGCTGCAGGGCCGTGCAGAGACCTTTAGAGGCGCAGGTGCTCAATCTTAAAAAGGGGCACATGTTAACCTGCCAAACCGGCAGAATTATTTTTGAGTAGCACAATAATGTAATGCTTAGTTTACATGCTTTCACACTACTTTGCTTAGTTTGCATGGTGTCATTATCCACGCCATCAAGTTATTAAAAATATACATAGGGCATGAAGAAAACAATACAATCATATTTGACAAGCTAGTATGTCATGCTTGGTATGGATGCCTTAGGTCTTCTAGTTTCATACATCTTCAGTATCTTCACTCTAGCTTTTAAAAGCCCACTACAGCCTCTGAAAGATGGTTACAAAAAGGGCACTTGGACATTAAGGAGCAAAAGTTCAGGTGCTTGAGCTCTCTCCGCCACATCCTCTGCAAATGCCTGCTCTGCTGTGTGGCCCTGCTCTATCATGTGCTTGTTCAAGTGTCCTTTACGACCAAAACTCTTACCACAAAATAAGCATTTAAATGGTTTATCTCCTGTATGGAGCATCATGTGTTCCTTCAGGGTTTGTTTATGCCGAAAATATTTCCCACAGACTGAGCATTTAAATGGTTTATCTCCTGTGTGGTGCATCATGTGTTCTTTCAAGCTTTCTTTACGACCAAAACATTTCCCACAGACTGAGCATTTAAATCGTTTCTCTCCTGTGTGGTGCATCATGTGTTCTTTCAAGCTTCCTTTACGACCAAAACATTTCCCACATACTGAGCATTTAAATGGTTTCTCTCCTGTGTGGACTCTCATGTGTCTTGTCAAGTGGTGTTTCTGACCAAAACTGTTACCACAGACTGAGCAATTAAATTGCTTCTCTCCTGTGTGCAGTCTCATGTGTCTGTGCAAGCTTCTGTTATGAACAAATCTTTTACCACAAACGGAACAACTAAAGTGTCTATTCCCAAGAACTTTACTGTTTTTCTGTGAGTCTAAGAGAGACTGAGGTTGACTAGTTTCCGGCCAATCATCACTGTCTTCAGTCTCAGAAGAGTCTGAAGTCTTGCCAGCACTGGCTGGTTCTGATGCTCTACTACGGTCATCTTCATCAGCTTCTGTTTTCATCTGTTCAGTTGAGCTGCTGGCTAGAGGCTCTGCCTCTTTCTTCTGATCAGTTTGGCTTTGGTGAAGCTGTGAGGATTGAAGCTTATCTTCCTCATCCTCACTCTTCACAGAGACAGCAATGAATGGGAACTTGGTGATATCAGCCTCCTCTGGCTCTTGAAGCTGCTCTCCCCTCTGACTGATGCAGAGTTCCTCCTGTTCCTCTTTAATGTGTAGGGGCTCTGGGTCCTCCTGAAGCCGTTCTCCCTCCTGACTGATGCAGAGTTCCCCCTGTTCCTCTTTCATGTGTAGGGGCTCTGGGTCCTCCTGAAGCTGATCTCCCCCCTGACTGATGCAAAGTTCCCCTCCTGGGTGCAGTCTCATCATGTGTCTGGTCAAGTTTCTGGTACGAGCAAATATTTTACCACAGACTGAGCATTTAAATGGATTATCTCCTTTGTGGATTATCATGTGTTCCTTCAGGGTTTGTTTATGACGAAAATATTTCCCACAGACTGAGCATTTAAATGGGTTATCTCCCATGTGGACTCCAATGTGTTCTTTCAAGGTTCCTTTACGACCAAAGCTCTTACCACAGACTGAGCATTTAAATGGTTTATCTCCTGTGTGGAGCATCATGTGTTCTTTCAAGCTTCCTTTACGACCAAAACATTTCCCACAGACTGAGCAATTAAATGACTTCTCTCCTGTGTGGACTCCCATGTGTTCTTTCAAGGTTCCTTTACGACCAAAGCTCTTACCACAGACTGAACATTTAAATGGTTTCTCTCCTGTGTGGACTCTCATGTGTGTTGTCAAGTGGTGTTTCTGACCAAAACTGTTACCACAAACTGAGCAATTAAATCGCTTATCTCCTGTGTGCAGTCTCATGTGTCTGTGCAAGCTTCTGTTATTAACAAATCTTTTACCACAAACTGAACAACTAAAGTGTTTATTCCCAAGAACTTTACGGTTTTTCTGTGAGTCTAAGAGAGACTGAGGTTGACTAGTTTCCGGCCAATCATCACTGTCTTCAGTCTCAGAAGAGTCTGAAGTCTTGCCAGCACTGGCTGGTTCTGATGCTCTACTACGGTCATCTTCATCAGCTTCTGTTTTCATCTGTTCAGTTGAGCTGCTGGCTAGAGGCTCTGCCTCTTTCTTCTGATCAGTTTGGCTTTGGTGAAGCTGTGAGGACTGAAGCTTATCTTCCTCATCTTCACTCTTCACAGAGACAGCAATGAATGGGAACTTGGTGATATCAGCCTCCTCTGGCTCTTGAAGCTGCTCTCCCCTCTGACTGATGCAGAGTTCCTCCTGTTCCTCTTTAATGTGTAGGGGCTCTGGGTCCTCCTGAAGCTGCTCTCTCTCCCTCCTGATGCAGAGTTCCCCCTGTTCCTCTTTCATGTGTGGGGGCTCTGGGTCCTCCTGAAGCTGTTCTCCTTCCTGACTGATCCAGAGTTCCTCGTGCTCCTCTGTAATGTGTGGGGGATCTGGGTCCTCCTTAAGCTTATCTCCCTCCTGACTGTTCCAGAGATCCTCCTGTTCATCTTTCTGAGTGGGGCTCCAGTCCTGCAGCTCAAGGGGAACGTCTTCTTTACTGACCAACAGCTGCTGGAAGTCTGGAGGTATGGCTACTCTGTATAACCGCACTACAGGAATTAAAACAGTGTCCAGCAGCTTTTGTTCTTGCTCGTTCTTTTTGGAAGGAGAAGATTCTAGCCTGATATTAGACTGAATGGTTACTTCGTTACACGCCATTACCTTCTTCAGAAGCAGTCAACTCAGTGGAGTGGGAAGACTCGAAGGTCTTGAGTCAGGCAAGCTACCTCCTCGTACTCTGCGATCTTCTTTAAGCAGCCCAAAATATCTCTTCAACGGCAGCAGTAGTTACTAGTTCACCAACACTGTCAGGTTTTGGACATTAGACATTTCCATACAGTGATACAGCAACTTTCCCTCCTGGATGATTTAATGACAAACGTTGTTCTTCAAAGCTCCAACAACGTTAGCTCCATTAGCTTCACAGCTAACTAAGCTAAACCATTCATCTGAGCCCATAAGACAGAGAGGAGGAGCTTCTTCTTCCTCCTCTCAGGGCTAAACGGAGCCTCGCCTCCAGTTTATATATTCGAGATAATATCATCCATACATACAATACAGTTGTAAACTATACTAACGAAGGGGGGAAATCGGTAAGGTAGCCCTCCGCTCAAGAATATTTACACTTGCCGCCATCTTGTCCGACGTCTTCTTCTTCACGTTTTTTTTGGCGGCTTGCAATCCAACTTTTAAGGTGCATACCGCCACCTACTGAATTTTAGTAGATTCACAATGCAATTATATACAGTGAAAACATTTAATAGTGTCCACTGTCCACCCAACGTGCTCCAGTTCATAATACATCATTGTCCATACTATTACTCTCATACCAACCCAATTGTCTGAGTTTGCGCGAATGAATCCCTCAGTATTTATCTAAGTCTATATCTGTTCCAGATACGTCCACCACATCCTTGTCCGACGTCAAATGAGTCCGTCCGGTCCGTCCTCATCAATCTTCTTGTCCGACTCAGCTCGCGCATCGTCAGCATGAAAGGAGCTGAAAGGAAGCATGTGTGCGCCTAGCCTCAATTATTTGTTCTCTCTGCTGGCCTATATGTCTTGCTGGAAAACAACTGAAAACTGCTGAGCCTAAGTCCCCGCCCCCACTGATACAGAAACACCTCTCATCTTTTAGCAGCAATACTCATTGAGACCACAACGGGGTTGAATATTATTTTTATTCAATTTTACATATTACAACCAACAACACAAAAACAACCCCAAAGACCCAGCATACACACACATACACAAAGAGTTTGGAGTAGAAAGATGTTACAGTGCATGCCATTTGTTTGACATTTAATGATTACTGTAAATAAACACAATTTCATTTTGGAGAAATCAGTGTTATAAGCCTAGACTACATAGCATATATATATAGCATATTATTACTGTCTCCCTGAAAATAGGATTCTCAAATTTTAGGTTACGCACAATGGCCTACAAATTATGTAAATTCATTCTTCTCTCTGCCCAAGCCGGGACTCATAATAATAAAAGTTTAAAAATACTACTTAGAAAGTTGAAAACTTTCCTTAATATAAAACACATTTTTATCAGCCATTTCAGATGCTGAAGTGAGTCCATGCTTCTTCTTCTTTTTACCAGCGTCATCAAGAACTTTATTTGTACTAGTGGACCCGTGGGAGTTGGACCCTTCCGCCAAACCCACCAAACATAAAAGCTGAAACAAGTTAACCTGGACCAAGTACACTTTCTTAAGGAAAATGTGTTTTTTTGTGCCCAGTATGATAGAACAGTTTATAGTGACAGATTCAACTATTACAATTATTCTACTTGTTTTAAGAAAAGAGATATAACCAAAGTGTTTGGGAAGAGTACAAACAACTCTATAACTCAACAAGTCCAATACACTGAATTAAACCAGACACAGGAATTCAATTTCAAACATAAAATCAATTGTCCATTGCTGAATGAAAAAGTACTGCAAATCCTTTCTGACATATTAGCCATTTGATATGTTGAGTAAGAACTTTGCCCTTTTATCATCAGTGAATGTCTTGACTGATGTTAGATTTTGACCTCTGCTGCAGGGCCGTGCAGAGACCTTTAGAGGCGCAGGTGCTCAATCTTAAAAAGGGGCACATGTTAACCTGCCAAACTTGCAGAATTATTTTTGAGTAGCACAATAATGTAATGCTTAGTTTACATACTTTCACACTACTTTGCTTAGTTTGCACGGTGTCATTATCCCTGCCACCAAGTTATTAAAAATATACATAGGGCATGAAGAAAACAATACAATCATATTTGACAAGCTAGCATGTCATGCTTGGTATGGATGCCTTAGGTCTTCTAGTTTCATACATCTTCAGTATCTTCACTCTAGCTTTAAAAAGCCCACTACAGCCTCTGAAAGATGGTTACAAAAAGGGCACTTGGACATTAAGGAGCAAAAGCTCAGGTGCTTGAGCTCTCTCCACCACATCCTCTGCACATGTCTGCTCTGCTGTGTGGCCCTGCTCTATCATGTGCTTGTTCAAGTGTCCTTTACGACCAAAACTCTTACCACAAACTAAGCATTTAAATGGATTATCTCCTGTGTGGAGCATCATGTGTTGCTTCAGGGTTTGTTTATGCCGAAAATATTTCCCACAGACTGAGCATTTAAATGGGTTATCTCCCGTGTGGACTCCAATGTGTTCTATCAAGGTTCCTTTACGACCAAAGCTCTTACCACAGACTGAGCATTTAAATGGATTATCTCCCGTGTGGCGCATCATGTGTTCTTTCAAGGTTCCTTTACGACCAAAGCTCTTACCACAGACTGAGCATTTAAATGGATTATCTCCCGTGTGGCGCATCATGTGTTCTTTCAAGTTTCCTTTACGACTAAAGCTCTTACCACAGACTGAGCATTTAAATGGTTTATCTCCTGTGTGGTGCATCATGTGTTCTTTCAAGCTTTCTTTACGACCAAAACATTTCCCACAGACTGAGCATTTAAATGGTTTCTCTCCTGTGTGGACTCTCATGTGTGTTGTCAAGTGTTCTTTCTGACCAAAACTGTTACCACAGACTGAGCATTTAAATGGTTTATCTCCTGTGTGGATTATCATGTGGTCCTTCAGGGTTTGTTTACGACGAAAACTCTTACCACAGACTGAACATTTAAATGGTTTCTCTCCTGTGTGGACTCTCATGTGTGTTGTCAAGTGGTGTTTCTGACCAAAACTGTTACCACAAACTGAGCAATTAAATCGCTTCTCTCCTGTGTGCAGACTCATGTGTCTGTGCAAGCTTCTGTTATGAACAAATCTTTTACCACAAACTGAACAACTAAAGTGTTTATTCCCAAGAACTTTACTGTTTTTCTGTGAGTCTAAGAGAGACTGAGGTTGACTAGTTTCCGGCCAATCATCACTGTCTTCAGTCTCAGAAGAGTCTGAAGTCTTGCCAGCACTGGCTGGTTCTGATGCTCTACTACGGTCATCTTCATCAGCTTCTGTTTTCATCTGTTCAGTTGAGCTGCTGGCTAGAGGCTCTGCCTCTTTCTTCTGATCAGTTTGGCTTTGGTGAAGCTGTGAGGACTGAAGCTTATCTTCCTCATCTTCACTCTTCACAGAGACAGCAATGAATGGGAACTTGGTGATATCAGCCTCCTCTGGCTCTTGAAGCCGCTCTCCCTCCTGACTGATGCAGAGTTCCCCCTGTTCCTCTTTCATGTGTAGGGGCTCTGGGTCCTCCTGAAGCTGATCTCCCCCCTGACTGATGCAGACTTCCCCTTGTTCCTCTTTCATGTGTAGGGGTTCTGGGTCCTCCTGAAGCCGCTCTCCCTCCTGACTGATGCAGAGTTCCCCCTGTTCCTCTGTAATGTGTGGGGGATCTGGGTCCTCCTTAAGCTTATCTCCCTCCTGACTGTTCCAGAGTTCCTCCTGTTCATCTTTCTGAGTGGGGCTCCAGTCCTGCAGCTCAAGGGGAACGTCTTCTTTACTGACCAACAGCTGCTGGAAGTCTGGAGGTATGGCTACTCTGTATAACCGCACTACAGGAATTAAAACAGTGTCCAGCAGCTTTTGTTCTTGCTCGTTCTTTTTGGAAGGAGAAGATTCTAGTCTGATATTAGACTGAATGGTTAATTCGTTACACTCCATTACCTTCTTCAGAAGCAGTCAACTCAGTGGAGTGGGAAGACTCGAAGGTCTTGAGTCAGGCAAGCTACCTCCTCGTACTCTGCGATCTTCTTTAAGCAGCCCAAAATATCTCTTCAACGGCAGCAGTAGTATAGTTCACCAACACTGTCAGGTTTTGGACATTAGACATTTCCATACAGTGATACAGCAACTTTCCCTCCTGGATGATTTAATGACAAACGTTGTTCTTCAAAGCTCCAACAACGTTAGCTCCATTAGCTTCACAGCTAACTAAGCTAAACCATTCATCTGAGCCCATAAGGCAGAGAGGAGCTTCTTCCTCCTCAGGGCTTAACGGAGCCTCGCCTCCAGTTTATATATTCGTGATAATATCATCCATACATACAATACAGTTGTAAACTATACTAACGAAGGGGGGAAATCGGTAAGGTAGCCCTCCGCTCAAGAATATTTACACTTGCCGCCATCTTGTCCGACGTCTTCTTCACGTTTTTTTTGGCGGCTTGCAATCCAACTTTTAAGGTGCATACCGCCACCTACTGAATTTTAGTAGATTCAAAATGCAATTATATACAGTGAAAACATGTAATAGTGTCCACTGTCCATCCAACGTGCTCCAGTTCATAATACATCATTGTCCATACTATTACTCTCATACCAACCCAATTGTCTGAGTTTGCGCGAATGAATTCCTCAGTATTTATCTAAGTCTATATCTGTTCCAGATACGTCCACCACATCCTTGTCCGACGTCAAATGAGTCCGTCCGGTCCGTCCTCATCAATCTTCTTGTCCGACTCAGCTCCCGCATCGTCAGCATGAAAGGAGCTGAAAGGAAGCATGTGTGCGCCTAGCCTCAATTATTTGTTCTCTCTGCTGGCCTATATGTCTTGCTGGAAAACAACTGAAAACTGCTGAGCCTAAGCCCCCCCGCCCCCACTGATACAGAAACACCTCTCATCTTTTAGCAGCAATACTCATTGAGACCACTGGGTTGAATATTATTTTTATTCAATTTTACATATTACAACCAACAAGACAAAAACACCCCCAAAGACCCAGCATACACACACATACACAAAGAGTTTGGAGTAGAAAGATGTTACAGTGCATGCCATTTGTATATCGAACATCCCTACATTTAATGATTACTGTAAATAAACACAATTTAATTTTGGAGAAATCAGTGTTATAAGCCTAGACTACATATATATATATATACATATATATATATATATATATATATATATATATATATATATATATATATATATATATATATATATATATATATATATATTTATACAACAGGTAGTTCCGGCCGAGCAATTTGATTGGACAAGAGGGATCCTACCAGTGCCGTTATTTCATGATAATGCACTGGCGCTTCACTGTGTGTAGATCACTCCGCTTCACAGCTGCTCTAATCAACAAAACGCTTCACAGCTGTAGAGTAGACAGTAGTAAAGTAGACAGCCTGCAGTTAATTAGGCTGATTAGGCTACATTTTCAGCAAAGCAGAAAGCTGAGGGGACTATTTTTGTTGGCGGAGGAATAAATACAGAAATCATATATTTTCTCAGCTTTTTGTCATTTTTTTAATCAGCTTTGTTAAATAGAACTGTTGTATAAAAGCAATATCACACTCGAGGTTGTGCTGTTGTTGTCTAATATTGGCACTGCTGTGATTATCTTCGGCACTCGGCCTGCGACCGAATCACAGCAGTGCCAATATTAGCCAACAACCACACTCCCTCTCATGTGATATTGCTTAAATATATATATATATATATATATATATATATATATATATATAGCATATTATTACTGTCTCCCTGAAAATAGGATTCTCAAATTTTAGGTTACGCACAATGGCCTACAAATTATGTAAATTAATTCTTCTCTCTGCCCAAGCCGGGACTCATAATAATAAAAGTTTAAAAATACTACTTAAAAAGTTGAAAACTTTCCTTAATATAAAACACATTTTTATCAGCCATTTCAGATGCTGAAGTGAGTCCATGCTTCTTCTTTTTACCAGCGTCATCAAGAACTTTATTTGTACTAGTGGACCCGTGGGAGTTGGACCCTTCCGCCAAACCCACCAAACATAAAAGCTGAAACAAGTTAACCTGGACCAA
Organism: Poromitra crassiceps; assembly: GCF_964638095.1. Taxonomy (NCBI): domain Eukaryota; kingdom Metazoa; phylum Chordata; class Actinopteri; order Beryciformes; family Melamphaidae; genus Poromitra; species Poromitra crassiceps. Next base: position 39,458,576 of record NC_139628.1, read on the forward strand.
GTACACTTTCTTAAGGAAAATGTGTTTTTTTGTGCCCATTATGATAGAACAGTTTATAGTGACAGATTCAACTATTACAATTATTCTACTTGTTTTAAGAAAAGAGATATAACCAAAGTGTTTGGGAAGAGTACAAACAACTCTATAACTCAGCAAGTCCAATACACTGAATTAAACCAGACACAGGAATTCAATTTCAAACATAAAATCAATTGTCCATTGCTGAATGAAAAAGTACTGCAAATCCTTTCTGACATATTAGCCATTTGATATGTTGAGTAAGAACTTTGCCCTTTTATCATCAGTGAATGTCTTGACTGATGTTAGATTTTGACCTCTGCTGCAGGGCCGTGCAGAGACCTTTAGAGGCTCAGGTGCTCAATCTTAAAAAGGGGCACATGTTAACCTGCCAAACTTGCAGAATTATTTTTGAGTAGCACAATAATGTAATGCTTAGTTTACATACTTTCACACTACTTTGCTTAGTTTGCACGGTGTCATTATCCCTGCCACCATGTTATTAAAAATATACATAGGGCATGAAGAAAACAATACAATCATATTTGACAAGCTAGCATGTCATGCTTGGTATGGATGCCTTAGGTCTTCTAGTTTCATACATCTTCAGTATCTTCACTCTAGCTTTAAAAAGCCCACTACAGCCTCTGAAAGATGGTTACAAAAAGGGCACTTGGACATTAAGGAGCAAAAGTTCAGGTGCTTGAGCTCTCTCCACCACATCCTCTGCACATGCCTGCTCTGCTGTGTGGCCCTGCTCTATCATGTGCTTGTTCAAGTGTCCTTTACGACCAAAACTCTTACCACAATCTAAGCATTTAAAAGGTTTATCTCCTGTGTGGAGCATCATGTGTTCCTTCAGGGTTTGTTTATGCCGAAAATATTTCCCACAGACTGAGCATTTAAATGGATTATCTCCCGTGTGGCGCATCATGTGTTCTTTCAAGGTTCCTTTACGACCAAAGCTCTTACCACAGACTGAGCATTTAAATGGGTTATCTCCTGTGTGGTGCATCATGTGTTCCTTCAGGGATTGTTTATGCCGAAATTTTTTCCCACAGACTGAGCATTTAAATGGATTATCTCCCGTGTGGCGCATCATGTGTTCTTTCAAGGTTCCTTTACGACCAAAGCTCTTACCACAGACTGAGCATTTAAATGGATTATCTCCCGTGTGGCGCATCATGTGTTCTTTCAAGGTTCCTTTACGACCAAAGCTCTTACCACAGACTGAGCATTTAAATGGTTTATCTCCTGTGTGGAGCATCATGTGTTCTTTCAAGCTTCCTTTACGACCAAAACATTTCCCACAGACTGAGCAATTAAATGACTTCTCTCCTGTGTGGACTCCCATGTGTTCTTTCAATATTCTATATTGACCAAAGCTCTTACCACAGACTGAGCATTTAAATGATTTATCTCCTGTGTGGTGCATCATGTGTTCTTTCAAGCTTCCTTTACGACCAAAACATTTCCCACAGACTGAGCATTTAAATGGTTTCTCTCCTGTGTGGACTCTCATGTGTCTTGTCAAGTGGTGTTTCTGACCAAAACTGTTACCACAGACTGAGCAATTAAATTGCTTCTCTCCTGTGTGCAGTCTCATGTGTCTGTGCAAGCTTCTGTTATGAACAAATCTTTTACCACAAACTGAACAACTAAAGTGTTTATTCCCAAGAACTTTACTGTTTTTCTGTGAGTCTAAGAGAGACTGAGGTTGACTAGTTTCCGGCCAATCATCACTGTCTTCAGTCTCAGAAGAGTCTGAAGTCTTGCCAGCACTGGCTGGTTCTGATGCTCTACTACGGTCATCTTCATCAGCTTCTGTTTTCATCTGTTCAGTTGAGCTGCTGGCTAGAGGCTCTGCCTCTTTCTTCTGATCAGTTTGGCTTTGGTGAAGCTGTGAGGACTGAAGCTTATCTTCCTCATCTTCACTCTTCACAGAGACAGCAATGAATGGGAACTTGGTGATATCAGCCTCCTCTGGCTCTTGAAGCTGCTCTCCCCTCTGACTGATGCAGAGTTCCTCCTGTTCCTCTTTAATGTGTAGGGGCTCTGGGTCCTCCTGAAGCCACTCTCCCTCCTGACTGATGCAGAGTTCCCCCTGTTCATCTTTCATGTGTAGGGGCTCTGGGTCCTCCTGAAGCTGATCTCCCCCCTGACTGATGCAGAGTTCCCCTCCTGGGTGCAGTCTCATCATGTGTCTGGTCAAGTTTCTGTTACGAGCAAATATTTTACCACAGACTGAGCATTTAAATGGATCATCTCCTTTGTGGATTATCATGTGTTCCTTCAGGGTTTGTTTATGACGAAAATATTTCCCACAGACTGAGCATTTAAATGGGTTATCTCCCGTGTGGACTCCAATATGTTCTTTCAAGGTTCCTTTACGACCAAAGCTCTTACCACAGACTGAGCATTTAAATGGTTTATCTCCTGTGTGGAGCATCATGTGTTCTTTCAAGCTTCCTTTACGACCAAAGCTCTTACCACAGACTGAGCATTTAAATGGTTTATCTCCTGTGTGGATTATCATGTGGTCCTTCAGGGTTTGTTTAAAACGAAAGCTCTTACCACAGACTGAACATTTAAATGGTTTCTCTCCTGTGTGCAGTCTCATGTGTCTGTGCAAGCTTCTGTTATGAACAAATCTTTTACCACAAACTGAACAACTAAAGTGTTTATTCCCAAGAACTTTACTGTTTTTCTGTGAGTCTAAGAGAGACTGAGGTTGACTAGTTTCCGGCCAATCATCACTGTCTTCAGTCTCAGAAGAGTCTGAAGTCTTGCCAGCACTGGCTGGTTCTGATGCTCTACTACGGTCATCTTCATCAGCTTCTGTTTTCATCTGTTCAGTTGAGCTGCTGGCTAGAGGCTCTGCCTCTTTCTTCTGATCAGTTTGGCTTTGGTGAAGCTGTGAGGACTGAAGCTTATCTTCCTCATCTTCACTCTTCACAGAGACAGCAATGAATGGGAACTTGGTGATATCAGCCTCCTCTGGCTCTTGAAGCTGCTCTCCCCTCTGACTGATGCAGAGTTCCTCCTGTTCCTCTTTAATGTGTAGGGGCTCTGGGTCCTCCTGAAGCTGCTCTCTCTCCCTCCTGATGCAGAGTTCCCCCTGTTTCTCTTTCATGTGTAGGGGCTCTGGGTCCTCCTGAAGCTGATCTCCCCCCTGACTGATACAGAGTTCCCCTTGTTCCTCTTTCATGTGTAGCTGCTCTGGGTCCTCCTGAAGCCGCTCTCCCCCCTGACTGATGCAGAGTTCCCCCTGTTCCTCTTTCATGTGTAGGGGCTCTGGGTCCTCCTGAAGCTGTTCTCCTACCTGACTGGTCCAGAGTTCCTCCTGCTCCTCTGTAATGTGTGGGGGATCTGGGTCCTCCTTAAGCTTATCTCCCTCCTGACTGTTCCAGAGTTCCTCCTGTTCATCTTTCTGAGTGGGGCTCCAGTCCTGCAGCTCAAGGGGAACGTCTTCTTTACTGACCAACAGCTGCTGGAAGTCTGGAGGTATGGCTACTCTGTATAACCGCACTACAGGAATTAAAACAGTGTCCAGCAGCTTTCGTTCTTGCTCGTTCTTTTTGGAAGGAGAAGATTCTAGCCTGATATCAGACTGAATGGTTAATTCGTTACACTCCATTACCTTCTTCAGAAGCAGTCAACTCAGTGGAGTGGGAAGACTCGAAGGTCTTGACTCAGCCAAGCTACCTCCTCGTACTCTGCGATCTTCTTTAAGCAGCCCAAAATATCTCTTCAACGGCAGCAGTAGTTACTAGTTCACCAACGCTGTCAGGTTTTGGACATTAGACATTTCCATACAGTGATACAGCAACTTTCCCTCCTGGATGATTTAATGGCAAACGTTGTTCTTCAAAGCTCCAACAACGTTAGCTCCATTAGCTTCACAGCTAACTAAGCTAAACCATTCATCTGAGCCCATAAGACAGAGAGGAGCTTCTTCTTCCTCCTCTCAGGGCTAAACGGAGCCTCGCCTCCAGTTTATATATTCGTGATAATATCATCCATACATACAATACAGTTGTAAACTATACTAACGAAGGGGGGAAATCTGTAAGGTAGCCCTCCGCTCAAGAATATTTACACTTGCCGCCATCTTGTCCGACGTCTTCTTCTTCTTCTTCACGTTTTTTTTGGCGGCTTGCAATCCAACTTTTAAGGTGCATACCGCCACCTACTGAATTTTAGTAGATTCACAATGCAATTATATACAGTGAAAACATTTAATAGTGTCCACTGTCCACCCAACGTGCTCCAGTTCATAATACATCATTGTCCATACTATTACTCTCATACCAACCCAATTGTCTGAGTTTGCGCGAATGAATCCCTCAGTATTTATCTAAGCCTATCTCTGTTCCAGATACGTCCACCACATCCTTGTCCGACGTCAAATGAGTCCGTCCGGTCCGTCCTCATCAATCTTCTTGTCCGACTCAGCTCCCGCATCGTCAGCATGAAAGGAGCTGAAAGGAAGCATGTGTGCGCCTAGCCTCAATTATTTGTTCTCTCTGCTGGCCTATATGTCTTGCTGGAAAACAACTGAAAACTGCTGAGCCTAAGTCCCCGCCCCCACTGATACAGAAACACCTCTCATCTTTTAGCAGCAATACTCATTGAGACCACAACGGGGTTGAATATTATTTTTATTCAATTTTACATATTACAACCAACAAGACAAAAACACCCCCAAAGACCCAGCATACACACACATACACAAAGAGTTTGGAGTAGAAAGATGTTACAGTGCATGCCATTTGTTTGACATTTAATGATTACTGTAAATAAACACAATTTCATTTTGGAGAAATCAGTGTTATAAGCCTAGACTACATATAGCATATATATATAGCATATTATTACTGCCTCCCTGAAAATAGGATTCTCAAATTTTAGGTTACGCACAATGGCCTACAAATTATGTAAATTCATTCTTCTCTCTGCCCAAGCCGGGACTCATAATAATAAAAGTTTAAAAATACTACTTAGAAAGTTGAAAACTTTCCTTAATATAAAACACATTTTTATCAGCCATTTCAGACACTGAAGTGAGTCCATGCTTCTTCTTCTTTTTACCAGCGTCATCAAGAACTTTATTTGTAGTGGACCCGTGGGAGTTGGACCCTTCCGCCAAACCCACCAAACATAAAAGCTGAAACAAGTTAACCTGGACCAAGTACACTTTCTTAAGGAAAATGTGTTTTTTTGTGCCCAGTATGATAGAACAGTTTATAGTGACAGATTCAACTATTACAATTATTCTACTTGTTTTAAGAAAAGAGATATAACCAAAGTGTTTGGGAAGAGTACAAACAACTCTATAACTCAGCAAGTCCAATACACTGAATTAAACCAGACACAGGAATTCAATTTCAAACATAAAATCAATTGTCCATTGCTGAATGAAAAAGTACTGCAAATCCTTTCTGACATATTAGCCATTTGATATGTTGAGTAAGAACTTTGCCCTTTTATCATCAGTGAATGTCTTGACTGATGTTAGATTTTGACCTCTGCTGCAGGGCCGTGCAGAGACCTTTAGAGGCGCAGGTGCTCAATCTTAAAAAGGGGCACATGTTAACCTGCCAAACTTGCAGAATTATTTTTGAGTAGCACAATAATGTAATGCTTAGTTTACATACTTTCACACTACTTTGCTTAGTTTGCACGGTGTCATTATCCCCGCCACCAAGTTATTAAAAATATACATAGGGCATGAAGAAAACAATACAATCATATTTGACAAGCTAGCATGTCATGCTTGGTATGGATGCCTTAGGTCTTCTAGTTTAATACATCTTCAGTATCTTCACTCTAGCTTTAAAAAGCCCACTACAGCCTCTGAAAGATGGTTACAAAAAGGGCACTTGGACATTAAGGAGCAAAAGCTCAGGTGCTTGAGGTCTCCACCACATCCTCTGCACATGCCTCCTCTGCTGTGTGGCCCTGCTCTATCATGTGCTTGTTCAAGTGTCCTTTACGACCAAAGCTCTTACCACAGACTGAGCATTTAAATGGTTTATCTCCTGTGTGGTGCATCATGTGTTCTTTCAAGCTTTCTTTACGACCAAAACATTTCCCACAGACTGAGCATTTAAATGGTTTCTCTCCTGTGTGGTGCATCATGTGTCTTGTCAAGTGGTGTTTCTGACCAAAACTGTTACCACAGACTGAGCAATTAAATTGCTTCTCTCCTGTGTGCAGTCTCATGTGTCTTGTCAAGTGGTGTTTCTGACCAAAACTGTTACCACAGACTGAGCAATTAAATTGCTTCTCTCCTGTGTGCAGTCTCATGTGTCTGTGCAAGCTTCTGTTATGAACAAATCTTTTACCACAAACGGAACAACTAAAGTGTCTATTCCCAAGAACTTTACTGTTTTTCTGTGAGTCTAAGAGAGACTGAGGTTGACTAGTTTCCGGCCAATCATCACTGTCTTCAGTCTCAGAAGAGTCTGAAGTCTTGCCAGCACTGGCTGGTTCTGATGCTCTACTACGGTCATCTTCATCAGCTTCTGTTTTCATCTGTTCAGTTGAGCTGCTGGCTAGAGGCTCTGCCTCTTTCTTCTGATCAGTTTGGCTTTGGTGAAGCTGTGAGGATTGAAGCTTATCTTCCTCATCTTCACTCTTCACAGAGACAGCAATGAATGGGAACTTGGTGATATCAGCCTCCTCTGGCTCTTGAAGCTGCTCTCCCCTCTGACTGATGCAGAGTTCCTCCTGTTCCTCTTTAATGTGTAGGGGCTCTGGGTCCTCCTGAAGCCGCTCTCCCTCCTGACTGATGCAGAGTTCCCCCTGTTCCTCTTTCATGTGTAGGGGCTCTGGGTCCTCCTGAAGCTGATCTCCCCCCTGACTGATGCAAAGTTCCCCTCCTGGGTGCAGTCTCATCATGTGTCTGGTCAAGTTTCTGTTACGAGCAAATATTTTACCACAGACTGAGCATTTAAATGGATTATCTCCTTTGTGGATTATCATGTGTTCCTTCAGGGTTTGTTTATGACGAAAATATTCCCCACAGACTGAGCATTTAAATGGGTTATCTCCCGTGTGGACTCCAATGTGTTCTTTCAAGGTTCCTTTACGACCAAAGCTCTTACCACAGACTGAGCATTTAAATGGTTTATCTCCTGTGTGGAGCGTCATGTGTTCTTTCAAGCTTCCTTTACCACCAAAACATTTCCCACAGACTGAGCAATTAAATGGTTTATCTCCTTTGTGGATTATCATGTGGTGCTTCAGGGTTTGTTTACGACGAAAGCTCTTACCACAGACTGAACATTTAAATGGTTTCTCTCCTGTGTGGAGCATCATGTGTTCTTTCAAGCTTACTTTACGACCAAAACATTTCCCACAGACTGAGCAATTAAATGACTTCTCTCCTGTGTGGATTATCATGTGGTCCTTCAGGGTTGGTTTACGACGAAAGCTCTTACCACAGACTGAACATTTAAATGGTTTCTCTCCTGTGTGGAGCATCATGTGTTCTTTCAAGCTTACTTTACGACCAAAACATTTCCCACAGACTGAGCAATTAAATGACTTCTCTCCCGTGTGGACTCCAATGTGTTCTTTCAAGGTTCCTTTACAACCAAAGCTCTTACCACAGACTGAGCATTTAAATGGTTTATCTCCTGTGTGGAGCGTCATGTGTTCTTTCAAGCTTCCTTTACCACCAAAACATTTCCCACAGACTGAGCAATTAAATGGTTTATCTCCTTTGTGGATTATCATGTGGTGCTTCAGGGTTTGTTTACGACGAAAGCTCTTACCACAGACTGAACATTTAAATGGTTTCTCTCCTGTGTGGAGCATCATGTGTTCTTTCAAGCTTACTTTACGACCAAAACATTTCCCACAGACTGAGCAATTAAATGACTTCTCTCCTGTGTGGATTATCATGTGTGTTGTCAAGTGGTGTTTCTGACCAAAACTGTTACCACAAACTGAGCAATTAAATCGCTTCTCTCCTGTGTGCAGTCTCATGTGTCTGTGCAAGCTTCTGTTATGAACAAATCTTTTACCACAAACTGAACAACTAAAGTGTTTATTCCCAAGAACTTTACTGTTTTTCTGTGAGTCTAAGAGAGACTGAGGTTGACTAGTTTCCGGCCAATCATCACTGTCTTCAGTCTCAGAAGAGTCTGAAGTCTTGCCAGCACTGGCTGGTTCTGATGCTCTACTACGGTCATCTTCATCAGCTTCTGTTTTCATCTGTTCAGTTGAGCTGCTGGCTAGAGGCTCTGCCTCTTTCTTCTGATCAGTTTGGCTTTGGTGAAGCTGTGAGGACTGAAGCTTATCTTCCTCATCTTCACTCTTCACAGAGACAGCAATGAATGGGAACTTGGTGATATCAGCCTCCTCTGGCTCTTGAAGCTGCTCTCCCCTCTGACTGATGCAGAGTTCCTCCTGTTCCTCTTTAATGTGTAGGGGCTCTGGGTCCTCCTGAAGCTGCTCTCCCTCCCTCCTGATGCAGAGTTCCCCCTGTTTCTCTTTCATGTGTAGGGGCTCTGGGTCCTCCTGAAGCTGATCTCCCCCCTGACTGATGCAGAGTTCCCCTTGTTCCTCTTTCATGTGTAGCGGCTCTGGGTCCTCCTGAAGCCGCTCTCCCCCCTGACTGATGCAGAGTTCCCCCTGTTCCTCTTTCATGTGTGGGGGCTCTGGGTCCTCCTGAAGCTGTTCTCCTTCCTGACTGGTCCAGAGTTCCTCCTGCTCCTCTGTAATGTGTGTGGGATCTGGGTCCTCCTTAAGCTTATCTCCCTCCTGACTGTTCCAGAGTTCCTCCTGTTCATCTTTCTGAGTGGGGCTCCAGTCCTGCAGCTCAAGGGGAACGTCTTCTTTACTGACCAACAGCTGCTGGAAGTCTGGAGGTATGGCTACTCTGTATAACCGCACTACAGGAATTAAAACAGTATCCAGCAGCTTTCGTTCTTGCTCGTTCTTTTTGGAAGGAGAATATTCTAGCCTGATATCAGACTGAATGGTTAATTCGTTACACTCCATTACCTTCTTCAGAAGCAGTCAACTCAGTGGAGTGGGAAGACTCGAAGGTCTTGACTCAGCCAAGCTACCTCCTCGTACTCTGCGATCTTCTTTAAGCAGCCCAAAATATCTCTTCAACGGCAGCAGTAGTTACTAGTTCACCAACGCTGTCAGGTTTTGGACATTAGACATTTCCATACAGTGATACAGCAACTTTCCCTCCTGGATGATTTAATGACAAACGTTGTTCTTCAAAGCTCCAACAACGTTAGCTCCATTAGCTTCACAGCTAACTAAGCTAAACCATTCATCCGAGTCCATAAGAGAGAGAGGAGCTTCTTCTTCCTCCTCTCAGGGCTAAACGGAGCCTCGCCTCCAGTTTATATATTCGTGATAATATCATCCATACATACAATACAGTTGTAAACTATATTAATGAAGGGGGGAAATCGGTAAGGTAGCCTTCCGCTCAAGAATATTTACACTTGCCGCCATCTTGTCCGACGTCTTCTTCACGTTTTTTTTGGCGGCTTGCAGTCCAACTTTTAAGGTGCATACCGCCACCTACTGAATTTTAGTAGATTCACAATGCAATTATATACAGTAAAAAAATTGAATAGTGTCCACTGTCCACCCAACGTGCTCCAGTTCATAATACATCATTGTCCATACTATTACTCTCATACCCAATAGACCAAATCACCGTGACGTCACCATGTAAACAACATTACTTCCGCGTACCACTTTGGGAAGGCGGCAGGTTTAAATGTGCGTGTTGTCAAATAAATGCTGTCAAACCCTCTCGTTGTTTTCGGCCGACTACTTTCAATTTAAATGTTCAAACGGTTGGTAAACATGCTTGTCTGACGTATCTAGCCATTCCTCTTTGTTTGTTTTATGTAGTGTTAGCTAGCTAATAACATTTGTTTACAACTGTCAAACTCGCTGTTTTTTTGCAGACTCGTTAACGACAGAGCTACTGATGCCACGTTAATTTAATTTAGCTTCAAGTCTGGTCTGGTCTGGTCTGGTCCAACAGGTAAATTAGCTAGTCTGGTCTCCACTAGTGAAAGTGTTGTTATGAATGATATTAAACAACAACACAACATGAACGAACCATTTTTGTCTTCTTTGTCTGTTTTTGTCTTCAACATGTCAGTTTGTGCCGTGTTCACCGCCATTATGATGTGTGGACCCCAGGGGTAACCGGAAGTAAATGTAAACATCCCCGCTGATTTGGTCTATTGTCTGAGTTTGCGAGAATGAATCCCTCAGTATTTATCTAAGCCTATCTGTTCCAGATACGTCCACCACATCCTTGTCTGACGTCAAATGAGTCCGTCCGGTCCGTCCTCATCAATCTTTTTGTCCGACTCAGCTCCCGCATCGTCAGCATGAAAGGAGCTGAAAGGAAGCATGTGTGCGCCTAGCCTCAATTATTTGTTCTCTCTGCTGCTGGCCTATATGTCTTGCTGGAAAACAACTGAAAACTGCTGAGCCTAAGTCCCCGCCCCCCCCCCCCCCCCCCACTGATACAGAAACACCTCTCATCTTTTAGCAGCAATACTCATTGAGACCACAACGGGGTTGAATATTATTTTTATTCAATTTTACATATTACAACCAACAAGACAAAAACACCCTCAAAGACCCAGCATACACACACATACACAAAGAGTTTGGAGTAGAAAGATGTTACAGTGCATGCCATTTGTTTGACATTTAATGATTACTGTAAATAAACACAATTTCATTTTGGAGAAATCAGTGTTATAAGCCTAGACTACATATAGCATATATATATATAGCATATTATTACTGTCTCCCTGAAAATAGGATTCTCAAATTTTAGGTTACGCACAATGGCCTACAAATTATGTAAATTCATTCTTCTCTCTGCCCAAGCCGGGACTCATAATAATAAAAGTTTAAAAATACTACTTAGAAAGTTGAAAACTTTCCTTAATATAAAACACATTTTTATCAGCCATTTCAGACGCTGAAGTGAGTCCATGCTTCTTCTCCTTTTTACCAGCGTCATCAAGAACTTTATTTGTACTAGTGGACCCGTGGGAGTCGGACCCTTCCGCCAAACCCACCAAACATAAAAGCTGAAACAAGTTAACCTGGACCAAGTACACTTTCTTAAGGAAAATGTGTTTTTTTGTGCCCAGTATGATAGAACAGTTTATAGTGACAGATTCAACTATTACAATTATTCTACTTGTTTTAAGAAAAGAGATATAACCAAAGTGTTTGGGAAGAGTACAAACAACTCTATAACTCAGCAAGTCCAATACACTGAATTAAACCAGACACAGGAATTCAATTTCAAACATAAAATCAATTGTCCATTGCTGAATGAAAAAGTACTGCAAATCCTTTCTGACATATTAGCCATTTGATATGTTGAGTAAGAACTTTGCCCTTTTATCATCAGTGAATGTCTTGACTGATGTTAGATTTTGACCTCTGCTGCAGGGCCTTGCAGAGACCTTTAGAGGCGCAGGTGCTCAATCTTAAAAAGGGGCACATGTTAACCTGCCAAACTTGCAGAATTATTTTTGAGTAGCACAATAATGTAATGCTTAGTTTACATACTTTCACACTACTTTGCTTAGTTTGCACGGTGTCATTATCCCCGCCACCAAGTTATTAAAAATATACATAGGGCATGAAGAAAACAATACAATCATATTTGACAAGCTAGCATGTCATGCTTGGTATGGATGCCTTAGGTCTTCTAGTTTCATACATCTTCAGTATCTTCACTCTAGCTTTAAAAAGCCCACTACAGCCTCTGAAAGATGGTTACAAAAAGGGCACTTGGACATTAAGGAGCAAAAGCTCAGGTGCTTGAGCTCTCTCCACCGCATCCTCTGCACATGCCTGCTCTGCTGTGTGGCCCTGCTCTATCATGTGCTTGTTCAAGTGTCCTTTACGACCAAAACTCTTACCACAATCTAAGCATTTAAATGGTTTATCTCTTGTGTGGAGCATCATGTGTTTCTTCAGGGTTTGTTTATGCCGAAAATATTTCCCACAGACTGAGCATTTAAATGGATTATCTACCGTGTGGCGCATCATGTGTTCTTTCAAGTTTCCTTTACGACTAAAGCTCTTACCACAGACTGAGCATTTAAATGGTTTATCTCCTGTGTGGTGCATCATGTGTTCTTTCAAGCTTTCTTTACGACCAAAACATTTCCCACAGACTGAGCATTTAAATGGTTTCTCTCCTGTGTGGACTCTCATGTGTGTTGTCAAGTGTTCTTTCTGACCAAAACTGTTACCACAGACTGAGCATTTAAATGGTTTATCTCCTGTGTGGATTATCATGTGGTCCTTCAGGGTTTGTTTACGACGAAAACTCTTACCACAGACTGAACATTTAAATGGTTTCTCTCCTGTGTGGACTCTCATGTGTGTTGTCAAGTGGTGTTTCTGACCAAAACTGTTACCACAGACTGAGCAATTAAATCGCTTCTCTCCTGTGTGCAGTCTCATGTGTCTGGTCAAGTTTCTGTTATGAACAAATCTTTTACCACAAACTGAACAACTAAAATGTTTATTCCCAAGAACTTTACTGTTTTTCTGTGAGTCTAAGAGAGACTGAGGTTGACTAGTTTCCGGCCAATCATCACTGTCTTCAGTCTCAGAAGAGTCTGAAGTCTTGCCAGCACTGGCTGGTTCTGATGCTCTACTACGGTCATCTTCATCAGCTTCTGTTTTCATCTGTTCAGCTGAGCTGCTGGCTAGAGGCTCTGCCTCTTTCTTCTGATCAGTTTGGCTTTGGTGAAACTGTGAGGACTGAAGCTTATCTTCCTCATCTTCACTCTTCACAGAGACAGCAATGAATGGGAACTTGGTGATATCAGCCTCCTCTGGCTCTTGAAGCTGCTCTCCCCTCTGACTGATGCCAAGTTCCTCCTGTTCCTCTTTAATGTGTAGGGGCTCTGGGTCCTCCTGAAGCCGCTCTCCCTCCTGACTGATGCAGAGTTCCCCCTGTTCCTCTTTCATGTGTAGGGGCTCTGGGTCCTCCTGAAGCTGATCTCCCCCCTGACTGATGCAGACTTCCCCTTGTTCCTCTTTCATGTGTAGGGGCTCTGGGTCCTCCTGAAGCCGCTCTCCCTCCTGACTGATGCAGAGTTCCCCCTGTTCCTCTTTCATGTGTAGGGGCTCTGGGTCCTCCTGAAGCTGTTCTCCTTCCTGACTGGTCCAGAGTTCCTCCTGCTCCTCTTTAATGTGTGTGGGATCTGGGTCCTCCTTAAGCTTATCTCCCTCCTGACTGTTCCAGAGTTCATCCTGTTCATCTTTCTGAGTGGGGCTCCAGTCCTGCAGCTCAAGGGGAACGTCTTCTTTACTGACCAACAGCTGCTGGAAGTCTGGAGGTATGGCTACTCTGTATAACCGCACTACAGGAATTAAAACAGTGTCCAGCAGCTTTTGTTCTTGCTCGTTCTTTTTGGAAGGAGAAGATTCTAGTCTGATATTAGACTGAATGGTTAATTCGTTACACTCCATTACCTTCTTCAGAAGCAGTCAACTCAGTGGAGTGGGAAGACTCGAAGGTCTTGAGTCAGGCAAGCTACCTCCTCGTACTCTGCGATCTTCTTTAAGCAGCCCAAAATATATCTTCAACGGCAGCAGTAGTTACTAGTTCACCAACACTGTCAGGTTTTGGACATTAGACATTTCCATACAGTGATACAGCAACTTTCCCTCCTGGATGATTTAATGACAAACGTTGTTCTTCAAAGCTCCAACAACGTTAGCTCCATTAGCTTCACAGCTAACTAAGCTAAACCATTCATCTGAGCCCATAAGGCAGAGAGGAGCTTCTTCCTCCTCAGGGCTTAACGGAGCCTCGCCTCCAGTTTATATATTCGTGATAATATCATCCATACATACAATACAGTTGTAAACTATACTAACGAAGGGGGGAAATCGGTAAGGTAGCCCTCCGCTCAAGAATATTTACACTTGCCGCCATCTTGTCCGACGTCTTCTTCACGTTTTTTTTGGCGGCTTGCAATCCAACTTTTAAGGTGCATACCGCCACCTACTGAATTTTAGTAGATTCACGATGCAATTATATACAGTGAAAACATTTAATAGTGTCCACTGTCCACCCAACGTGCTCCAGTTCATCATACATCATTGTCCATACTATTACTCTCATACCAACACAATTGTCTGAGTTTGCGCGAATGAATCCCTCAGTATTTATCGAAGTCTAGATCTGTTGCAGATACGTCCACCACATCCTTGTCCGACGTCAAATGAGTCCGTCCGGTCCGTCCTCATCAATCTTCTTGTCCGACTCAGCTGCCGCATCGTCAGCATGAAAGGAGCTGAAAGGAAGCATGTGTGCGCCTAGCCTCAATTATTTGTTCTCTCTGCTGGCCTATATGTCTTGCTGGAAAACAACTGAAAACTGCTGAGCCTAAGTCCCCGCCCCCACTGATACAGAAACACCTCTCATCTTTTAGCAGCAATACTCATTGAGACCACAACGGGGTTGAATATTATTTTTATTAAATTTTACATATTACAACCAACAAGACAAAAACACCCCCAAAGACCCAGCATACACACACATAGCCTACACAAAGAGTTTGGAGTAGAAAGATGTTACAGTGCATGCCATTTGTTTGACATTTAAAACACTGATTTCTCCAAAATGAAATTGTGTTTATTTACAGTAATCATTAATATAAAACACATTTTTATCAGCCAATTCAGACGCTGAAGTGAGTCCATGCTTCTTCTTCTTTTTACCAGCGTCATCAAGAACATTATTTGTACTAGTGGACCCGTGGGAGTTGGACCCTTCCGCCAAACCCACCAAACATAAAAGCTGAAACAAGTTAACCTGGACCAAGTACACTTTCTTAAGGAAAATGTGTTTTTTGTGCCCAGTATGATAGAAAAGTTTATAGTGACAGATTCAACTATTACAATTATTCTACTTGTTTTAAGAAAAGAGATATAACCAAAGTGTTTGGGAAGAGTACAAACAACTCTATAACTCAGCAAGTCCAATACACTGAATTAAACCAGACACAGGAATTCAATTTCAAACATAAAATCAATTGTCCATTACTGAATGAAAAAGTACTGCAAATCCTTTCTGACATATTAGCCATTTGATATGTTGAGTAAGAACTTTGCCCTTTTATCATCAGTGAATGTCTTGACTGATGTTAGATTTTGACCTCTGCTGCAGGGCCGTGCAGAGACCTTTAGAGGCGCAGGTGCTCAATCTTAAAAAGGGGCACATGTTAACCTGCCAAACTTGCAGAATTATTTTTGAGTAGCACAATAATGTAATGCTTAGTTTACATACTTTCACACTACTTTGCTTAGTTTGCACGGTGTCATTATCCCTGCCACCATGTTATTAAAAATATACATAGGGCATGAAGAAAACAATACAATCATATTTGACAAGCTAGCATGTCATGCTTGGTATGGATGCCTTAGGTCTTGTAGTTTCATACATCTTCAGTATCTTCACTCTAGCTTTAAAAAGCCCACTACAGCCTCTGAAAGATGGTTACAAAAAGGGCACTTGGACATTAAGGAGCAAAAGCTCAGGTGCTTGAGCTCTCTCCACCACATCCTCTGCACATGCCTGCTCTGCTGTGTGGCCCTGCTCTATCATGTGCTTGTTCAAGTGTCCTTTACGACCAAAACTCTTACCACAAACTAAGCATTTAAATGGTTTATCTCCTGTGTGGAGCATCATGTGATCCTTCAGGGTTTGTTTATGCCGAAAATATTTCCCACAGACTGAGCATTTAAATGGGTTATCTCCCGTGTGGACTCCAATGTGATCTTTCAAGGTTCCTTTACGACCAAAGCTCTTACCACAGACTGAGCATTTAAATGGTTTATCTCCTGTGTGGTGCATCATGTGTTCTTTCAAGCTTTCTTTACGACCAAAACATTTCCCACAGACTGAGCATTTAAATGGCTTATCTACTGTGTGGAGCATCATGTGTTCTTTCAACCTTCTTTTACGACCAAAGCTCTTACCACAGACTGAGCATTTAAATGGTTTATCTCCTGTGTGGAGCATGACGTGTTCTTTCAAGCTTCCTTTACGACCAAAACATTTCCCACAGACTGAGCAATTAAATGACTTCTCTCCTGTGTGGACTCCCATGTGTTCTTTCAATGTTCTATATTGACCAAAGCTCTTACCACAGACTGAGCATTTAAATGGTTTATCTCCTGTGTGGATTATCATGTGGTCCTTCAGGGTTTGTTTACAACCAAAGCTCTTACCACAGACTGAGCATTTAAATGGTTTATCTCCTGTGTGGTGCATCATGTGTTCTTTCAAGCTTCCTTTACGACCAAAACATTTCCCACAGACTGAGCATTTAAATGGTTTCTCTCCTGTGTGGACTTTCATGTGTCTTGTCAGGTGGTGTTTCTGACCAAAACTGTTACCACAGACTGAGCAATTAAATTGCTTCTCTCCTGTGTGCAGTCTCATGTGTCTGTGCAAGCTTCTGTTATGAACAAATCTTTTACCACAAACTGAACAACTGAAGTGTTTATTCCCAAGAACTTTACTGTTTTTCTGTGAGTCTAAGAGAGACTGAGGTTGACTAGTTTCCGGCCAATCATCACTGTCTTCAGTCTCAGAAGAGTCTGAAGTCTTGCCAGCACTGGCTGGTTCTGATGCTCTACTACGGTCATCTTCATCAGCTTCTGTTTTCATCTGTTCAGTTGAGCTGCTGGCTAGAGGCTCTGCCTCTTTCTTCTGATCAGTTTGGCTTTGATGAAGCTGTGAGGACTGAAGCTTATCTTCCTCATCTTCACTCTTCACAGAGACAGCAATGAATGGGAACTTGGTGATATCAGCCTCCTCTGGCTCTTGAAGCTGCTCTCCCCTCTGACTGATGCAGAGTTCCTCCTGTTCCTCTTTAATGTGTAGGGGCTCTGGGTCCTCCTGAAGCCGCTCTCCCTCCTGACTGATGCAGAGTTCCCCCTGTTCCTCTTTCATGTGTAGGGGCTCTGGGTCCTCCTGAAGCTGATCTCCCCCCTGACTGATGCAGAGTTCCCCTCCTGGGTGCAGTCTTATCATGTGTGTGGTCAAGTTTCTGTTACGAGCAAATATTTTACCACAGACTGAGCATTTAAATGGATTATCTCCTTTGTGGATTATCATGTGTTCCTTAAGGGTTTGTTTATGACGAAAATATTTCCCACAGACTGAGCATTTAAATGGGTTATCTCCCGTGTGGACTCCAATGTGTTTTTTCAAGTTTCCTTTACGACCAAAGCTCTTACCACAGACTGAGCATTTAAATGGTTTATCTCCTGTGTGGAGCATCATGTGTTCTTTCAAGCTTCCTTTACGACCAAAACATTTCCCACAGACTGAGCAATTAAATGACTTCTCTCCTGTGTGGACTCCCATGTGTTCTTTCAATGTTCTATATTGACCAAAGCTCTTACCACAGACTGAGCATTTAAATGGATCTACTGTGTGGAGCATCATGTGTTCTTTCAAGCTTCTTTTAAGACCAAAGCTCTTACCACAGACTGAGCATTTAAATGGTTTATCTCCTGTGTGGATTATCATGTGGTCCTTCAGGGTTTGTTTACAACGAAAACTCTTACCACAGACTGAACATGTAAATGGTTTCTCTCCTGTGTGCAGTCTCATGTGTCTGTGCAAGCTTCTGTTATGAACAAATCTTTTACCACAAACTGAACAACTAAAGTGTTTATTCCCAAGAACTTTACTGTTTTTCTGTGAGTCTAAGAGAGACTGAGGTTGACTAGTTTCCGGCCAATCATCACTGTCTTCAGTCTCAGAAGAGTCTGAAGTCTTGCCAGCACTGGCTGGTTCTGATGCTCTACTACGGTCATCTTCATCAGCTTCTGTTTTCATCTGTTCAGTTGAGCTGCTGGCTAGAGGCTCTGCCTCTTTCTTCTGATCAGTTTGGCTTTGGTGAAGCTGTGAGGACTGAGGCTTCTCTTCATCATCTTCAGTCTTCACAGAGACAGCAATGAATGGGAACTTGGTGATATCAGCCTCCTCTGGCTCTTGAAGCTGCTCTCCCCTCTGACTGATGCAGAGTTCCTCCTGTTCCTCTTTAATGTGTAGGGGCTCTGGGTCCTCCTGAAGCTGCTCTCCCTCCCTCCTGATGCAGAGTTCCCCCTGTTTCTCTTTCATGTGTAGGGGCTCTGGGTCCTCCTGAAGCTGATCTCCCCCCTGACTGATGCAGAGTTCCCCTTGTTCCTCTTTCATGTGTAGTGGCTCTGGGTCCTCCTGAAGCCGCTCTCCCCCCTGACTGATGCAGAGTTCCCCCTGTTCCTCTTTCATGTGTGGGGGCTCTGGGTCCTCCTGAAGCTGTTCTCCTTCCTGACTGGTCCAGAGTTCCTCCTGCTCCTCTGTAATGTGTGGGGGATCTGGGTCCTCCTTAAGCTTATCTCCCTCCTGACTGTTCCAGAGTTCCTCCTGTTCATCTTTCTGAGTGGGGCTCCAGTCCTGCAGCTCAAGGGGAACGTCTTCTTTACTGACCAACAGCTGCTGGAAGTCTGGAGGTATGGCTACTCTATATAACCGCACTACAGGAATTAAAACAGTGTCCAGCAGCTTTTGTTCTTGCTCGTTCTTTTTGGAAGGAGAAGATTCTAGCCTGATATCAGACTGCATGGTTAATTCGTTACACTCCATTACCTTCTTCAGAAGCAGTCAACTCATAGTCGATTTGACGTTTCTATCTGTTCAATACTAGACCTAGAAATGTTCTTTCCTATGAAGTTTTTTTGTTGATTTGTATTAATATGGGGACCTTGAACAATTTTAGCTTGGTTGCCCAAATGGCAACTTTGGGCAACTCTGGGAATTTGCATAATCCAAGATGCCCGCCGAACGCCATCTCAAAAATGTTACTTTTGACCCGCTTGTCCTAGAATGATGTGTAATACTTCTTTTTTAGGGTTTTCATGTGTGTAGAATCCATTTCTGATGTTATTTTTTTAATTGCAGTTCAATCTCATGTGCTAAAGGTCAGGTCAATGTTAAAATTTACCTCTGGGTGGACAATGAATAATGAATCTTTGTGTGAGAACTGCCATTAACTCATTCACCGCCAATGACGTCTTTGACGTGTTATCAGAAATAGCCCTCCCCGCCAATGACGTGTTTGACGTGTTTTTGTTTTTATTACTGCAGGGCGTATTTCAAACACTTACCCAGCCTCTGACATAGTATCATGTCCCTACCATCTAAGACAACACGTGAACAAACACATACCGCAGCTGTTGTTTTGAAATTGAGCAAGAGGAAAAGCAGAAAACGGGTAACGCTTCCTTGTGCAGACAGGAGAAACGCCATTGAAACGCGCCTCGGCGCGCTGCACGAGCTGGAGTGGGGACTCTGGAGTCGCCTTCCTCTGTGCCAGCCCGGAGAAAACGGGAGAAAGTAATCAAGAGATGTGTTTGATCATCGGAGGAATGAGGAAATGATCGATCAGTTTGCGAGGGCGGTGAGGACGTGTTGAATAGCCGAGGGGAAAACGGGAACGATTTCAGGGAGGATATGACAGGGAGACATGGACGAGGACGGGTGGACCAGAACATAAACAAAATAAACACACAACAGCAAGGCACAAGGCAGAAGCGGCGGCAGTCACAGCAGCCCGCTGTCCTTTCTCAAGAGCTATTCAGTTGGTTCATGAAATCGCTGGGCTGCGTGCCCTCCAGTGTTGCTCCTGGCCAATCCCAGCGCCACAGGGCGTGGTTATTGCTTATCCTATGTGGGGTTAGAAATCTAAAAGGGGGATCGTGTGTGTGTGTGTGTGTGTGTGTGTGTGTGTGTGTGTGTGTCTGTCTGTCTGTCTGTCTGTCTGTCTGTCTGTCGGTGTGTCTGTCTGTCTGTCTGTCTGTCTGTCTGCACACTCACTCACACCGAGTAAACTGTATTGTTGAATGTAAAAAAAAAGCACTTCATGTGTATATATATATATATATATATATTTTTTTTGTCATTTGTGTCCTAACGAATAATATTTACATGTCTGATGTCAATACAGTTCAAAATAAAAGAATTGAGAGTGAGTTCTGCCTGAGATTGTGCCCTTTTACAAAAATTGCCTTTTCTCCTGTTTATTTTCTCAGGAAGACCTTTTGGGTAGAAAACAGGGTGTATATAAATGGCTATAAGTAGAGTACAGAACATGCTAAAAGCTCACTTTTTTTTCCTGGTGAACCCAGAGACGTACATCTTCATTTTGAGGTATTGCAAATCACTCTGGTGCTAATAGATAATTTACTGTGGGTCTTGAAAGATGACCAACAATTATGAAAATCTTTGGCCTGTGCTAAATATTGGCAGTCCTAAACTGGCGGTGAATGAGTTAACATGTCACAAGAACTGGTATTCAGAAATATAAAAGTGTGAAAAAAAGTATGCAATAAGACAATAATCTTTATCTTTCGCAACTAAATTAAATATCTGTATGCAGGCCCTCGCTCTCCTGATCGGCACCTTCATCAAAACTCTCTTCCCCAACATCCTGGTCTACATCCTCCTCCTGGTCTACATCATTCTCAAAAGCCTCCTCAGCATCCTCCATGTCATCATCCTCATCTGTACATCTCGACTGTTCGTGTATGGATTGCAGCAGCTATCTTCACCAGAGCAGTTACAGTATGACGTGCATGAAAGATGTTCTTTGTGGCAGCCACACGCCTCAGTGATGCACTTCTTACCCTGTGCCCTACATCGACACCGGATCACGTCAATTAGCTCTGGCGGTGCTGGGTCACCTTTAGCAATGACAGGAACAGGGATACTATCCTGGATCTCCCATCCAAATTTTGTGACATCGGCTGACACGTCGGGTGGAGCTTGGTGCTCTGCTGCTTTCCACAACATCACTTGTAAATGAGCCCTCAACACGTGCTGCAACAGGTTGGTCGTTGTTGGAGGAAGGGCCATCACTTTGGGGCTTTTTTTATTTTTGGTGAACAGCGTAAATCGGGCAGATTCCATAGAAGTTCCGGGCAGCTGACGATACAGAGCAAGGAGGAAGGGTTTTGCTGCCTCCAGCAAATCAGCCTCTGTCACGCCCACTTCATCAGTACATCAGCCAAGCCTGAGAAGTTCCCTGCCAGCAAAGTTTTTAGTGTGCTGATCTTGCCTTTGCCATATGGATATGAGGTCGTGTCGCACCCGCTGAGGGTGTGCATGGCAAGGAGTTGCAGACATTTTGGCCCTAGGTCAGCACAGGTTGCGTTGATATCCAGTACAGTCCCATCCCAACGCTCCATCTGTACTTTGCACTGTAGGTCCGCCCGATACACCCAATACACCAACAGGACAAACACATCAGTGTCATCACTAAGCACGCGTATCACACCCTTTCCAGAGTTGGCTGCCACAAGGACATAGGAAATCATGGTGATGTCTGCCTCGTCATGACCAAATGCACCATCATCCAGAGTATCCATTGTCACATTGTCATCAACACTGAAGGTGGACAACATGCTCGCCAGCCTCCGCTTGTTGTTCTTGCTCTTCAGGATGACATCTCTTTTGGGTAAAGGACTGGCGATGGAGAGCTCATAGTCGATGATGATATCACCAGCCCGGCACATTCTCTCATGATCCTTCGCAGAGACATCTTGGTACTTGTCGAAGACAATGATTTTCTCAGTGGCAGCTGGGTAGCGTCTCAAACGACCCTGGATGGATGCGATAAGATCTGAGGGACTGCCCCCGTGTGGCCACACAATATGGTAGAACAGCTGTGAAACATCCACAATGACAATATCAGCTGGTGTTGGCAATGTCTCAGGCACACCAAGGCATTTGACCAGCCCTGACTTGCTACCTTTGCGGAGGCAACCATGCTCATCAATGATCGATGCAGGCACAGCACACAGTTCATAGGTAAATAGAGGCTCAAGCTTCATCTGCCTCTGCTGACCAATCACCAATAATCGGAGAAAAATGTTCTTAAGGTCTATTACTGGCCTGACTTTGTTTCCCTTCACCTTTTTCTTGAGAACAGACATCGTCTTGATGGGGCTACTGATAGGGTTGTAAAACCCATTAGGTAGACTGGCAATGTATTTATTCTCCATTTTTTCTCCAATCACAATCGAGTCAGCAACATTCACAACAGCGGGTGCAATTTGGCCAGTGACGGGATTGTACAGATGAGGGCGGTGATCTTCCAGTGGGTGAGGATACTTCACCACCTCTGCATCAATGAGACCCCGATCTTTTGCGTCCAAGACACGCCGGTGCTTCAATTCCTCTTTGTGCGGTTTCTGTGCTTTTTGACCTGGTGTATAAGCAGAGTACATATGATCCACACAGTCTGATATATGTACAGTGATGGGGAAGGCATCAATCCACTCACACACGAGCTCAGCAGACAGTGTCATGCCCTTGAGAGCTCCTTTGCCAATCTTTATGGCAGTCTGCTCACCAAACTGGTCAGCAGAGACAGCGTTCCAGTATCCATCATGGTGCCGACAGACAAGGTCTGGCTTAGCCTCGGTGGCATGGAGCGCACGCATCTCCAGCAGGTACTGGGTCAGATATCGAGCGTACTGCACATGGCCAGCAAGGAAAAAGTACTTCATCATGCGCTCCATGGTCTGCTGCTTCAAGTAAATGTCACCTTCTCTCTCAGCACGTTCAAACTGGTGGATGAGAAGTGTAGGAAGAATGAAGTTGTCTACCCAGTGTCGGCCAGTGGGATGGAGGCGAGCAGTGTCCAGGTACTGCTCTATCTGTTCAAATGTCTTCAGCCCAGTTGATAGAAACCGCTTCAAGAGTGCTGCTAATACACCCCGAAAGGCCCTCATGGCTTTCACCCAGGACTTACCATTGAAGATGCCTGTCAGCCCTCCATATGCTGCCGCCACATACACTTCCAGTGCTGAACCTTGCATCAGTTTTGCGATGCAGCTGAGGAATGACTGTATAATATGCATCCCACCGGGATGGGCGATTACGTTATCGAACTGGACCGGCTGGTTCCAGCATATCTGCTTGGTTACAACAAACAGTTGCATGTCAATGGTGAGGTGAACGTATGTCATTCCCATGTCAACCAGTGAGCTCTGCATGTATGTCAGGGTTGTGAGTATCGTGTCTGGATGAGAAGGAGGTGCATCAATCAAGGACCAAACATATAAGTGCTGGCAGGTCTGCGTATGCCATGGCTCCTGGCTAGCTGATTGTTGAAACCATTCCACTCCATAGCATCTTGCCCTTGGTTCAAGCTGTTGAGCCACTGTGTGTCCTTCTCTTGCGCAGCCACCAGACTGGCCTGTCGAGCACATACCTCCTTAAAACTGACCCCGGTGTTCTTGTCAGTTGGTATTTCAGGAGGAATTACCTTCTTAGGGCCAGTGTAGTGTATAAGCGTGCACCAGAGGTCAAATGTAACTTTGACCTGAACTTTAGCACATGAGATTGACCTTTAATTTAAAAAACAACATCAGAATTGGATTCTACACACATGAAAACCCTAAAAAAGAGGTATTACACATCATTCTAGGACAAGCGGGTCAAAAGTAAAAATTTTGAGACGGCGTTCGTGGCCATCTTGGATTATGCAAATGCCCAACATTGCCCTTTGGGCAACCAAGCTAAAATTGTTCAAGGTCCCCATATTAACACAAATCAACAAAAAAACTTCATAGGAAAGAACATTTCTAGGTTCAGGAAATGACAAATCGACTATCAGTGGAGTGGGAAGACTCGAAGGTCTTGACTCAGCCAAGCTACCTCCTCGTACTCTGCGATCTTCTTTAAGCAGCCCAAAATATCTCTTCAACGGCAGCAGTAGTTACTAGTTCACCAACGCTGTCAGGTTTTGGACATTAGACATGTCCATACAGTGATACAGCAACTTTCCCTCCTGGATGATTTAATGACAAACGTTGTTCTTCAAAGCTCCAACAACGTTAGCTCCATTAGCTTCACAGCTAACTAAGCTAAACCATTCATCTGAGCCCATAAGACAGAGAGGAGGAGCTTCTTCTTCCTCCTCTCAGGGCTAAACGGAGCCTCGCCTCCAGTTTATATATTCGTGATAATATCATCCATACATACAATACAGTTGTAAACTATACTAACGAAGGGGGGAAATCGGTAAGGTAGCCCTCCGCTCAAGAATATTTACACTTGCCGCCATCTTGTCCGACGTCTTCTTCTTCTTCACGTTTTTTTTGGCGGCTTGCAATCCAACTTTTAAGGTGCATACCGCCACCTACTGAATTTTAGTAGATTCAAAATGCAATTATATACAGTGAAAACATGTAATAGTGTCCACTGTCCATCCAACGTGCTCCAGTTCATAATACATCATTGTCCATACTATTACTCTCATACCAACCCAATTGTCTGAGTTTGCGCGAATGAATCCCTCGGTATTTATCTAAGCCTATCTCTGTTCCATATACGTCCACCACATCCTTGTCCGACGTCAAATGAGTCCGTCCGGTCCGTCCTCATCAATCTTCTTGTCCGACTCAGCTCCCGCATCGTCAGCATTAAAGGAGCTGAAAGGAAGCATGTGTGCGCCTAGCCTCAATTATTTGTTCTCTCTGCTGGCCTATATGTCTTGCTGGAAAACAACTGAAACTGCTGAGCCCCCCCCCCCCCCCCCCCCCCCACTGATACAGAAACACCTCTCATCTTTTAGCAGCAATACTCATTGAGACCACAACCGGGTTGAATATTAATTTTATTCAATTTTACATATTACAACCAACAAGACAAAAACACCCCAAAGACCCAGCATACACACACATAGCCTACACAAAGAGTTTGGAGTAGAAAGATGTTACAGTGCATGCCATTTGTTTGACATTTAATGATTACTGTAAATAAACACAATTTCATTTTGGAGAAATCAGTGTTATAAGCCTAGACTACATATAGCATATATATATAGCATATTATTACTGTCTCCCTGAAAATAGGATTCTCAAATTTTAGGTTACGCACAATGGCCTACAAATTATGTAAATGCATTCTTCTCTCTGCCCAAGCCGGGACTCATAATAATAAAAGTTTAAAAATACTACTTAGAAAGTTGAAAACTTTCCTTAATATAAAACACATTTTTATCAGCCATTTCAGATGCTGAAGTCAGTCCATGCTTCTTCTTCTTTTTACCAGCGTCATCAAGAACTTTATTTGTACTAGTGGACCCGTGGGAGTTGGACCCTTCCGCCAAACCCACCAAACATAAAAGCTGAAACAAGTTAACCTGGACCAAGTACACTTTCTTAAGGAAAATGTGTTTTTTTGTGCCCAGTATGATAGAACAGTTTATAGTGACAGATTCAACTATTACAATTATTCTACTTGTTTTAAGAAAAGAGATATAACCAAAGTGTTTGGGAAGAGTACAAACAACTCTATAACTCAGCAAGTCCAATACACTGAATTAAACCAGACACAGGAATTCAATTTCAAACATAAAATCAATTGTCCATTGCTGAATGAAAAAGTACTGCAAATCCTTTCTGACATATTAGCCATTTGATATGTTGAGTAAGAACTTTGCCCTTTTATCATCAGTGAATGTCTTGACTGATGTTAGATTTTGAAATACTCAGTTACTTTCATGTAAACTGATGATCTCCATCTTCCAGCATCCTGAACAGCCTCCACTTTTCCTAAATCTCAAGGAGCTTCATGAGGCATCCATGCAGGGCCGATTCTAGGGGGGGGCAGGGGTGGGCTATGCCCACCCAAAAATTAATCTTGCCCACCCAAAAAAAAAAAAAAAAAAAAAAAAAAAAAAATCTCCCTTTTTGAATTCCAGGCGACCGCACTTAGGGTCGCGACCCGAAAGTTGGAGACCACTGGGTTAGTTAGTTTAGGGCACCTAACAGTAGTTATAGCTTTACTTTGATTTGAGAAATAAGCTCATCCAATGAAAAGAAATATTATGGAGTTGATTATTTTAAACTGGATGAAGTATTTTTATTTATGTTTAGGGTAAGTCAATCTGCTTTCAAAGTAGTTTTCTTTGTCACTTTTCAGTTTGAGTTTGAATAAGACTAAACGTCTTGGAAATATAGCAATAGTTTTGTAAATAGTTAGTTTGTACAGTTTGCTAATAGTTTTGACAATAATAATGTAAACATTGGCCTGTCACCTGAGTGAAAGTTCCTACTTACAGTTTGGTGACCCAAAACAGAATGGTGACTCCTACTGGAACAATTTGGTTCAGTGTTTATGCCTGTGTTGCTGTCTGTTGTAGTGTAAAACGACTACAGGGAGAGCAGGTGGTTACATGAAAGTGAGTGAGAAAAGGAGAAGATACTGAATCATGACATCACAACAGTATAATCCTAATATTAATTTAAAATTAAATATTCTTGGATGAAAGTCCCCTACCAGCCCACCCTAGTGTGGCAGTCTAGATACGGGCCTGCATCCATGCCTGATGTAAATCTTCAATAGCATTATATGACAATATTGATGTTCATCTCAAATGAACAATTGAAATGCAGTATAATATAAGATACGAACATGTAATTTTCAAATAATATTCCATAATTTGTTTCATCTAATTGTGGGACACGCATGATTTGCATTTTATCATTCATTTAGAGCAGACTTGTTATGAAAATCACTTGATCAATGGTCTCACAATAATCACATAATACGTTTCCATTGATAGACAATGATCATATTGAAATATTGCCCAGCCCAATATTAAGTGACCTCTGCTGCAGGGCCGTGCAGAGACCTTTAGAGGCGCAGGTGCTCAATCTTAAAAAGGGGCACATGTTAACCTGCCAAACTTGCAGAATTATTTTTGAGTAGCACAATAATGTAATGCTTAGTTTACATGCTTTCACACTACTTTGCTTAGTTTGCATGGTGTCATTATCCCCGCCATCAAGTTATTAAAAATATACATAGGGCATGAAGAAAACAATACAATCATATTTGACAAGCTAGCATGTCATGCTTGGTATGGATGCCTTAGGTCTTCTAGTTTCATACATCTTCAGTATCTTCACTCTAGCTTTAAAAGCCCACTACAGCCTCTGAAAGATGGTTACAAAAAGGGCACTTGGACATTAAGGAGCAAAATTTCAGGTGCTTGAGCTCTCTCCGCCACATCCTCTGCACATGCCTGCTCTGCTGTGTGGCCCTGCTCTATCATGTGCTTGTTCAAGTGTCCTTTACGACCAAAACTCTTACCACAAACTAAGCATTTAAATAGTTTATCTCCTGTGTGGAGTATCATGTGTTCTTTCAAGCTTCCTTTCTGACCAAAACATTTACCACAGACTGAGCATTTAAATGGTTTATCTCCTGTGTGGACTCTCATGTGTCTGGTCAAGTCTCTGTTAAGACCAAATCTTTGACCACAAACTGAACAATTAAATGGTTCAGCTCCTGTGTGGATTATCATGTGTTCCTTCAGGGTTAGTTTATAACCAAAACATTTCCCACAGACATGGTACTCCACACGGGAGACCTGATCATTGCCTGATATATTAGGTGCATGGTCTCCCTCTCTGCCCCCCATTCACACCCAGCCAAACTTCTCAGAACATTTATAACTTTCTCACACTTAACCAAGGTTTTTGTTATATGGATGTTCTGTCCGATGTCTTTCTCTTCTTCTTTGCGTTTATTTTGGCGGATATTGGTGCATACCGCCACCTGCTGAATTTTTTTGTAGATTCACAAAATGGAATAGTGTCCACTGTCCACCCAACGTGTTCCAGTTCATAATACATTAGGCCTACATCTAGGGTTGCCAACTTCTTGAAATGGAAATAAGGAACGGGGGCGGTCCGGCGGGGGGCTTGCTAACTAATGGCTTTGGCTTCAATCATTTAGGCTGGCTACCCATTAATACAAGCAAACACACAGACCTGGTTTTGATCAGTTTTTGCGGGGGGTTTTCACATTGGCATGTAGCCTACTCATTCGAGACATTTCTTTCAACAGTGCAAACAGCAATTTTACATAGCTATTCTTTTGAATAGACAGACCTGCAAGAGTTTACATCATTAGTGCAAAACATTTTAGATTTCAGATGAAATCTTCTGAATAAAAGGACAATTAGGCTATTGAAAAGTATGGATTAGACTGAGGATATCTCTGATTACTGTAACAAGTCTTACACCTGCAATAGCCTATGTTGTAAGCAGGGTTTGTACAGCTTTTAAGAGTAATTCAAGCACTTTCAAGGTACCTAAACCAGGCTCTCGAAGCCTTTATCACATCTAAATATATTGACAATGTGAAAAAACAATGGCATTGTGATGCCTGGTGAGTGAGGAACTTGTTTTGAGTGCTCCCTGTGTCCTGCGCACTGTCCACAGCCTCTCACTAGGCTGCTGTAACATGACACCGGGCCGTTGTCACCGGCTACATAGGGGGAGAGGCAGCGGTGCCATTGCCAGCAGACGAGACTCCTCTGTGGAGTTTACTCACTCAAATAGCTTTGTACTGCAGTGTCTCTCGAATACGGGACAGAGCGCGTATCAGTTCAATACGGAACACGTATTTTTGTTTACAAATACGGGACGATTCCGTATTTTAAGGAACGGTTGGCAACCCTACCTACATCATTGTCCATACCAGGGGTGCCCAAATTCTTTCCCATGAAGGGCCAAAACTCAATCTGGGTGGAGGGCCGAGGGCCAAAAATAAACGTTGTGGAATTACATTGAAATGTATTGTGTTTTATAGAAAATTAACATTCTAAATCTAAAATAACATTTCAATATAATAATCTACTTTTTATCTGTTTGGTAATTGTAATAATTTGCAATTGGTTATATATATTTAAAAAAAACATCTGCATTTGTGGGGAGCTTAAACATTTAATCAGTAAACACCCAGTTAAAAACAGTTGTATTTTCCACCTTTGTAATCAAGAGAGAAATTTGACTTAATTCACAACTTGAAAAATCCTCAAGGTACTTTGAAAATCAGCTTTATTGTCCATCTTTTGTAAACAATTTGCCATGACAATTTGCAGGGATGCAATCTCAGGAGTGAAAATGTGACACACAATAGGGCAGACACAACCACTCTTATAAGAGCCCTATTTCTTGTCTTTAAAATAAACTACTGTAAGGTGACTGGTTTGTATCCCTCAAAGTTAGTTTGAAAAATAGACAATATTAAAATATACTGAAGAAATCAATATCAGCAGAAAGTTCAATATTCAAGTAATGTTCGTAATCACAAAACAGTAGGCTAGTCATGTTGTCAGTGGGAGACATGAAGCCTGAATTTTGTTCTTAGCTTCCCCTGTCAGGTGAAAAGAAGCGGCTGGCTAACTGCCCATGCCTCGGAGGAAGCATGGAGACAGTTTCGGCTCTCCCCAGATCGGCAGAGGGTGGAATAGCAACCAGGATAAATAAAAGTAAATTAGCACTAAGGGGGATAAAAATGGGATTTAACAAAAATCGGGGGGGGGGGGGGGGGGGGGGGGGGCCCAAATCCCAAATCTCAAATCCGTTGCGGGCCAAAACAAACAGAGCGCGAGCACTTGGCCCGCGGGCCCCAAATTGGTCAGCACTGGTCCATACTATCACTCTCAGAAGGTCTAATTGTCTGAGTTTGCGTGAATGCATCCCTCAGTATTTTATCTATCAGACTGAGCATTTAAATGGTTTATCTCCTTTGTGGATTACCATGTGTTCCTTCAGGGTTTGTTTATGACCAAAATATTTCCCACAGACTGAGCATTTAAATGGGTTATCTCCCATGTGGACTCCCTTGTGTTCTTTCAAGGTTCTATTAAGACCAAAGCTCTTACCACAGACTGAGCATTTAAATGGCTTATCTACTGTGTGGAGCATCATGTGTTCTTTCAACCTTCTTTTACGACCAAAGCTCTTACCACAGACTGAGCATTTAAATGGTTTATCTCCTGTGTGGAGCATCACGTGTTCTTTCAAGCTTCCTTTACGACCAAAACATTTCCACAGACTGAGCAATTAAATGACTTCTCTCCTGTGTGGACTCCCATGTGTTCTTTCAATGTTCTATTAAGACCAAAGCTCTTACCACAGACTGAGCATTTAAATGGATCTACTGTGTGGAGCATCATGTGTTCTTTCAAGCTTCTTTTACGACCAAAGCTCTTACCACAGATTGAGCATTTAAATGGTTTATCTCCTGTGTGGATTATCATGTGTTCCTTCAGGGTTTTTTTACGACCAAAACATTTCCCACAGACTGAACATTTAAATGGTTTCTCTCCTGTGTGGACTCTCATGTGTGTTGTCAAGTGTTGTTTCTGATCAAAACTGTTCCCACAGACTGAGCAATTAAATCGCTTCACTGCTGGGTGCAGTCTCGTCATGTGTCTGGTCAAGTTTCTGTTATGAACAAATCTTTTACGACAAACTGAACAACTAAAGTGTTTATTCCCAAGAACTTGACTGTTTTTCTGTAAGTCTAAGAGAGACTGAGGTTGACTAGTTTCCGGCCAATCATCACTGTCTTCAGTCTCAGAAGTGTCTGAAGTCTTGCCAGCACTAGCTGGTTCTGATGCTCTACTACGGTCATCTTCATCAGCTTCTGTTTTCATCTGTTCAGTTGAGCTGCTGGCTAGAGGCTCTGCCTCTTTCTTCTGATCAGTTTGGCTTTGGTGAAGCTGTGAGGACTGAGGCTTATCTTCCTCATCTTCACTCTTCACAGGGACAGCAGTGAATGGGAACTTGGTGATATCAGCCTCCTCTGGCTCTTGAAGCTGCTCTCCCCCCTGACTGATCCAGAGTTCCTCCTGTTCCTCTTTAATGTGTAGGGGCTCTGGGTCCACCTGAAGCTGCTCTCCCTCTGGACTGATGCAGAGTTCCTCCTGTTCCTCTTTAATGTGTGTGGGCTCTGGGTCCTCCTGAAAAGCTTCTCTCCCTCCTGACTGGTCCAGAGTTCCTCCTGTTCCTCGTATGAGGGCTCTGGGCCCTCATGGTCCAGAGCGGGGCTCCTCCAGTCCTGCAGCTCAGGGGGAACTTCTTTACTGACCAACAGTTGCTGGATGTCTGGAGGTATGGCTACTCTGTGTAACCGCACTACAGGATTTAAAACAGTGTCCAGCAGCTTTTGTTCTTGCTCGTTCTTTTTGGAAGGAGAAGATTCTAGCCTGATATCAGAATGAATGGTTAACTCGTTACACTCCATTACCTTCTTCAGAAGCAGTCAACTCAGTGGAGTGGAGTACTCTGCTATCTTCTTTCAAACAGCCCAAAATATATCTTCAACAGCCGCAGTGACTCACTAGTTCACCAACGCTGTCATGTTTTGGACATTAGACATTTCCATACAGTGATACAGCAACTTTCCACCCTGGACGATTTACTGACAAACGTTGTTCTTCAAAGCTCCAACAACGTTAGCTCCATTAGCTTCACAGCTAACTAAGCTAAACCATTCATTCGAGTCCATAAGAGAGAGAGGAGCTTCTTCTTCCTCCTCTCAGGGCTAAACGGAGCCTCGTCTCCAGTTTATATATTCGTGATAATATCATCCATACATACAATTAATCGATACAATCAATTGTAAACTATAATGAAAGTGGGGAAATCGGTAAGGCAGCCCTCCGCTCAAGAATATTTACACTGGCCGCCATCTTGTCCGACGTCTTCTTCTTCTTCTTTGCGTTTTTTTTGGCGGATATTGCAATCCAACTTTTAAGGTGCATACCGCCACCTGCTGAATTTTTTGTAGATTCACAAAAGGGAATACTGTCCACTGTCTACCAAACCTGCTCCAGTTCATAATACATTAGGCCTACATCATTGTCCATATCAGTATTTTATCTATCTCTGTTCCAGATACGTCCACCACATCCATGTCCGACGTCAAATGAGTCCGGCGTCCGGTCCGTCCTCATCAATCTTTTTGTCTGACTCAGCTCCCGCATGGTCAGCATGAAAGGAGCTGGAAATGAAGCATGTGTAAGCCAGCTGCCTATCAATCTGGATAAAGCACTGCATGCTTTTATCTCGGAAAAGATGCAACTCAAAGTAAATGCAACTCAAAGTAAAGGTAAAATACTTGTGTGTGTGTGTGTGTGTGTGTGTGTGTGTGTGTGTGTGTGTGTGTGTGTGTGTGTGTGTGTGTGTGTGTGTGTGTGTGTGTGTGTGTGTGTGTGTGTGTGTGTGTGTGTGTGTGTGTGCGTGTGCGTGTGCGTGTGCGTGTGGCGTGTGTGTGTGTGTGTGTGTGTGTGTCGTGTGTGTGTGTGTGTGTGTGTGTGTGTGTGTGTGTGTGTGTGTGTGTGTGTGTGTGTGTGTGTGTGTGTGTGTGTGTGTGTGTGCGTGGGTGCGTGCGTGCGTGCGTGCGTGCGCGCGTGTGTGCGTGTGTGTGTGTGTGTGTGTGTGTGTGTGTGTGTGTGTGTGTGTGTGTGTGTGTGTGTGTGTGTGTGTGTGTGTGTGTCTGAATGATATCAAATAATATCTGCATGATTGCACTAGTGTTTATGTCCTGTTTGCATAGCGCTGCTGTCAGGTGGAAGGAAACCTTGTATCTCCAAATTTGGCCATTTCCTTTTTATTTCATAAATGGATTTAGTGGGTACCCAAAAGTAACCTGTGACAGTTTCAGGTATAGCCTACTTTGGACCAGCAAAATATATTTATTATTAATATTGTTATTACTATTACACTGTTAAAATGTGAATGTTTTTTCTTCCTTCTGAAAAAATGCTTTTTTTGGAGATACAAGGTTTCCATTCGACAGCAAAGAAGGCTACTTGTATTGTGGACCTAAATAAATCGTTCAATTGTTGTATAGTATAACCATAGAGTGAGAGTGAGTAGATTTCTTAAGGGCTTGGAGGGAGATGTGGAGAGGCTGAGGTCCCAGCTGAGTCAGGAGGAGCTGGGGAGAAAGATTGTAAAATAAAATGTAAATCAGAGCAATGCAAATTAAAAGTTGCAACTTATGGAACAGTAATCAAAGTTGTAATCAGTGGGAACAGAGGCAAACATTTGCTGGTGCAGTTTGCCTAGTAATGTAAGGAACATATGAACACGCCAGGGGGCGCTATAGGCCTT